>NC_045451.1:34859685-34922946 GCF_002776525.5 Piliocolobus tephrosceles | reverse complement strand
TGAGATATTAACAGTTTCCACTTTACCAGTTATTGTTCAAATAGCTGTGCCTATTTACATACCTATTTGAAGCATGTGAGGGTCTCCATGGCATTACCTTTTGGATAAAGCTAGGTATTATAAGGCTTTTCCATTTTTTTCTAATCTGCTAGGTATAAACTGGTATCTTATTGTCATTTTAAATTGAGATTTCTCTATTGAGGTTGAACAGCTTCTCACAAGTTTGTCAATCATTCTCTTTGTGGATTACATTTAATGTTTTTAATGTATTTGTCTCTTTCTAATATATTTGTAAAGTTCTTAGATATTCTGGCTACTCTTTCATTTTTCATCATGAGGGCTATAGATATCTTCTTCCAGGTTGTAGTTTCATTTTTCACTTTGTTAGGGTGTGTGTATGTTTGTTTTAAGGTGCTTCAGTTTGTCAGATGTTTCCTTTACGGTTTTTGCTTTTCACATTTTGTTAAGAAAATTCTTCCTAAACTAAAGCCATACAGATGTATTTCTACAGTTTTTTTTTTTTCTATTTTTGGAAAGATTTTAGAGTTTTGCTATTTTACATTTAGGTGTCCATCCACATGGAATTTATTTTTCTGTACAATATGCAGCAGAAATTTAATTTCATCTTCTTCCATTTGACTAGCCAATTGTCTAAGTACTGTTTCAACTCTTTGATATTACACATGACAAAACAGAGGTCCAGAGCGGGGGAGGGACTTGCTCACGGTCACACAGTGACTTTGTGGTGAGATTGTGACAGGGAACAGTTTTCTTAACTCCCAACCCAGTGTGCCCACACAACGATACTACTGTGTTACAAAATTGTATCTTGGACTATTTTCTACTATCCTAATATAGAAATCCATAAATATGATTATAAATTTCTTGAAAGTGGGGATTCTGTCCTTTTCTCCTGTCACCTCTATGTACTTATTTAGTGCAAGGCCAAGTATCTGACAGGCACTCAGGAAGACATTGCTAAAAGTAAATCACTTAATTCAACAGATTGATTCTAGAATAATCAGTTCTTTTAAATTCAGCTCTTTGTTTTGTCTCATATAGGTTTCTATATTTAGACATATCCCTTCATTCAACAAACATTTACTGAATACTTGTCATGTTCCTGGCACTGTGCCAGCTGCTAGAGGTTAAAAGAGGAGTAAGAAGTGTTTCCTGCTCTCAGAGAGCTTAAAGTGTAGTGGGAGGGGCTGAAAAGTCAACCAGTAATGTATGAATATGCTATTAAACAGTATGTAATGGGAGACAGGAGGAGATAAAATCTGCTGAAAAATCAGAAAGGCTTCCTGGAAGAGGAGACACTTGAGCCTTTAAGGGTGAGGAAGAGTGATTCATTTGCCAAGGGTGGAGAAGGTGTAATAATCAGAAGACACATCATGAGCAAAGGCAGAAATCTAAGGTACTCAGCCACAGTTCACTGTGACATGAGCATAAAATAATTAGTCAACCAAATCACGTTTGCTTGTTTTTAAGAGTACAAGGCCCCTGCTTCCGGGGTGTTTCTAGACTAACTCAGATTTGACTGCAGCCAAACACAGCATCCCAAATGCTGCCTGCCTTGTCATTGACTAAACCATGTGTATTTAAGGGCTCTATTTTGTAATTTTCTCTTGTTTAAAGTGGGCACCAACTTTTTGTCGAGGAGTATGGTTTTCCCCTTGTTTTATGTTTGTAAATTGACATCCCCATTTTTGCCATCATTTCTGTTACCAGTGCTATTATTCTAGGCCTCTCGCATGCAGCCAGAATAACATATGAGACACCAGCCTGGAGTGACAGTGCGCCTGACAAAAACAGAAATAGCCCAGCTCATATTATTTGCAAAAGAATTATCCCCTGGAGGTGATTTTTAATTTGGGGGTTTTGCTGCAAAATGGAAACCTGACTACTAAGGTTGCTTTGCAATCCAAATGCTTGTCTTACCAATCAATTATCAAAATGAGACTTGCTGGATACTGTAGCAAGTCTTTCCGGGCTTTCTCCTTTAATGGGTCAAGTCCAAGTTGCCTCCTTTATTGGGAAGAGCTGGGGGCAACTGCACAGTTTAATTTGCTAGTTAGGGGGAAGGGAAGATGGCAGGTGGGGCAGGGAGGGGAAGGTTCTCATATGCAAATAAAGAAAAGCACAAAAGGTGGGCGGAGCAGCCCTAAATTAGAGCTAGTTACCTCACCTGGGTGGCAGTGATGAGGTGGCAGTGACTCGATGGTGGTTGGTTTTAAGGGATTAATAATTCAACCTGGGAATAAGATTAGGGTTTATGCACAGCAGAAGCAAACTTGCACAAAGATTAATTGGTATCTATTGGGTACTGGTAAGAGGGATTTATGCTATTTTGATTTTTTTTTGGAACTTGAGGGAAAAAAGAAAGGAGATAGAGACAGAAGCAAAGTTGAATGTGGAAATCCAGAGAGGTCTTTTCTTGGTATCAGGATTTCATGAAATTTTACTCCCAGCCACAGCAGGGAGAAGGCGGTGGCCTCAGAGCCTTGATGGGCTCGAAAATGAATTCTGTGTCACCTCCATTGTGAGCCTTGCACGTGCTATTTAAACTCGACATGTCGTAAATCCAATAGCAGCAAACAGGAGGACACTGGCTTGCTGTCCACTTTTATTTGCGTGGCTGCAGGAAATGATGTTAGCATATGAAAGTGGTAGGCATTGCAAGCCACTCAGTTTAAGGGACTCAAGGGCTGGACCTGGGGACCCTAAGATGCAGGCTTGGGGTCCACTGTGTGATTTAGGGCATCCAGCCTATTGTGTCTAGATGGCATCTGCCTGACTCTGGCTTAGGATCAGGGCATCTCCCTACCTCCCAGAATAACCCTTACTTCAGGGGGATTAGTGTATGTGTTTCTGAGCTGTAATAAAACTTCGTGGTTTCCATCTATGTATAATCAACTATCTCTTTTGCTTAGCTCCTTGGGGACAGGACCATGTCTTGTTCATGCCTTTGTCCTCAGTGTGACCACAGCATGAGATACCTGGTGTTCATCTAGATCATATTTGTTAAATGGATGAAATGGATGGAAGAGTTGGGGCTGCACCAGAGCTTTCCATGGGGGCAGGTGTCCTCAGTCTGTATTAGATTTAGCAGTGGTTTAAGTGCAGTGTTGACTTAATAAGTTGAGGGGCTCTAAAAGGCTTTCCTGGTCAGGTGTGGTGGCTCACACTTGTAATCCTAGCACTTTGGGAGGCCGAGGTGGGCGGATCGCTTGAGGTCAGTTTGAGACCAGTCTGGCCAACATGGTGAAACCCCGTCTCTACTAAAAATAAAAAAAAATTAGCCAGGCGTGGTGGTGGACTCCTGTAATCCTAGCTACTCAGCAGGCTGAGGTGGGAGAATCACTTGAAACTGGGAGGTGGAGGTTGCAGTGAGCTGAGATCACACCACTTACTCCAGCCTGGGTGACCTAATGAGACTCTGTCTCAAATAAAAAACAAAACCAAAAAACAAACAAACAAACAAAAAAAAGTACTTTCCTATATCCAACATCTCATTCTCAGCTTCCTTGTTTGCTTGGACTTTCCCCCTTAGTCCAATACCTCATGCATATCAAAAGTCTCCGTTTCATTGGTGCCTCTTCGTTTTTCAGTAACTAACAAAAACGTCTTGTTTTAGAATCCAAGGACTGTCAATCAGCTCTAGGTTTTGTATGGGGCCTAATTTTTTTTTGATAGCATGAGCAACTGATATGGTTTGGATCTGTGTCCCTGCCCAACTCTCATATTGAAATGTAATCCCCAATGCTGGAGGTGATTGGATAACAGGGGCAGTTTCTCGTGAATGGTTCAGTCCCCTAGTGCTGTTCTCATGATATCATGAGATCTGGTTGTTTTAAAAGAGCGTAGCACCTGCCTGCTCTCTCCCTTCCTCCTGTTCCAATCGTGTGAGGGGCTGCTTCCCCTTCGCCTTCTGCCGTGATTCAGTTTCTTGAGGCCTCCCCAGAAGCTAAGCAGATGCCAGCATCATGTTTCCTGTACAGCCTATGGAACTGTGAACAAATTAAACCTTTTTTTTTTTTTTTTAATAAATTACCCAACCTTAGGTATTTCTCTGTAGCAGTTTGAGAACAGACTAAGACAGCAACAATGTTCTAAGGAAGGGTCCAGCTCAGAAGAAAGTTCCTAAGATTTTCCTTTTCCTTTTATCTTCTGTGCAATCAGAGAATGCACGGAAAGGTCACTTCTCAGATAAGTGGCACATTACAGAGGTCAGCGTGGCTGGTCTTGGGAGTGTCAGTATGCACTCTTGCTCTTGAAAGCATCCTTCATTCAAGGATTCAATTTTAACATTGTTAGTGCAACTTCTTATTAAAGCCAACTGTCCTTGAAGCATAAAGAGAGAAAGAGAAAGCTGCAAAGACTTTCAGCTCATTCTCCTTCATCAGTGTTGAATTTTATTATATCATTTCAAGTCCTCAAGATTCTTTAAGAAGATTCCTCAGTCTTCCGGGGGTCTGTCTTCCTTGGCCTCATAGTCCTATTGGTTTAAGTATTCATCTAATTTTCTAATTACTTATTTTCCAGCTGAAATTCGCCCAAAAGGCTTTCTCTGTATATCAAAATAGTTTGCCTTCCTTCTGTACTTGGTGTTTGGAGAAAGTGGTGGCTGAGATAGAGCCCTGGGGAGATGGGAGGTGGACATGTGTGAAGGGAGCCACATCAAGAAGTTCTTCAACTGGGGTGTCCCTGGTTCCTGTTTCATCCTCCCCACAGTATCCAGAAGCCTCTTTTGCCTTGTTTCCCTCCATGAGGCTAGAGATATTGGAGGCTGGCAGGGCTTTGAGCACTTGGGCTGGCACCTGAGACTTGAATGAAAGAAATGAGGAAAATGGAGTGCAGTCCTCAATCAAACCTTCCTGAAATGAAAGGTGTTCTTCTCTTCCTATTATGCTGTGATTGAGGACATTATCCTTAGCAAAATAACTCAGGAACAGAAAACCAAATACCACATGTTCTCACTTATAAGTGGCAGCTAAATAATGAGAGCAAATGGACACACACAGGGGAGCAACAGACACTGAGACCTACCTGAGGGAGGGAATGGGTGGAGGGAGATAATCAGAAAAATAAATATTGGGTACTACGCTTAGTACCTGGTTGGTGAAATAATCTGTGCAACAACCCCACCCCATTTGAGTTTACCTATGTGACAAACCTGCACATGTACCGCTGAAACTAAAGTAAAAGTTAAATAAACAGCTGGGTAAATTGGGGTTTAAATCTCAGTCCTGACACTTAATGATCATATGACCCTTTGGCAAATTACATCACCTCTTGTGTTCCGTTTCCTTACCTGTGAGATGGGAATAGCACCTAATTTATAAACCATGGGGAGACCATATATAAAGCATTATGAGTTGTGGCTAAGAACAGTCAAACCATATGAGTGGTAATCCTTGTTCTGCTATTCTCTAGCTTTGAAAATTTGGAAATATCACTGACTCTGTATGTTGCAGGTTTATCCTCTGTTAAATGGACTAAAAATAGTGCTTAGCTCATGAGATTATCAAGAGGCAGATGGTGGTTAAGGGTGTAGCCTTTGAAATGAGACTACCTGGATCTGAATCTCAGCTCTGTCATTTCCTAGCTCTGTGACCTTGGGTAATTCACTTAACCTCTCTGTGCTTCATTTCCAGCATCTTTAGAATGAGGATCATAATAGTACCAGTATGTAGGGCTATTGTAATAATTGAGTTAATATAGACAAACCAGTTAGAGCACAGACTGGCATCTTAAAAGTGCTATATAAGTTTTAAAAATTATCAATGGGCTAGGCGCGTTGGCTCACACCTGTAATCCCAGCACTTTGAGAGGCCGAGGCAGGCAGATCACAAGGTCAGGAGTTCGAGACCAGCCTGGCCAATATAGTGAAACCCCGTCTCTGCTAAAAATACAAAAATTAGCTAGACATGGTGGCAGGTGCCTTTTGTCCCAGCTACTCGGAAGACCGAGGCAGAGGTTGCAGTGAGCCAAGATTGCGCCACTGCACTCCAGCCTGGGCGACAGAGTGAAACTCTGTCTCAAAAAAGAAATTATCATTGAAAAAATTGAGTGAATGATACAGGCAAAGTTGCTTGAATGGTGTCTGGTACATGCGAAACCCTCAATAACTATTTGTTGAGGCACCTGGAGCAGAGTGGGTCTTCATTAAACATTAGCTCTCTTTGCCCCCTGTCCCAGGTGTGTAGGGTGAGGGCCCTGTCCTTCCATCACTTATGCAACATATGCACAGCACCAGGCAGGTAGCTAGGTGGAGAAGCCGTGATGCTCAGGACTGGGAAGGATGGAGAGTGCGTTTATAATGTAGGTGGAGAAGCCATGTGCTTCAACGGCACTCTTTTGGTTAAAGTAACACCACGAAGCCAAGCAGAAGTACTGTCCTAAGCATTCCTATTTTTGGTCAATATGCTGCAAGGAAGCAAAGGAAACGGGGCTAAATCAAAGTAGCATTTATAAATACTTTAATAATGATGAATAAATGATTCATCAAAGTTGCTTTGCAAAGTAAATTATTCCGAGACACACAGAGACCTGTTGGAATGATTGTAAACTAGTTAATAGATGATGTTACTACAACTTGTGAGGAAGCACTTCGGAGCAGCAGACCAAGCCGTTATTTATGCTTCTGCACATTCTAGC
This sequence comes from Piliocolobus tephrosceles, assembly GCF_002776525.5. Classification (NCBI taxonomy): domain Eukaryota; kingdom Metazoa; phylum Chordata; class Mammalia; order Primates; family Cercopithecidae; genus Piliocolobus; species Piliocolobus tephrosceles. Next base: position 34,916,286 of record NC_045451.1, on the reverse strand, counting down.
ACAATTTAAGAAGAAGGGAAATTTACTACCAGCTCTTAATAAAGTATTCATGCTACCTTAATGTGAAATGTTACCAAAATTATTTAGTGACTTATTGATTCCACTGGATTTTGTTACTCTTGGTATTCTTTGGTGACAGTTAACTAAGACAGCATGGTCTTTGATTTAAACGGTTCCTTTCTTTGGCAAATTCTCAGGATCTCAGGAAACTTTGCAGGGAGATGGAGGGATTAGAGGAGAGTCTGGGGCACAGAGCATGGAACATGTGGAGCCATACTGTGGAGCTGGATGTCCTTGGGAGACTGTCATGGATCTATGGATGGCCAGAGTTGGAAGGAACTTATTACACCTTCCCAAATATATAAACTCAAGACCCAAGAGGCCAAAGGATCCACTGAAGCCCACGCAGCGGAAGAGTGGCAAAGTCCTAGACCCACTATATTGTGTTAAAGTCCTATATGGTGTTTCTCCCTCCACAGGGCACCTTACAATGGGCCACCAGGGATCCATCCCATGTATTGGAAAAAAGGTATTAAGTGCTTACTGAGTGCATGACATAAACACTGGAGCCAACTGAAGATTAAGTTTAGATAGATAAAACAGAAAATCCAAATGAGAGTGGCTAAAATGAAATAGTGGTTATGAACAGGAAGTCTGGGTATAGGTGGCTGTTTATGTGAGCTACAGGTGAGTTCTTTACTATTGGCCTTTCTCTACTACCTTGGCCTTTCCCTCATGGTTGCAAAATGGCTGCAGCTCCAGCCGTCATCTGTGTTCCCAGCAGGAGGAAGGGCAAAGGCAGTAAAAAAGGATAAAACCTATATCAGGTAAGCAAATATTTCCTCCCCATGGGGCTGCCAGTTACATCTTTTGGGCAAGACTCTACCTTCTGACAATCCAGGCTGTAGTGAGGCTGGAAAATATAATTTGCTTAGCTGGTTTTAATGAACTCCGGACAAAATTGGGGCTCCATTAGAAAGGGAGGAGAGATTGGGTATGCAACTGAAAGTCTCTGTCATGCCTAATTATTTTATTTATTTCTTACAGCAATCCTATAGGATAGATAAGTATTATTGTTCCCATTTTACAGATAAGAAAACTGAGGTCTAGAGAGATTAATCTGCTCAAGAAGTAGAGTTGGGGCTTACTTGTAGGCACTGTGAGGCATCGAAAGCCTTACTCTTTATTTTTTTTTCAGAGACAGAGTTTTGCTCTGTTACCCAGGTTTGAGTGCAGTGGTGTGATCATGGCTGGCTACAGCCTTGAACTCCTGGGCTCAAGCAATCCTTTCACCTCAGCCCCTTGAGTAGCTAGGATTGTAGGCTGGCAGCCAGCATCACTGTGCCCAGCTAATTAAAAAAAAAACAAACAAAACTTTTATAGAGATGGGGTCTTGCTGTGTTGCCCAGGTTGGTCTTGAACTCCTGGGCTTAAGCAATCCTCTTCCCTTGGCTTTCCAAAGTGTGCTAGGCTTACAGGTATGAACCACCACACACAGCCCAAGCCTTACTCTTAACCACTGTGCCATCCTACCTCTCTGGTGGGAAATCTTTTCCTGCCTTGCATCTGACAACAGCTTCCTAGAACCTCAATCTCCTCATGAGGGGTGATGGGAGACATTCCAAAGCAGGGGGAGAAACTGGCAAAAAGGTCCCTTGCCTGGCATGTGACACCGGGCTTTACATATAGGGGACCCCATATATGCCTGGCACGTGACACAGGGCTTTGCATATAGGGGACCCCATTCACTGGGAGGGAAGTGAGGGGAGAGAAGGAGGAAGCACAGAAAGAAGACTCCAAGAGGGTAGGGTCACATGTAGAATTCCACAAGGAGGCAAATATGATAGATGCCTAGCAGCCAGTGCCATCCTTGAGCAGAAGAGAAGTTGGAGATGTTGTTCTCCCACCCTTGCCTGGGCCCATTTCCCCCTCAGTGGACTCCCACTCTCCTTTTAGCTGCCCACTACCATATGTCCTTATCTGCTTCATGTAATCCCAATCTCATGGAAAGGGCTTCCACCAGTTAGCTTGCATCTTAGCATGACTTTATAAAAAAATCATGGAGGGACAACTGAGGATATGGAATTTACCCCCATTCCCTTTTTTGACAGAGGAGAAAATCGAGGTGCAGAGATGAGAAGTCTACCTCCAAACTATATACAGAGTCAGTGGCAGGCTGGGAAGGGAGCCAAGGACTCCTGACTCCTAGTCTAGTGTGTGCATATGTGTATAATGTGTGCACTGGGTGTGGGTGCACGTGCATGTGTGTGTGCATGTGTCTATTTCCTGTTTGCATTTTGAATCTCATTTTGCACGGTGCAGTTGAAGGCATCCCCTCCTGCTAAGGAATAGAGACTTCAGGGAACACATGGGGAAAAACTGATCTCTTAACATAGAGGTGGATGCCTACTCTACCTAGTCAGAGAATTGAAGTCTCTTGACAATCACTGAAAAGGAGGCAGACAGAAAGACCCACAACTGTAGAGAAGATGAAGGGGACAGATCTGGAGCCAGGGTGGCTGGTTAGGGGAACCTGTTGACATAAGGTTCGGGAAATCCAGGTGCAGAGCTTTCTACTCTATTACAAACGTTTAGTCCTTAAGGCAGAGGCAAGAACTCAGGGCAGCTTTGCCTCCAGCTGCATTAGAATCAGAGTGGACTTAGACATACAGATGCACAGACCAACATGGCAGGTCTTCCAGGGACCTGGCCTTCCTGCTGATAGGATGAAGGCTGCCTTGGTTAAGGATGGGCCAAGACTTCTGCTCTGAGGATTTTTCTTTGAAGTTTTATAAATCAGCCAGCAAAACAGCCAATTTCATGCTGAGATGTCATATTGAAGGCCTCAACCCAAGATCAATTGCTGGCTGACTTTGATTATTTGTCGTGGAGCCTGGGCCAGTCTTGCCCCAACTGGGACACTGCCAAATCTTGACTTTTGATGCTTTCAACTCAGCCCTTCATTCTTTTCTTGGCCCCAACCCTGTTCCCCGGGGAACTATTTTCCATAGTAAGGGGTTCATCAATGACTGTTTTGCCCTAGCGTACACTGATGCCAGAGGGGTTACCCCTCGGAGAATATCCTGCAATTTGGCTATGCTGCCATAAGGGGGCGATAATTCCATTTACCAGGTGCTATGAATGGTAACGTGAGAGGAGAAAACTAGCAACTGTAGAGTGTTTAGTTTGGCATTGCCTTTTTAAAAATCTTAAATTTGTCACAAATATTTTAACAGCAGGAGGCTGCCCATAAAAATTTCGATTTGGGGCTTCTTTTGAAATATCAGGATATCTGGCAACATTCCCTCTGGCAGACAGCCAGCTGGTGCTGAGTAGGGGCTGCAGCCTTGGGGCAGGGCATGCAGCCTCCTGTGGCCACTGTCCTCACCTGGCTGGCAGCCAGTCATTTACATTACCTGTCTGCTTCCCAAAGTCCCTGTTTAAGCTTTAGGCATATTTGAGCTAGAGAGAATATTAATTTAAAAATGTAAATAGCATAGCTTTAAAAAAGTTAAAGCATCCGAACTTAGGCAGCAACCAAGGTCTGCGCTTAAATATGATACCTTGGGATCAACTTTCAAGTAGACAAAATCTAAGATTCTTTGATAACTTTCTTATACACTTGTCTTAAACTTGAACCAATTTCAGTTTTCAGAATATACCACGCTATTTCTTATCTTGATGGTGATCAATCATCCTCGATTGCCTGGTACTTAGGGCTTCCCTATAATGTGGAAGTTTGAGTGCTACAAAGAAGAAAGTCCTGGGCAAACCGGGACACATTGTTCACCCTGCTTATCTGTGGGCCACTCTGTCTACCTGGAATGCCTCTCCTTGGCCTGGCTCACCACTCCCTCACCCTTTGGGTCACAGCTTAGACGAGTCTGCCTTGATTACCCCTCTCCCTGCAGCCTGCACCAGGTATCCCCACTTTCCCTTGCACTGCACTCTCCATCTGTGCTAATTTATCTGCTTACCTGTCTGCTTCCTGCTAGACCGTGAGCTTCCAGGCATTGGCTCAAGGCTTTCCCACTCAAGGCTGTGCTCCCAGCACACAGCACAGTGCATGGCCCAGAGTAAGTGCTGAGTGCTAATACAGACTAATTCCTCAATGATAAGGGGCAGGCACGATGTATAACTCGGATCTGCACCCCTTGAATGCCTGGCACATGGCAGGTGCCCAATAAAGGGTTTATTGTATTGAATTACATTAAACTGGGCCAAAGATTTGGATAGACAGAGATCTCTTCTGATGAATGAAGAGGATAAAGGGAAATAATGATCTCTCATGACAGTCTCTTTCACCCTGTTTTAACTGTGACTCTTCTTTTTTATTTCCTGGGTGTTCCTCGTTTTCCTAAGTAGACACTAAGCCCTCCTGTGGGCAGATGCCATGCCCTATGCAATTTGTATGTTCCTCTTTTAACAGGCATGCTGAAGGAAACAAAAAAGACATATTGAATTGATGTGTTTCAACCACAGTGGGCCTTCTAGTGAGGGACTGTTTACTCTGTATGTTAAAATATTCTCTCCCCCCATAATTCCTGGTTGCCTAGGATCAGTGAAGACCCTGCTCACACATTTTCTATTCTCAGGAGCACATAAATTGCTCCAAATTGGATCAGACACAGATTATGGCAAGAGAGATGAAAGATAAAGAATAAACGTCCATGCTGAGTGATTTATCAGAGACCCTTAATTTTGGAGGACAAAATTGGAGGTCATTGCCATAGGCCTTTAAGATTAAGAAGGGCAACCCTGTTTTTCAAGATGTAGAATGCTGTGAGTGGCTTCTTTAGACTCTATTCTAACCCGAGACTTGGTGGCTTCTTGAGAAGACAACGAGAGCAAGTGGGAGTGGCCAGTGGAAGGGCAGGGGAGTCACCCCAGGGACATCTCTGACCACCACTGGCTCTTGCATGGCCACAGTGTAAGTTGCAGTGTCTGGGCTGGAGTCAAGTTCTCCCAATTCCACATTGTCTTCATGTACCAGACTTTCCAGTCTGAGTGTCATGACTGGGTAATGGTTTGCTGAGCTATTGACCCTCAGCCATCTGGGCAGTCAAGCCGGCTCTCTGGCAGGCAAGATCCTCAGGTTGGGCACCTCTGACCTCTAGGAACCTCCCCCGACCTCAGCATATGTCACAGTTTCATGTTCTGTCTGCATTTGACTTGAAAAAGGTGAGGAGATTCTGCCTTATGCACACCCATGGGACCATCAACTGTCTATATAATTCCCCAAACACACTATAGCAAAGTGGGTCTGACCTGCCATCCAGAGACTGGGTTCCAGTCCTGGTACTGCTTCCTAGCAGCAAGAGTGGCCCAGACTGGCCTATTTCTTAGCCATATTATGTGAATAACCACCAAAAGTCCTTGCCAATTACTGATTCTGGTGGAAATAATACAAATTTAACATTCTTGTTTACCATGTAGTAGTCTGTGTTGAATTGAACTGCTCTCAGTCAATATTCCACAGACATTTTTGGGGGAGCCTTCTCTGTGCCAGGCTTAATAGTCCTAGGGATACAATGGTAAGAAAACAGCCCTCGTGGAGCCCACATTCTAGCTGTTTCTAGCCTTCTGTTAGGAAGGAGGAGGCCTGTGCCCAACCTCATCCTTCTCTACTTGTGAGTTTGTCCCTGAAATAGGGTAATAATGCTACCCAACTGTGTGAAGGGTTGAATCTTGAGTGCAGTCCCAAGAGCATGCATCCGGCAGCTCTATGCCTTTCCACAATCATCCTCCCACCTGGGGCCACGGCCACACACACTCAGGGCATGCCGAGATAACCACCCAACACAGACTGGGGAAAGTCACCCAGGAGACCGCCTGGGTCTGAATGCGTTCCTGTACTCCCTGGCCCTGTCTTTTTGACATATGGTGTGTTTTTGATACTTGCACCCTCATCTCAGCTCTTCCCTACCCACAGTCTGCTCTGTGTCACTGCTCAAACACCTCCATTCCGAGAGGGCTCAGGGACACCTCCGAGGAGAGAGGAAGCATTGGTTTCCAACACCTACACCTCCAGCAAAGAAGTAGAGTGAGCTGGGGTGAACGCGACTACAGAATCTTTTGTTGAATGAAACACTTTTCACGTGAAGAAACAGCAGCAAGATAAAATGACACGTTGCTAATGATGTATTTTATGGACTGCCATCTGTTTCTGGAAGGGTCAGAGAAAAATGGCAACTCAGTTGCAGGTGATTGGGCAGCGGCAGTGGCTGGGGGGACAAATGGCTCTCATTGGAACATGACAGGGAGCCTTGGTGACATCATATAAATGCCCTAATTGGGAAGTGGTCAATCGAGCGGGCCTGACTCCTGAATTTGATGTGTCAATAAACAAGCTCAAGGTGAGATGCTGGATCAATACCAGAGGACAAGAACCATCCGGCAAATTTACTGCAAAGTAATTGGGTGCAAAATGACTCAACTCAACCTTCACACTGCTGAAAAGCAAACAAACGGCGGGCCCACCAGCAACTGTTTGTATGCGTCAGTGGCTGCTTACGAGGGCTCGCTGTCTGCTAATGGGCCTGGAGAATGGGAGCCCCCCACAAGAAGGCAGGGAAAACCATGAACCCTGGAAGGTGATGCTGGCTGCAGCAGAAGCCTTCTCACAGTTGGGGAGTATAATCTAGATGCTTCCATCAGGGATAAATTTAAATATATGGTAATTATATATCCATTTTTGATTCTCATTAGGTTGCAAAATATATGAGACACAGGAAATATATCTATGTCTACATCTATATCTACTAATGGTTGAGATCAGTGGTAGCTTGTTCTTTCCACCATGGGTGTAGGGAAATGGGAATAAAGATAATTCATTGCTTTAACTTCAGAGTATGTGGGCTTGGAGGTGGATAGTGGAATGAAGAGAGCACATCCTGCCCTCACCCAGTGGTGGGCACGGCATTCCCCCAAGAGCCTCCCACTTACTGTCTAGGCCTGCTGGTCTCTGAGCAGGTTGGGGAGGGTGTGCTGGAACCATCTCTGCCAGCTTACTAAGAGCTGATCGTTAACTATACAATGAACTATACAACAAACGGTGGTGTTTGTTTATAACAAACAAATATTTAAACATGAGTAGCTTGAAATCAGCCATGGTGGGAGTATTCACACCACGGGGACCAGCAAACACTCTATCAGGCCCCTAGAGAGTCATTTACTAACATGCTGCTAAGAGCAGGGGTGGGTCCAGGGATTTGAGGTCCAGCCAAGGAAGGGTGACTGTCTGGCAGGCTGCATGCTTGGAGGTTGTGCTGCTGGAAAATCACACTTGGGACTGTGACCTGTTGGGTGAGGTTGAGAGGCAGCTGAGGACAACAGGAGAGCCAATGGCTAAGGAAGAGATGCCATGCAAATTTAAGGCAGTGTTTCTTAGGGGGACCCAGTTTAGGGACTGCCTGGGATAGTAAAAAGAGCCTTGGGCTGAGCACCAGGAGGCCAGCCTTCTAGGCCCAACTTTGTACTTCACTGGATACAAGCTCCAGCATTAATAATCAGCTGGCAGGTCCCAGAGGATCCTACAGGGTGTGACATTAAAGTAAGTTTATATTGACTGCCCAAACCCCTGGAGTGCCTTCTCCACGGCTCTGGTTCCTCTCCTGCCTGTGACTTCCACCATCTCTCATCCACCATCTCTCCCCAATCCACCATCTCTCCCCAATCCAGCAACCAAACGGTTAATACCCATCACATGTAGGGGCATCAGGGACCCTCCTCCTGCTTTGGTCCTGTTGTGTCAATGCCCCCAGCTTGTCTGCATTACAGTGCAGGAGGACCATAGAGCTCTACTGGGTGCCTGGGGTAAAAATGCAAGCTGGCCCATTAGCACTAGCAAACCACTAGGATGGATGGGGGCAGCTGGCGGAGGCTAGCAGAGTCTCCTGGACCTGAGGAGATGGGAGGCTCCCTGGAGAGAGGCAGGTGGATGAGCACCAGCTGCTGACGGCCTGGGCTCAGACCTTGGCTCCCCCACTAACTGAAGTTGTGTGGCCTGAAGCAAGTCACCGAATGCTCTCTACACCTCCGTTGCCCCATCTAGGTGACTAGAAGAATCCACATTATTGGCTTGTGAGCTCTGGATGAGCGAATTCATAGAAGGTGCTTAGAACCGTTTCTGGGAAAGTGGCAAGCTCTCTGACTTCATCCAATACTTCTATCATTTCATGCCTCACAGCAACTGTGCATGAAGAGGGTTTTTGTTTTGTTTTGTGTTTTGTGTTTTTGTTTTTTAAATCACCAATGTTTCCAGTTTTATGACATGGAGACTGAGCCTGAGATATCTAATGACCTGCCTGTGGTCTTGTGGCCTGTTGGTGTTGGAGCCATCTGGAACCCAGGCTGTTCTCCGTGTGTCCAGCATATTCTCCACCCTCCTGATGAGCTGCAGGTGCCCTGGAGGTGCATGGGGAGGGTCAGGCTTAGGAGAAAGTCGCCGGCCCAGAGGACGAGGGCAGTAGGAGTGGAGAACCTGGCCAGAGGCCAGTGGTGCAATGAGAGGGCTGAGGGGAATTCATGGGTCCACATGGCCTAGGGAGATAGGGAGAAGGTGAGGCAGGGAGAGTAAGTGGGAAGGTAGGCAAAACTAACTTCATTTTTCCAAATTTAGCTTACTTCATGAGCTCGTATCCACAGGGAGAAATGGAATTCTGCCAACTCAAAGTCACCTCTGCCCATTTTAAATGCAGTCTCTTCAGGGGAAATACTAGTAAATCCAGGATTCTCCCTCTTCTCCCTCTCCTTCCCTTTTTTCTGAGAGTCATTTTAGTCTAGAGGAAGGGGCAGCAGTGTGCTTGTGTGTCTGTGTGTGTGTGTGTGGCTTGTCTAGCACATGCAGGTGTGTGTACACCCCTCTCCCAACACACACTGAGTGCTGTGAGGTGCCCTCAGGCCCGTCAGCCCAGATACCCTCTCCAGCCTTTGCTACGTGGACAAACAGGTGTCAGGTGAGGTGCAGACCAGGCTTAGGGGCTCCTGCTCCACACTCCAGGATGCCAGGACACTTGGCCTTCTGTGGCCTCTTTTGTCCAGTCTGCCCTGATATTCGGGGCCTGTTGGGTACTGAACCCCATCTCAGTGACCTTGGCAGTGATTGCTAAGCCATAGTCATGCTCTCTTCCTCCTCCTGCCATCTGCTCAACATTTTTCCTTTCAGTGAGAACTGCCTGTCAGCATCGTTCTTCCCCGCACTGAGGGTCCAGTGTAGCCTTTGGGCACAGAGTCCTCCAGCCCCTCGGATAGTGAGAAGCCAAAGTCAGGCTTTTGGCCTAAAAAGGCTTGTGTCTTAGTCAAGCTTCTAATTCCTCAACATGAAATACTTTCAGGACTAGTATTTCTTCAGTGAATTAAAACATCCATTTGGCCACTCCACTGACCTTGTGATAAGCTGGTCCTGTTAGCCTGATTCATGGGGCTAGAGACACCGGAGGAAGACAGACACATGGGGGAAAGCAAAAGCCAGTTTTTATCTCAAAATACTGTCCTTATGCTTACATCAGTGCTTAGCCTATGGCCTGGCATCTACTTGGTAAGAGGTAAGTAACTGTTCCCCATTGTCATGATCATCATCATTTTATATTGCTGAGCTTGCAATGTATAAGAGCAAGGGAGGGACACTGAGAGACAACACAGCCATGCTGTAGGTAGAGTGGGAAGCTTAGGGAGCCGGGGTGCAAGTAGAGTAGTCTGGAGGGTTGGAGAAGACTCCCTGAGATAAGTGATGAGGAAATGGAAATTGCGGCTTCCCTGGCCTCACCTCTCACCACTTCTTCACTTTGGCCTCACTCAACTCCTTCTAATCCCAGATTCATCATCCCCTTTCATTGGATCCCTGCTGTTCCCCACTTTCTCCATGCTGAGAATCCTTATCAGGCTTTAGTCTCCAGGTTGATTGTAACCTCATGAGAGACCCTGAACCAGGACCACTCAGCTCAGTAGCCCCCAGGTTCCTGATCCACAGAAACTGTGAGATAATAAATGTTTGTTGCTGTCAACCACAAAGTTGTGGGTTAATTTGTTACACAGCAGTAGGTAGCTGATACGCTTCTACATTCTTTCCTGACTAGGATGCTTCTCACTCTAGTGCATCCTAGTGCAATTTCTTGAGCCTAATAAATAAATCAACAAATGAGAGGGAGAGTTTGGCAGTGACAAATGCCTGAGACAAGAAACCAGGAGGTGCAGGTCCCTGACCCAGTTCTGTCATCCCTGTGCTGGGTGCCTGAGATCAAGACCGTTTCCCTCTCTAAACCTCAGTCCCTCCACTTTTGGATAAGTGGTTGGACTAGACAATCTCTAACATGACTTCCAGCTTTAACATTTGGTGAAGTTTTGTGAAATGCTTTCTGGTGGACTCTCATTTTGCAGATGGGAGGGGTCTAAATTTCCTGACAGGACACGCCTAGCAGAGACCTTCTGCCTCCTCCTTCCTCAGGATCCCTGGGAGGCCTAGGGGCCCAGTCTGATCGGCGTATCTGGCCTGGAGCGGGGCAAGAGAACCAGTCAGAAGAGAGACCAGGCCCTTCCAGATGACCTCTGGCCTGACCTCCAGATTTCCAAGCCTCACCTGATCCTTCAAACCCCTTGCTCACTGGGTAGAAATATTCTGTATACTCCCTGGCTCAGTCCTGGGATCATCAATTGCACTGGTTATTTTCTTCTTTGACTTAAAAGGATTATCCAGACTGGATGCTTTACTTTGTCAGTATTATGCTGTGACACTTCCCCTCACTGGCCCCCCTTGGCCTGCGGACTGGCATCAGCCAGGCTTTCTCCCAAGTCAAACAGCTGTACTGTTCTGATGCCCCAAATTTTGATGTCAGTGTTTCAAATCTTTGCAAGCAGGTAGGCGCCAACAGAGGGAAAGGCACTGTGGTTTGGAGTTCTTGCCCTCTGTCCCCTTGCCCCCTCTATCCCTGTTAAAGGAGACTGCTTCGCCAGGGTAGCTGGAGTGTTTTGGGCTGCACAACACAGAAACCCAATGACTTATGTCTTGAAAAAATACAAGTTTTTTTTTTTTTTTTTTTCTTAAAATAAAAAAAATATAGTGGCAAATAGAATTAACAGCTTGGGCCAGAGTGCTGACTATTTAAGACAGGAAGAAAGAGGCGTCCTAGTAGACATCTGCTGATGTCTTAGTGTCTAGACCATGTCTTGTGATTGCTAGTTGCAAAGGAGGTAAGAAAGTTTGATGCTGTGGGTGGGTACCTGAGAAGGGGAATGGGAGTGGAGGTTAGGCAGGAATGGTTGGTTGCAAGTGATGAAACCAAAAGAGAAATCGCTTGGCTCCTATAACTAAATGTCAGGAAAGCCAGGGTGTGGCTGGGTCTCAAGCACTGCCAGGGCTGGTTCTCACACACTCCAGAACTCAGCTTCGCATTTCTCTGTAAGTTGGCTTGTGCCTCTCAAGTAGGCTTCGTCTTCTGTCCAACGGAAACGGTCTGCTGTGGCCTCCACAGAGAAGTCTTTGTCTCTAATTCCAAGCTGAAAATCTCAGGGAGGGTCTCTGGCCTGACCTGGGTTCTACGGCTACCCATGGGCCATTCAACCATGGCCACGGGAGGGTGTCTATGGTCAAGTGGTGGGGTCATGATGCCCCCACTGGACGTGCAGGTTACAGGTGGGGTATAGGAGGAGCATTCACAATAAGAGGGAGGAGGGATTAGCAGACCAAGCAGTGCTTGTCCTGACACCAGAACCACCAGAGACCACAGAGAGCATACACTCCAGATAGGTGAGGGAACTTGGCCTACATCATACAGCAAGTTAGTGGAGGACCTGGGCCTACAACCCCAGCTTCACACTCCTCCTTTACTCTGTTGACATTTGGAGCCGAATTGTTCTTGGCTGGGGGGACCATCCTGCACATTATAGGATGTTCAGCCCGAGCACTGCTTCTGACCAGCAGTATTTCCTGGCTGCAGAGAGCTACTTAATCTCATGGGCCTAGTTTTTCCAGTGGCAATAACAATAACTACTTGCCTACCTCAGAGAGTTAAAAAAAATAGGAGGTTTACAAATACTAGTTATGAAAACCCTTTGCAAAGATAAAGGCAGGATACAAATGCGGGGCTTTTTTAAACAAACAAAAAAACAGGAATCCCTGATTCCACTTTATGCCAGAGAAAATGTCAGGGAGTGTGTGTGTTTGTGCGTGTGCATGCGCGTGTGTGAATAACTACTTCTCCCTAAGGAATAAGAAACTCTTCCACCAAATTGATACACAGTAAGAAACTCTATATCTGGTAGGTGAAGACACCAGGGTGGGTGTGAAGGGTCCGTTCCAGCCTCCTCTTATTAATCCCTAGTGTATCCATTTGTGGCCTAAGAATCAACCTCCAAAAAGGAGGTGCAGCCTCCGGCCTGCTGGGAATGCAGGACGGCCACCCACAGCTTCACCAGGACCCTGGCCTACTGACCTCCACTCACCTATGACTTCTTCAACCCCAAAGCGAGGTCATTTTGCCAAGAAAACCAACAATCCAGCCAGCCAGCCAACAGGGGCCCTGGGCTGTGGAGGGTAATGCGAAACAATGGTTTTCAATAAGGGGCAATTAAGCCCCTGAAGGGGACATTCGCAACACCTGCCCTTGCAGGTGTCAGGCCAGCCCGGAGGCCTCATTTCTTTTTTTTTTTTTTTTTTTTTTGAGATGGACTCTCACTCTATTGTCCAGGCTGGAGTTCAATGGCACGATCTCAGCTCACTGCAGTCTTTGCCTTCCAGGTTCAAGTGAGTCTTCTGCCTCAGCCTCGTGAGTAGCTGGAAATACAGGCATCCGCCACCATTGCAAGCTAATTTTTATATTTTTAGTAGAGATGGGGTTTCACCATATTGGCCAGTCTGGTCTCGAACTCCTGACCTCAGGCGATCCACCTGCCTCTGCCTCCCAAAGTGCTGAGATTACAGAAAGTAAGCCACTGCGCCCGGCCCTGTGGGCTGTTTTCATCTAGGTTGTAGGTAGATACAGACCTTGGGATAGCAGTGCCTGGGGGTCTCTCTGGGCAGAGATGTCAGGTCAAATGAACATGGCCTCTTGCTTGGAGGACTGGGCCAGGCCCCTGGAGGAACCAAGAGAGGAGACCTTTCAGGAACTGATTGGCCAGTGTGGGGAGAACATGAATTAACTAACACCTGTAACCCCTCACGGGGTGGAGTCCGTGCCTGGGTGGTGTTGTGAGATACCGGCATGGGGCCTGGTACCCAAGGATCGCTTCCTGGAAGACACCGTGTTGGGACCGGGCCTTTTAAAGCCATATGATGACTGCACGTGGACCAGAGACTCCAGCCTCGGGGTCCCTTTTTTGACCCAGCTCCACGGCTCCCCTAGGAGGGGAGGCTGGCCCTCTGAGCAGCCTGGCCTTGCTCTGTCCTGACTGAGGTGGGAGAAAAGTCCTGGGAGTTTGCAGCAGAAACTTTCAGTAAAAAGAAAAGAGCATAGGGGGACACAAGCTGTCCTTGTCCCCCTTCATTAGAGGAAAGATGGGATGGATTTGTTGCAGTCAGGACAGTTTCAAGGGCTTGGGTGGGGCAGAAAGAACCTGAGTGAAGGCCAAGTTTATGAGGAATGATGGAAGCCTGGTAAAGAGCCCGCGGGTGAATCGGCATTGCAGCAACCTCCCTGCCCTTCCCTTCCCTCTCTGCAGGCTAGCTTACTGCCCCGGGCCCCACGCAGACAGGAGGGGGCTGGGGTCGTGCCCAGGTATGAAGTTGGAGGGGGCTCTGTCACTGACCGTCCTTTCTTTCCCACAGGTGCTCCCTTTAAGGTAACACTGTTTATGTCAAATCTCTTGCTTCAATCTGAAGGTCCTGAGTTTCTGTTTGGTGTCTTTGATCTTCATCAATATCGTCACATATTTACCCCATATTCTGCTGAGGGGAATTCAACAAGAACTAGGCATGTGCCCAGCCTGGAGGAGTGGCCTATAGGAAAGAGAAACTATGGTGTCTACTTTCATTAACGTATAAGGCTGATACATGAGAAACAATTTTAAAAACTTATCAGGAATTAAGTAAAACATATTAAGTGAATTATCAATGAAGGAGAACTTGTGTGCTTTATTTGAAATTAAGTCAGCGTTGTGGTCTTATCTATCCTGGAGGGCTTCCTGGAGGAGGTGAGGTGGGAAGGCTTTCATTTCAGTGGGAGGAACTTTAAGCCCAAGGCAGGGCAAATCCTGGCATGGGGCAGGTGTGACTGCTGGACAGCCACCCTGGTGTGACTGCTAAGATTTTGCACAAGCAAGTCCCATGTGTCTGCACTGCCAGCCACACCTCTCTGGCCTCTGCAGGGGGTGGCTGACAGACTGATTTACCATGGAAGCTTTCCCTGGGGCCATTACAGGCAACCACATGTCTTTAGGAACAGACAACCTCCCCAGCAATTTTATTTCTGCTCAAGTTTGTGCTTTCACACTAGGCTGAGTTTCCATCCACCTTCAAGTGTCCTTCCCCTTTCCCATTTCATGCTCCTGTCCCTAAATAATGTTTGCATTTTCTATTAATAGGACTTTCTTGATTGTGGCTGGTCCAGCTGACCTACTTTCTCCAGTTTTGTATTCCAGAATGGTGCTGCCTGATTCTCTTAGCACCGTCTACTCTTCAGTCATTTATTCCACATGTGGTTATATAGCTCCTTCTGTTTAGAGACTACATTAAAAAAAAAAAAAAAAAAAAAAAGTTTAAAATACAGTCCCAGGCCCCTGGTAGCTGAGAGTCTAGCTGGGAAGTCAAGACAGATGCTCACATGGAAATGATCTAAGCAGGCAATGGAGTGCCTTTTGGATGTCCATGTGTACTGCTATATGTGTATCTGCTCCCTGCTCAAAGGAGGGAGAGAGCCCAGGGCTGGGTAAACCTTGGAGATCTTCATGGAGGAGGTAGGAACTCGGTGAGTTGTAATATTTTTCCAGGAAGAAGATCCCACAGGCTTGAACTCTCTTGCTTCCAATTCATAATTTCTTAATTCATCAAGAATAGGCAAGGCATGGGAAGACAGTGGGTTTGCCAACCACTTATTCCCCCAGCCTCATGCCCACCCTCTTTTCCAGAGGCAGGTGGGTCTCCACTGTCTTTACTGTCCACCCTGGGACTGTATTTTACACTTTTTTTTGTAGCTCAGTTTGTGTGGCACATTTGCTCCTGGCTCCGTTTCCACACCAGGCTCAGATTCGCCTCTGTATCTTTGCTTATCTGGTTCTTCTAGGTGGGATATTTTTCCCTTCTCTAATACTGTAGTAGATTTTTAAAAATGTACCTTCTTCCCACCCACCCCTACACCCTCCACACACACACACTTCCTTGGCTGGATGATGTTGGGCTTGTTTATGTGACTCGCTTTGACTTCACGATGGACAAAGTGTGTACCTCACCTCCCTCCCTCCCTTCCTTCCTTTATTAAATGCTTGGCCATATGATTTGCTTTGGCCAATGGGACATTAGCAGATAAGACGTTAACATGCCTCCTTGTGTTTTGCTGTGGTCATGAGAACTTGTTTCAACTGGCCAGTTGGTGCAAGGACTATGAGAAACCAATGTGGACACCTGGAACTGACCTGTAACTTTGAGCCAAGGGTCCAGCCTGGATCAATAAGAGTAGGCGATTGCTGTTTTAATCCACTGAGTTTTGTGATGGTTTGTTATACGGTTTGTTATGTGGTAATAGATGACTGGTACAACTACTGGTGCAGAAATTCTTCTTTTCTCATTACTTAGGGGCCAAAGTTGCTTCCTTCAGGAAGTCCTCCCAGACTGGTCATGCCTAAATCTCTCTTTCTTCATCTGCTCCGTGCCTCTCTAGCTGTCATTGACTCTGCCTTTTTAAAGAGTGTACTCTCTTGCCATCTCTCTTGTGGGCTTCTTGCTTTTGTAACTGTGCTGTGAGTTTGAAGAGGGCTGGACATGTCTCTTTCCTGTCACTGTGTCACCATAGGAGCCAGACACATAGAAAGCTCTCAGAGCCACCCAATGCCTAAATAAAAGAAAAGAAAAGCACACACTACCTCGGACATCCCAGGGATTCTTCCCTGGGGACTGGCTTGGATTCCAGTGTCACTAAAGCATTTAGTAATTAGCCTGCGTTTCCAGAATGTCCAGGGACAATTAGGTGCAGGCTGGATTCTATAGGTGTGGAATCCAGGGGGGACAGTCAGGGATGCCCTGGTGCACTTGGCTTGCCAGCTTCACTGGCCACCTGAGTTTCAACAAAGCTGTTTCCACTGCTGGACTAATTCCCAGGAAATGTCATGTACCTGGAGTTCCTGGGCTCCATGCCCATCTCTATAGGGAATTAACCATATCCTGGGCAGTAAAGCTGCAGGTGTTCTTTGAGGAGGCTGGTGTCCCAAAATACTCATCCAACTGCTCCCGCTCTGGACACTCCCCTCCCTGGCCCACGCTGTTCGTTTTGCTGGAATGTTCCCCACTCCCTCATGAACACACATCCATGCTTGCTTGAGGTCTCCTCAGCCCATCAGGCCACTTTCTCTGAGAAACCTTCTCAATTCCAGGCAGAAATCCTTTCTTCATTCTCAGGTACTCCCATAGCCCTTGACTTATTCACCCTTGTGGGCACTGGAAATGACATCATATGCCAGATATTTGCATAAACCCTCTCAGGTCCTCTAGACCATGACTTGTACCAGGGCAGAGGTGATGGATGATTCATCCCCAAGCACCCTCCATCCTTAGTGTACATCCCTGGTACGAGGGGCAAAGAGCAATGGTGAAATCTTAAGTGAGAGGATGAGAAGTGATGAGAAATGAGATAGGCTCCATAGAGATTTTGAAGACTTGAGGATGGAGGAAATCACAAAGATATGTGGCATGCTCAAGGGATGACACTTTATAGATGGTGGAAAGGGCTAAAAATATAGCTACCCAGAGAGCTGAGATGAATTCCTGGATGGGAATTATTAAAAGGTGCTGACTGTCAAGGGGATAACCCCTCCTGCCTTCAGAGCCTGGGCCAAGACTGGCCTTTCCGATGATGCCTGTGGCAGAGTTCTGGATTGCCAAGTGGTGTGGAGCGGGGGAGGGAGGGCTGCCAAGGGGGCCAGCTGTGTTCAGGTAAAGGTGGTTCACTGGGAATGATTTGGAATCCTAGAATGTAAGGTAACTGGGAGGAGCCTAGGGACCATTAGGGAAGAGTCTCATTTACAGATGAGGAAACTGGAACCCAGGAGTGAAATGTGTCGCTTCAGCTCACCCATCTGAAATACTGCTACAACCAGGGCTAGAATGCAGGCCTGCAGGGATCTAAGAGCTGTGTGAAAACATTTCTGAAATGGTGAAGGGACTGAACAGGACTCTTGGGACATGGGCAAGTGGTCGGGAAGAAAGGATGAGGTCAACCTATGTCAGATGCCCACTCTCTGGGCAGCCTCCTCCACAGGGCATGGCTGCTTGTGCACCTCCAGTGCCTTCTGCCACAGTTGAGGCTGGCCCTGGGTGCTCGAGAAGTACACACTAATGCTGGACTTTTTCATATCTCTTTCTTCTGCCTTTCTCCTTTACTCTCCCTCCTGAGCACCATCCCCACCCCCCGCCTTCTGCCTCCATCATATTGAATCACCAGGGTGTGAAATATAATAAAGCATTGTACCGTTCAATCTGTCGGCTATTCCTTAAAGGTGTACTCCAGGTAGATATCCCCTTGGCCTGTGAAAAATGAGCTTACCTGCAACAAATGACTTTGATGAACCTCAGGAACTGGCCCTCTATCATTCTTTTCCAATTGGCTTCCCCAGCCAAGCACGATTTCCCTGCACAAATTTGTCTTGCTGATGGAAGAGTTTCTCTCATTCACTTTCCTCCCAATGCCCAGCTTCTTTGCTTGGGCATCCCTTTATCCAGCTGCCACTCTCAGAGATGTCTTTCTTCTGGAAGCTAGGAACTCACGCAGTCATCAAATGCTTCACCAGGTTGATCAAAATCAGAACCCAAATTAATCAGTCTTTCCATGAACACTCATTGTGTGTGGCAGTGCGGAAATGGACTGAACCTGGATTTGTGAAATGGGTGTCCCCTTAACTCCAACACTTCCCAGCTCTGTATCTCACTTGCCTCACCTGTGAAGCAGGGCAGATAATAACACCTGGTCTTCTTCCCTCACAGGAGCATCTGAGTAGCAAACACATTTCTCCATGTCAAAATGCTTCAAAAAGTGTACATCACTATACAAACATAATGCTTACTATTCTTATTGTAATCTGAATTCTTTAGGGGGTGAAAGAAAAGTTTGCTCATTATTTCATTAAAAGTTTGTTTATTTAACAAATATATACTGAGCACCTACTATGTGCCAGCCATTGGGCAAAACGGTGGGGGTAGTTGAAGGAAGTAGAGGGACAAAATTCCTGCTCCCATGGAATTTGATTGTATTTCCTTATGATCTAGTTGAGATGACAAAACCCACCTGTGTAAGAGCCAACTGTAGAACATAAAGGCATATTGTATGTTGATGAGCTAAATAATGCATTTTAAAATACAAGTTCCAATTACCTGAGTACCCAGTATGCTATCATGTGTAATTTTATTTAATTCTCAAACAACTCTACAGGCTAAACATTTTTACAGTGGAACCTGAGGTTTGGGGAGGAAATAATTTTTCTGAAGTCCCAGAGGAGAACTGAGATGGAGGCTTGGGGTTGTCGGATTCCTTGGGGCTTCTTTTCGTCCACCCTAGTTCTTCCAGTCTTGGATCTGCACTGTGAACTTGCTCTTCGGTTTCAGGAATTGACAGTGCTCACAGTGCTACGGTGGTCAGAAGCAACTTCAAAGAAGAAGTTGCCTCCCACTTGACTTTGAAGGATAGGAAGAATTTGCATCAGCATGGTGGGTGGGTGGGAGAGTTTCTGATAGTGCTGGCAGTGGGAGTGTGTGAGCCACTCAAGTGGGAGGCAACTTGAGGGAGGACGGAGGAGACACTGCTGGCTGGATGGGAGGCAGACATAGAAAGCGAGGTTAGACAGAACCAGACGATGCAGGGGCTCAAAATTAAGACTGGGGAACATTCCTGTCCAGAGAGGCAAGGTGGAGGGAATTTTCCTGTGAAAACAAGAGGTACACCTTCTCCCTGCTTAAGGATTTCACAGCTCTCTACCTAGAAAGCTTGGTTATGCTGTCATAACTGAGTGATGCCAGGCAATTAATAACCTTTCTGTGGACCTTAGTTTTCCCTACCTGCAAGAGGAAGGTGTTAGAGAAATGCTGAGGCTTCGTCTAACTCTGAGATGTCTTGATTTTGTGATTCCATAATGAACTCAAAAACATGTACGTATGCAATCACAGCCACGTACCTGCGAGGGCTTTTTCCTTCTCTGCCGCTGTAATTTTAGATAAGTGCCAAATGCCTCTTTATTCTCAAATATAAAAACATCGAGAAGATTAAGCCACAGCCTGTCTCATAATAATCTGGGCATCCAATTCCAGCTTTCTGATGAAACCACCACTGCTCTAAGAAAATGGAAAAGTTTAATATTTGCAAAAACAAACAAATAATCCTCCCTCCGCCCCCATCCTTGAATGAGGCTGAATGTTTTCGGTGACTTCATCTTTCTCTTCCCAGTTTTTCTGATACATGGAGCTTTATTTGTGGATTTTTTTGGATTTCTGGAGACATTCTGTGATTACAGTTCTCATTTGGGTCTAACCTGTCCTTTGAGGATAGACCCTGGTCAGAATCAGGTGACAGATCTGTGGCCTTCATAGGAGGTTGCGCCTCCGTGTGGGATTTTAGAAAAGAACTTGCACAGCTCAGGTTAGTCACAAAACTAATTTGAGCCACTTGATGGACTTACACAAAATGCTGATGATGTTGATGCTGATGAAACACATTTAATGCTGCTTATGTGCTGGACAAGGTGCTAAACACTTTACTTGCCTTAATTCATCTAATCCTTCCAGCAGTCCTCTGGAGTGAGTGCTATTGTTACTTTCATTTTGCAGAGGAGGAAACTGAGGACCAGCGAGGTTAAGAAACTTGCCCAAGGCCACACAGGTAGTCAGCCCTACAACTGAATCTGAATCCCACAGTCTGGCTGCAGAGCACGGGTCTCCCATCGTGCTTTACTGTCTTGCAAGGATTTGGGCTGCTGCTGTTGGGAACCGTTTCCCAACCCTCATTCTCACTCATCCTCTCTGGTTTTTCCTTCATCAAGCAGACCCACCTCACACAATAAACTAAATGACTTATAATTTGGGGATCTGACCAACAGACACCCACTTCCACTAATATTGGGCACTTACTGATGCCAGGATGAGGAAGGTAGGCTCCTTCCCTGGGGATTTCATGTACGAGTAAGGAGCCAAGAAGCAGCAATGGCACAGTGTGCTGGGAGGACACTGGGCCCAGGGGAGGGAGTGGCATTACTTACAGGAGGCAGTGCAGGACAGGGGACTTCTCATTCCCTCTTCTCTGCTCCCTGATATCCCCTTTCCTTCTTACCAGCAGACCTGCGAACCCATGGGTTCCTCCAGCTTGAGGGGCAAAGTGCACCTTTTCTGTGCTCCCCACAGAAAGCCCCATGACTTTCTTTTCTCTTTTCCTGTGGCACCTCTTTTTGGTGGCCTTCTATATTTTTTCTCATTCTTTTGTGGCCAGCGTTCATTGCTGTCCTGTTCTGATGCTCTGATGCTGAGTACCAGGGCAGCTCTGGCTAGAACCTCCTCTTAGCATCACCAGATGAGTCAAACTGTAAACCAGGAAACTTTAGCTGAAGTGGGTGTATTAGTGAGCATTTTCCTAAGAAACAGAACCAGTCAAGTGTGTGTGTGTGTGTGTGTGCGCGCATGTGTGTGTGTGCATGTGTATGTGTGTGCGTGTGTGTATTTATTTTCAGGAATTGGCTCATGCAATTATGGAGATTGAGAAGTCCCAAGATCCGCTCTTGGCAAGTTACAGACCCAGGAGAGCAGATTGTGTAAGTTCCAGTGTGAAGCCAGCAGGCTTGAGATCCATGAAGAGCCAATGTTTCAGTCCAAGCCTGAAGGCTGGAAAAGGTCAGTGTCCCAACTCACACAATCAGGCAGCTGAAGTTCCCTCTTACCCAGCCTTTCTTTTCTATTCAAGTCTTCAGTTGATTAAATGAGGCCCACCTACAGTAGGGAGGGCAACCTGCTTTTCCCAGAATTTACTTACTGAAACGTTAATCTCCTCCAGAAATAGTCCTTGAATGCTCTGCCCTTTTGGGGTTGCTGGAGTAATAGGCATTTCTCACTGTCACACACGTGACTTTCATGGTGCAGTGGCAAGGAAAGTAGGCAAGGAATCAGGAGGTTGGTTTGAATCTTAACTATGACACCTTCCCTCCCCAACTGGAAAACTTTAGGAATCTCCTGTGCTCCCACAAAACTTTCCTCATTGGAGAGAGAAGTAGAAAATGCAGCCTCCCGCACGCCAGGGAGAGGGAGTGGTCTCCTGAAGGGGAGGGGAGGTTGAACTTCTGGAATGTAATGTGAGCAAATCCCCTGTTGTCACAGATCTAAGGCTTGCATCTTCCAGTCTGGCAATGATGAAGCCCGTTCTCCCTCTGCTGGGCTCAGCTGCTTCTGAGTCATCTGTCTCAGAAGAGAGGTATTGTTTATTGACCTCTAAAATCTCATTAGGAGTCACTTCCTAAGTAAAGCAGAGGACAAGAGCCAAACCCTTTCAAAGTAGTGTTACTCATAGGGAATTTACAAATCACCCCCATTTCACAGATAAAGAAACTGAGACCAAGTTGGGGAAAATGAACAATTGGCCACAATATTCCCAACAGCCCTCTGGAATTGGCAATACTTTCCGATTTTACCAATGCAGAGCCAATAAGAGGCAGCACACACCACAGTTGGTGGCACAGCTGAGATCTGAACAGGCCTCCGGAATCCTCTGACTACTTTTCTTTCTTTCTACCATACCATGGGAGCCATAGGTGCAAGCTATATGATGAAGAGGAAAAAGAGGAGGAGGAGGATGAAGAGGAGACATTGGGAAGGAGGAGGGGGAACAAAACAGGATCCAAACCTTAGGCTAAAGGGAGGACTCTCAGATGAGAACCCTGATGGCAGGTGGGGGTGGAGAACAATTTTACACCTAATATTTAAAGTGGTAAGTAAAGTGGGCCTTGGACCCTCTCTTCCCTTTCTTTTCTCTTCTTCTTTTCTTCCTCTGGGAGACACTATCTCTCTTGTCTTTCGAGCAGCTTTTCTATTTCATCCATGCTGAAAAAAAATCTATTTAATCCCTGCTAAAAAAAAAAAAAAAGTATTCCAATATGGGAGTGGTCATTGTCCAGATGATGGCTGGAGCTGTGGGCTTGGAGAGGATTACTCAGGGAAAGGGCTGAACAGTGTGAAGTTATGGCACCCAGATAACAAGAAATTGAGATTTGATGGAAGCTGAAAAATTCCAGGTGTGAAAAATATTTCCCCTGACAGAAAAAAGTGATTTTTGGCACTAGATGGGGAAGGTGCTGGGAAAGGTATTTTCAAACCGGAAGCCCACTGAGCACGCTTTGGGATTATAACAGTAACTAAAGCAGCTCACATTGGCCATTTGATGTCCCTAGTCGAAGTGTTTTATAGGTAGTATTTCATGTCTTCCTGAAAACTGTGTGAAGCAGGTGCTATTATTCCAGTTTTCAGAAGTGGAAATGGAGGCTCTGAGAGTTTAAGTAGCCTGCCCAGCTACTAAGCAATAGAGCAGGGTTTAAATCTGTGCGGTGTGACTCTACAGCAGGGGAAAGAGCAAGCAGGGAGGGAGAGATGGCAAGTACTAGAGAGCTTGGGGATGATTGATCTAGCAAAGTTCTGGAAGAGATGGAAAGGGATGGGATCAATAGTCCAGGTGGAGGGGTGCACCTTGGCAAAGTAAAAGAATACGTCTTCCTTTGAGACAGGAGGGCGGATGAAAGGATGGATGATGATGATTCACGGAGTCTCTGGGGCGGAGGGAAGAAAGTCAAGGCAGTGCATGTAACATGACCTTGGACTTCCCAGGAAAGTCGTGAGCAACCCACATAAGTAAAGCTGGTCCTCTTTCTCACGCATTTCCTCTTTTTTTCTTTCTTGCCCAACCCCCTCTTCTTGCTTTAACACAGAAGAAACAACCCAGGTTATACCCTTTCATCTAAACTGGACATTTATATGTAAATGAGGGATTGGGCTGTTGTTGAATAAACAGGGGATAAGTTAACAGAGATTGCTTGAGAAGGATTCTGGGAGTTAACAATGGCTGTGGACATGTGAAGGAATAGAAGAGGTAAGCACTGTTTTGATTTTATTACCAGGACTGATGGGGAATGCAAATCTTGGCGAGCCATGAGAGGTGAGTTGCACTGCTCCTGAGGAGAAGGGAAACATAGAAATCTGGAGTCCATGAGCTTGGGATCTGGAGCTAGAGGAGACTTTTGTGGTGGATGGATTGGAAAGCAGAGATCTTTTTAAACTTAGCTTTAAAAAAATCAAATTAATGTATGGTGATGACAAAAATTTGGAAAATACAGAAAGGTAGGAAAAGGACAGGAAAACCACTTCAGAAAATTATTGATATTTTGTGTTTTTTCTTTTTGTGTCTTTTCTATGTATTAAAAGTTGAAATTCCACCACATCAAGCTTTTACTGTATAATTGTATTACAAGGATTTCCCCCATGTTATTACAAACTTCTGTTAAACATATATATTAAAAATAGGGATAAGTAATTAAAATTACTGGTATTTAATTGGGTCACATGGTTCCTCCATGTAAACCTGCTTCTTAATTGCTGGTGAGCAATCTTTCATATGGATCCACTGTGTTTATTTAGCTATTCCCCTAATGATGGAGAGCAGGTTGTTTCCAGTGATTTTCTTTGGTGTTAATGGCCTGAGGAACATCTTCATGCACAGACCTTTGTTTCCAGTTTGATTATTTCCTTAAGATAGGTACTTAGAAGCAAAATCACTGGGATGAAAGGTGTGACTACTTTAAAGATTGCTTTCTAGAAGGATTGCTTGTGTCCATTTACATCCCACCCACAGGGGCAGGCAGAAAGTGCAAGCCTTGGGAGGGCCCAGATTCAGGGAGGTCAGGGTCAGGAAGGACAGCCTGGCAGGCTCATTGGGACTGCGAACTTGGAACCTGTTCAGAGGCTGTTTGCTGGTTGTTCTGCTCTGGGTATGAGAGGCTCTCTATCAGGTGTTTGTTCTGAGAACAAGGTTAGAGACCCATGGTGAGTCAAAACAGGGGTGCTGGGGCTGTGTTTGCAAGTCTAAACATGGGGTGGGGGTGGGGAGTGGCAAACAGAGAAAGCCACCTCACCCTGACAAATATACCATCCACTCTGTAGCAGCTCTTTCTTCCATAGTCATAAACCTTCTGAAAAATCTAACGAATTCGAGGAAACCTCTCCTTCCTTGGACACACACACACACACACACACCCTTCGATTTCAAGGGACTCATTGATCCACAGGGGTCTCAGGGTTGATGAACACTGTTAAGAACCTCTGCTTTAGAGACCATTAGCAGTTTGGGCCTTCTTTCCAGGTAGCTTAGCACCTTGGGGACCCTTTTTCATACTAGAAATTTCAAGCCACATTCAGGATAACTGTAAGACCAGAGTTTGGCATTTTCAGACAAAACTCCTGCATCAATAACTTCTTAAAGCATATTTGGGGAAAAACTCTAATTCTCAATAGTAGGGGTTAGACAAGGTGTCTGGATGGCTTAACAAGCTGGGAGAGAGTGCACGGGAGAGAAAACACACACACATTCACACATATATATTCCCAGAGACACACAGACTTGCGCAGGTACACACACTCTCACATGCATCATTTTCTTATACCTAGACACACACACACTCACACACATACACATTCCTAGAGACACACATGCTTTGACATACAAGCACACATACATACGTCCTCATACATGTGTACATGCATGCACGTGTGTGTGCACACACACACACATACACAGAGCCCTAGGACCCAGTCCTCCACTGCCTCAGGCTCAGTCTTGGGACCTCCCCTTTTCTCCTTCCTTTGGTGTTGGCCTAGATCCTCCTCCCACTCTCTTTTCCTCCCACCCAATGGTAAATATACCCGCCTGACTTCGAGCGAATATAAAAGTACAGGAGGAAAGTGGTAGATAAATTTAACAAGCATTAAAGTTAATATATAATTTAAATATGTATAAAATTATTCCACGTATCGATTAGAAAATGGGCTGTTGACCATTTCAAGGCAACAATCAATTTCAGGGTTCACAGGTCAGGTCAAGTTTCTTTCTAATGATCTAAGAAAGAAGGCAGCATTTGGGAGATAATGAACTCTAAGGCTTACAGATGCGATCTATGGCTGATGGCCACCCAGCGGCAGCCCGGGCTGGCTGCAGAGGGAGTTCTCTGATATGCCTGTGTAAAAGCCTGGCTGGGTAACAGCCCATGATGTAATCAAGGCAGTCTCTGGGATGACTGGCCTTTTTTTTTTTTTTTTTTTTTTTTAAATTGTCGAAGCTCTTGGTTGTCAATGGGCAGCTGCGGTGGAACCCCATTAACGTGGTTTGTGCAGAGAGCGTCTCCTTTTCTGGGAAGTGGAAACTGGCCCAGCCAGCACTGTTAATCACCTGGCCTGAAAGGGGGCTAGGCAGGCTTGGGGGAGGGTGCAGACCAAGGGGACGTCACCTCACTGCTGGTCTGATCCAGGGGCTTGGCCACACACGGCTTGTCAACAATCAGAGATCCCCCAAATCACTGGGTGGTTCTGCAGCTGAAAGCAGAAAACTTTGTCCACGGGTATCCCTGGGTCTCTGTAGAACTGAGAGGGACCAAGGTTTGGGAGGAGGGGCAGTAGAAGGGGTAGAATGGTACAATTGGCTCAGAGAAAATGTAAAGTGAAAGTGTGGTGAGTCGCTAAGGATGGCCCCCACATAGCCTCAAATTCTCTTCCTACACTGGGAGTGCATGGCGGAACCAGCCTGGCTCCTGGCCTGGAACCAGATTGGGAACTGGATCGGGAGGTGGATCTGCCTTCTGATCACTTCCACCTTATGACCAATGGCCAACGGACTCCAAAGGTCAGAGACACCAGGTCCCAGAGCTTCCATTTTTCATCCTGAGAGGAAAAAGGCTTGGAGATTTTTTGACCTAATGAAGTGTGTTAAAAAAATGTCCACTGAACTCAGTACACCTGAATTGGTTCAGTCCCTGTTATTATTTGAGGGGCAATGGAGAAGGGAGTCCCATCCTCAAAATACCTCTCAGGTGGCCTCTTCTTGGTGACTAAAAGTCCACCCTTTGAGACACATTCGTTTCATGAAGGGTCACATTCTCTTTCTTTTAAGATCTAAATATGCCCTGCACGTGAGTGGTCCATCAGTTCAGAGTCAGTGTTAATCTAGTGATAAGTGGTCCAGAAAAGGAGGGAGAAATGACAGATTAGCTAGTTTCTATTCCTTGGTGTGGACAGGGGCCGCTCTTCAAACTTGAGGGTCTCTTGAGGGGTTTGCACTGGCCCTGAGCCTCTGGCAAAGCTCCTCTGGGAATGAGTGAGGGAAGTGGAGAGGGAGAAAGGAGGAAGGAGAGAGAAAGGGGGAGAGGAAAGGAGGGGAGAGATAAGAAAAGGGAGCCACCCCCAAATTGCCTTGACCACTCTCAAACCTCCACGCTCTGTGCATGCTGTTCCCAGGCCCATCCTGCTGCCCCATTTCCCTGCTGTCCGTTTAGAAAAATCCTGGTCTTCTTTCAGGCCTTCCCTCTGCAGTGGAGTGGTTCCTAAGTGTTCCCTCCATACCATTAACAATCCATTCTCTACACTTGCACAGTGCCCTGTACATGGATGCACCAGACTAAACTCTACCAATCCGTTTGTTCCAGTCCATACTTGGTTGAAAGCAAGAACATGTCTTTTCACCTTGGTGCCTCTGCTGTGCTCAGTATATGGGTTCCCTATGAAAGGTGCTTAACTGTTGAATTGAATGCAAGCAGACAGGCAGGTGCTGGGCTCATTCCAGTCCATGGATGCCCAGCCAGACCTGGGTGAGCAGATCACACCCAGAGAGGCCAGAATTGAAGGGAGTTTCTGAGAGAGAATGAGGCAGGGGGCAGGGCTGTTTCTAGAAGGCCATGGCCCAGGCCCTGTGAGGGTGCAGAAAAGCGATTGTTAGTGCTAGGGGGTGGAGGGAACATTCAGGAACACCTCCACAGCAGAGGAGACACCTGAAAGAAGACCAGGAGTTTCCTAAACAGACATTAGGGAAATGTGGCAGCAGGAAGGGCCCGGAACAGCATGTGGAAAGGCGTGGAAATATGAAAGTGACTAGGGCAGTTTGGGGGTGGCTCCCTTTTCCTGCCTCCCCCCTCCTTTCCTCTCCCCCTTTCTCCCTCCCTTCACCCTTCTTCTCCTTCTCCACTGGCTGTTTCTAGAAGGCCAGGCCCATCTCTCTGCAAGTATTTTCTGAAGGCTGGAATGAGACTATAAACACCAAGGCGAGTTTTACTGGGGGAGAAGAACATAAAAGAACAGCCCTTGGTATGTGGGGCAGAAGGAGGGGCCATCTCTCCTCTTCTATCCCGAGGACAGCAGCAGGGATGGCAGGGCTAAGTTGACAGGCTTATTGGATATCTCAATGTCTAGAGGATTCCCAGCTTTCCCCCTTGTTCCACTTGGCAAAGTCTCCTTCCTGCTCTTTCCACCTCTCTCTGTCCTCTTGAGCTGCTGTCCTACATGTGGGCCCAGGAGGCCTCAGCATTTCAGGCTCTTGCCATAAAGGGCAGCTCTGACCCTGGAAGCCACACCTAGTTCAGTCACTAAAAGACACGCCCGGCCGGGCGCGGTGGCTCACGCCTGTAATCCCAGCACTTTGGGAAGCTGAGGCGGGTGGATCACGAGGTCAGGAGATCCAGACCATCCTGGCTAATACAGTGAAACCCCATCTCTACCAAAAATACAAAAATATTAGCTGGGCATAGTGGCATGCACCTGTAGTTCCAGCTACTCGGGAGGCTGAGGCAGGAGAATGGCATGAACCTGGGAGGCGGAGCTTGCAGTGAGCGGAGATTGCACCACTGCACTCCAGCCTGGGCAACAGAGCGAGACGCCGTCTTAAAAAAAAAAAAAAAAAAAAAAAAAAGACAGGCCCAATAGCATATGGAGGGGAGTGTGGGAAGACAAGTTTCTGATATTGAAAATGCTAGAAGTCAACATCCCCTAGGAAGGCCATTTGAAAACAGCGGTTACAGAAGATGTGATATCAGGACACCATGGAGGAACGGGTTGTCAAAGTTCTGTGGAGAGCGGCACCCTCGTCCTGGTCTTTCTCCTAGGTTTGCCACCCCTCCGAGTTCAGCTGCTTTGGAGGCTGTCGGTGGCACCCCCCCTTCCAGCACGGCTAGGGAGATGTGCTTAGTGCTAAATGATGACTACATACCCCTCGCAGTGGTGGGCAAGGCAGATGCCAAGTGGCTTGAATTGATTTTGGTCTTCATCGCAGGAGGTGTAAAGAACAACCACACAAACAGGTCTGTAACAATGTCCTCTTTCTTCCCCTCATTAATCTCGTGAGGAGGAGGGAGGAAGAGAATGGGTGCAGCTATGCAATGTACGTACATCACTGAATTAACCAGGCATGTAATTAGCGCTCAGGTGCTCAGCAGAGGAAGAACTGCTCACGATTAGTCAAATTTGGCTTGAATGTCCTGAAGTTAGGGGAGCTGCCTCGGTGTCCCCCACTTTCCAGCACCCCCTCTCTGCTTCCCCTCTCTTGTGTTCATGGAATGTGATGTCTGGGGCATTTGCAGATGTTTATGGAAATGTATGTGACTGTTCCTAGTGCCGTAAATCATATTCTGACAAGGAAAGTCCATGATCCCGGTAGTAGGATATTAAGGAGCCTGTGGGAGCCAGTTGTGGAAGCAGTTGGCCTCCTCTCTATTTCAGAATCTTACAGGAATGAGATGGAGATGAATGCTGTTATTAATTAAATGTTAATTGGGCCTTGGTTATAAAGCCATCTTTGCAGTCTGTGTGGGGCATTTGTCTACAAGGTGATGCTGTGTTACAAGTATGGTAAGAAAATTATGAGCTCTCAGATCTAAGGCCTAAAGATGAGGCTCTGGCCTTGATCTTTCTCTCAGCCTTATCTCCTACAACTTCTTGGTAAAAATTGTCCCAGTAAGCAAAACAATTTGTCATCTGAGAGCATAGCTTGCCTTTTTTGGCCATCCCTGTCCTTACTCTGTTTTTGAAATACTCCTTCTCACCAGCCCAGTTCACAAGACCAGTTCAAAGCTCATCTCTGCCGTGAAGCCTTCTCTGCCAAGTGTTTTTGTGGAAGGAACTCCAGGAACCTGGGGGGTAAGACTTCACCTTCCCAGGCATGAAATGGGGTGGCCTTTATTGTCTCCACTGCCAGGCCAGTTTTACTCTAGGTCAGCATAGCAGTCTCACTGGAACCACCAGCCAGGGAAAGGCCATCGGGGAAGTTATGCATGAGGAAAGGAATGGGATGGGAAAGGCAAGGATTAGGGTTGGCCCACAAGTCCAGGCCAGCATACAACTTTTCCAGCTTCAGACATTGGAACTTGAATTAGAACTATAGGGTGTTGCCTTGAAAAGATGGCAGCCGGTGACAACGGGCTTATTTCTAGAGCATAGATATTCTTCAGTCAGCTTTGTACTACTCATTGGCATGCATTTTTATATGTTCACCTCTAAGGGATTTCATATGCTTTTACGTGTGTTTGCCCTATCTCCCTATTGAAATTATTCAGTGTTGGGGTTCTGTAAGCTTCATGAGTTTGGTCCAGAATGCTGGTGTTCAGATTTTTTTGTGTGTGAACATAGATTCTGCATGCCACGCTATTCCAGCTCAGTCTCTTCTCTTTCAGCCTGCCCTGAGCTTAGGCCTGGAAGCAAGAAGTGATTAGACAGTATCAGTGATGTGAGATGACCTCACCCTACACAAAATAATGCCATGCATGCCCCACCATATCTATGTCTTTTTAGAAATATCGAGTTTTATTTTTGTTTTTTTTTGGAGACAGGGTCTCATACTGTTACCCAGGCTGGAGTGCAGTGGCACAATCATGGCTTAATGCAGCCTCGATCTCCTGGGCTCAACTGATCCTCCCACCTCAGCCTCCTGAGTAGCTGGGACTACACGCACATACCATAACACCCGGCTAATTTTTGTATTTTGTGTGTGTGTGTGTGTGATGAGGTTTCACCATGTTGCCCAGGCCGATCTTGAATTTCTGGGTTCAAGAGATCCTCCTGTCTTGGCCTCCCAAAGTGCTGGAATTACAGGCTGTGAACCAGCACATCTGGCCTAGAAGTACCTGGTTTTAGAGCAGTTTAATTTCACTTTTTCCTGAGCCCCTGGTATTTGAATCCTATCAGAAAATTTCAGTGAGTTTTATGATACAGAGTCTTCCCCTATCCCTGTTTTCTCAGTTATAACTGGCAGCTTCTATTCTATTTTGCTTTTATGCAATACCATGCCAACAGAGTTTCAGGACACCTTAGGATAAGCCATGTCTCTAAGTCTCATGTCTCTGAGCAATGTGTGCCAAAAGTTTATTGTTTGGGTACTCATTGATGGCCCTGGTCTCCCATTCTTGAATCTTCTCCTTTTGATAAAACATGCTCTTTAATTAAAAACATCCTCCAGACACCAAGACGGCTGTTCATTCTCCATTCAGCAGCTGCAAAGCTGGAGGAGGAGAGGGAAGGGCCAGGGAAATGGCTGAGGCCCATAACTTAATTCCTGTGCATTAGCCCTGGCCTGCATTCGCCCTTTCCAATCTTGGCTTCTCTGCTGGTGAAACAAGCAGGATTAGCGCGTGATAAGAGAAGCTGGGGTCATAATTACACCCTATGCGACAGAGCAGCACAACCACCAAATAAATCCCCGGACAATTATTAAAATGGCCCAATGCATTACACAAATTAGAACAGGCTGGGACTTTTTGGGAGAAGGGAGGGGAGTGAAGACCCAGTATTTAAGTGTTCTTGTAAGCCATCTAAGATATTAATGTTGCAAAGCTCCTTATGAATATTTAAGAACATAAAATGGAGCTTCGCTGCAGCCCCACATCACCACAGAAGCCTGTAATACAGCTGAGTCCACTTAAGAAGTAGAGCCTGTGTCCACGGCAGATTGAAGCCAGATGAAACAGGGCTGCCCGTTTGTGGTGGAAATGCTCCTCACAGACCAATTTAATGAGGTTGCATTATAACCTCACAGAAGAGAGGTTAGTTAAAGACTCCCACTGACTTTGATGGGTGGGACTCCCCCATGATGGTAGACCATTTCCCCCACTCCTCAAGGATTTTAGGGGACTGACACAGAACTGATGAAGTCTTTATTTACCCATTCTGTTCAGGTCTCAGTTACACATAACCCTCTTAGAACCAGACATGTGGGACCCTTTGGCTCACTTGGCAGTGATTCTCAGAGCTGCATTTGGGGCAGCTGATTCTTCTCAGGGAGCAATTACCTCCAAGTTCTTATAAGGAGTGAATGAAGTCTCCTGGATAAAAGAGAGGGCTGCTCTGGTGGGAGAAGGGTCATATTCCGAAATCAAGTTAGACGGTGTCTTTCCCAGGACTGACCCTGGTGCGTCCTTATACTGAGAATGGGGGAGTGGACTCTTGTAAGGTGGCTGGAGAAACCAAGTCAGCAGGACACAGGGGAGGATGCTGGACAGAACCGCGGGGGCCTTGAGTTTTGGCTTAAGCTCAGTCATGTTCTCACTTTCTCTCCTGCTTTTTCCACATCTGTCAAATGGGAATAAAATTATTGGGAAGTCTGATCATTAATGGAATAATAGATCTAGGTACACCTGGGAAGAAGGGTACTATAGAATGTGATGCTAGTATTGTTTCTATTTTTACTTGTATTTGATAGCGGTTCTGCTTTACACCCTTCAGAGCTTCTCTGACTTCGTTCTGCCTCCAGATAAAGGAAAAGAAGGAAATGATCCTATCTCTGATCACTGACTCCCTTCCCCACTTCCAGGCTTCTGGCTGCCTCTTTCAGAGTTAGGGAAACCCCAAGGGCAGTAGACCCCATAACTTCTGTGGCAGCCCTCAGGTGTGGAGGCCTGTGAGAAGGTAGAGCAAGTCTCTGCCTGCACAGAGGGATCTGAAAATGCCAACCTTCTTTATGACACAGAGATGTTGGGGTGGGAGAGGAAAGGAAGACTCCACACCTCCTAGGGTTCCAGGCCCTAGCGGTAGGGAAGGGAATGTAGCATGAGGGGCAGATGGAGAGACAGACAGCCTGTATGAGTGCAGAGGAAAGGAAACCTGGCCACAGAATATTCTTTGTTTTCAGGGTCCTCCCCATAGTCCAGGAGGAGAGCAGCACTTGTCCAGCCTAGCCTGGCTTTTCACACCCCATGGTGCCCACAGCACACAGAAGACTATGAATTGGCAGTGCATGCATTTTCTCAGAAGCTAATAACAGAACAATTCCTTGATCTCACTATTTTTCAAACTTTGATAATGATAGCTACTATATATTGAGACACCACACAAGCACCCTGAGAGCTAGAGCTAAGTATTATCATCTCCACTTGACACACAGAGCTCAGGGAAGTCTGGGCTCTCATTGATTGCCTCTCTCTCTCTCTTTCTCTCATTTTCTCTTTCTCTTTCTTCCCTGTCTTTTCTCTGTCTCTATCTGAAGGGTTCAAATACATACACAAAGGTATCATCATCTCAGGAAGGATTTTCTGTCTGGCCCACACCCTTTGACACCCAATGCTAGCCCTCATAGTCACCTTCAGCCTGGCTTAACCATGTAAGAATCTATAAGCCATTGATTATAGCTTTATTAAAACTCAACAAATCTAGCCCTAAAAAGACAGCTGACATGGGTTTAGGTCATATCTTCTTACTAGCTGTGTGACCTTGTACAACTTATCCTCTTTAAGCCTCTGTTTCCTCATTGTAGGAGGGGTGGGAGACAAATGAGAGTATCCACCTCTGGGTTAACATGAGGATTCTGTGAGACAATGTCTGGAAAGGGCTTGGTACGTGGCACAGATTCTGTGTGCATGACGTGGTAGTTACCATCATCATCTTCATCACAGGTCTGAGATTCCTCTTGCAGAGACTCATTCCACTGAGAGCTTAAAACTCAGACACCTGCGGGGAACAGATCACGTATGAGGTCTTTATCTTCCAACAGTGTTATAAGTCCAACAGCATGCAGTGTAGACAGATGCCTTCCATGGTCCCTGTCAGTGCAGGGCTTTTCTAATTCTATTAAGTATTTGAGGGTGCTGGGGACCTTGTAGGAAGGGGGCACACCTGATGTGCCTAGAGGCATAGGAATGAGGTGTCAAGAAGGAAAAGAAAGCCTACAGCAAGGAAAGAATAATCTTTAGGAGGACCATGTTTCTCTAGGTTTCTGGGCCAGTCTTATTCTTCACATAGTGGGTTCTTTGGATTGTTCTGTTAGATGTCTGAGGCAAAGATTACCAAATCTGACTTTTCCCTGAGTAACAGGTGACTTGCAAATACCATCAATCAACCTTTTGAAGTTACCATTAATTACTGTTTGTTAACCACGATGCAAAATACTTTGTCATTTAACTCCTGCTCATAATAACTATCATCCTTACATTGCAATTGCAGAAACAAAGGCTCAAAGTCACACAGTTGGGAAGTGGTGGCCCTGAATTTGAAATCAGACATCTGTACCTAGATGATACATGCTTTACAAATGTTGCTGAGATTGTGATGCTTTCAGCCTGGCCCTGGCTTCAAATTCACCTTGTAGTTATAGAATACATGTGGTCCCTTTCCTCTAAACACTTATCACTCAAAAACTTTTAGTATATACCTTTGGGCCAGGTACTGATGTAGTCTGTTGTTGGAAAAGATGCTACTGACTCATCATTACTAGGGCTTAAAGGAGGGTTGGGTTGGGGTTTGTGTTGGGACATCCACACTTTCTCGACTCCCTTAAACTGGGGGCTTGCATGCATTTGTAGGATGCATTGGAGACACAGTCTGGAGCCAGCGATCAGAGGGTTTCTGTCTTCATGTGAAACTAACTGGCTTCCAGGCACAATGATGGTTCCCTGAGGATTACCGGGTTACAGAATTATGGAGCTGGAAAAGTCTTTGATCTCATCAGCATTTCGACTCACTGAGCTGACCAGGACATGTGAGGAAGACAGTAAAAACAAACACCTGCAGAGCAAAGACACTTACATGCCTGACATGTGTGGCTCCTTCACTCTTGCTTAGGAAACCTTCATCTTTCTCCTTTTGCTGTCTAAACCCCATTCTTTTTCATGAGATATTTTGCCTATTTTAGCCCTCACTTGTTTTCTTTTTCTGTAAATGCAAGGGGCACTTATAATCTGTAGACACCCATATTATTGTATTCTTTTGGTGTTCTCTAATTGTTTTATGTGTAAGAGTTTTGTTTCTACTAGGCTCTGGTATCTAGGATGGTGAGTGCTTTGAGAAATGGGGTTGTGTTTACCAGCTTAGTGCCTGAAACACAATAGTTGCTCAGTAAATATTGACTGGTTTAAGAAATGAATGGATGGAGAGAAAGTATGTCTTCTCTTGAATTCCACATTAAGCCTAGCACAGGACTGAGCACATCATGGATACATAGTGGTTCCTTGATACTACTGACCCTGCTCAGATAAATTCTTTTTAAAAAATTACTTTAAGGCAACTTCCAGTACCTAGATATGATGGAGAGTGCCACACAGGTCCTGGTATGGCCTCTAAAGTGCTGTGCTTTTCATCAAGAGAAGTATATGTCATAGTGTGCTCTTGGAAGGAAAGAGATGTGGTTTCCTGACAGGCTTGGTGGATTTAGGAAAGCAGGAATGCAATCATTCCTGGGGGCTTCCCTATAATCCCACGAGGAACATCAAACCAACCCATGGTAACTAGAAAATCATGGAGTCTGCCAGGTGGACTTCAAAGACGATTGATTTTAGTGGCTTCCTAACCATTATTTTTTTAAAGTTGTAGATCTCTTCCTCAAATGAAAGCTGTAAGTTGAATTTGAAGTTTCTCTGATTAAAGTAGAGCGTAGGGCCCAGAACCTTGTATTCTTAGCTTCTAGAGGGGTTCTGAGAGTCTCCTAGAGCTTCTTAGAGAACACTTTGAGAAACACATTGGTGACTGTAGGGGAAAAGTGTTATTCATTTTGGTGACCTGGCATCTAAACTGGCTTTTAATTTTGGGGAAATATAATTTTAAGTGAAGCTGAATTTATGGATATGGGTACATCAGAGATATTAGATTCAAAGTGCTGTCTCAAGTATCTGAGATTTCTAAGTATTTTCTCAGATGGCTTACTGAAACCTGCTAATGGCTCATAAGGAATCAAGGTGCCAGAAAACTCTTGATATAATGTAAAGAACCAAAAAAAGCTAGGAAGGTTGACATGGGTTTATCCTGTGTAACCTGTGTTAATTTATCCATGTGTAACCTGCTTACACACCCTTAACTGTATCACATAGGAGGGATCCAAAGATGCTTCCTTTACCAAAGCATTGTGAAATACTACAATGGGGAGGGCCAACATCTTTGATGAGTGCCATAAGGGCTGTGACTTTATGCTGAGAGTGCTGTGGCTGAAATGGGATTCCTGATTTCATAGGGGATGCCAGGATCCTCAGGGGAAGAAACCAAGGAGTGACAATTGTAAAACCTCCAGAGGCAAGGTGGTACATGCATTATTTAATGTTCTTAATTGCATCAGAATCCATGCTGGCTAACTTAAACAGAAAAGAGATTTTATAAAAGGATATGAGGTAGCACACGAGATGCCTTTGGACAAAGCCCTTGGCTGTGGTGCAGCTTTAGTCAGACGCTGCCACCCCCTGGCACTGGTAACACTCGGGACTGGATGCCTGAGCTCTGCAGTCTCCCCCTTACATAGCTGGCGGTCTCTACCACTGTGCTTGCTAGGTGTCAGTTCCAGTGCATTTAGCTTCCTCTTTATCTTGCTCACTTCCAAATCCAATTTTCACATAGACGTGTCTGAGTTTTCGGAATCTAAGTCACATACCTATAACCTAATTGCAAGGGAATATGAGAACTTTTAGCTAGGCATTTTACTGCACTACAAAAAAAAAAAAAAAATTGCATTTCGGTTAACAAGGAAAAAGTGGGGAATGGCTATTGGGTAAGCAGCTAAGAATGTCTAATACTGCATGATTCCATAATAAGCAGCAGGCTAGTTTGCTAATTAGAATGGTCTGGATCCATAGGGATCTTTGGGATGGCTAATTGATTATGAGGTCTTTGCACTGAAATATATGGACAGTCTCCTAAGATCCTTCTTGGTCCATAGAGTCAAAACAAACAAACAAACAACAAACACTAGACTTAGAGGACAAAACCTTCTTTGAGTCACCAAGTGTAGAGAATAATTGCTCCTCATTCAATTTCTAAACTCAAGCCATAGACCCAAAGCCCACAGGAAAAAGGAGAGGCTAGATATCTTTGGAGAAGAACCCTGAAATTAAAGCAAGTGTATATACTGCAAATCCTACTCCTGACTGTCTTTAAAGAGATCTGGAGTGATTTACCAAGGTAACAATGGCTTGGGAGAAATAGAATCTATACCTTTTAGATCTTTCATTGACTTTGGTTGGATCCAGTATACCACTTTGGTTCACTGGTCAGGAGGGGAACCTTATAGGGGTCAGATGATACATTTTGAAATCATAGTTGGCCTAGTAGACTCCAAGTCATTCTATGTTATTTTTCTCAGTTCCTGACTATATGGTTGGAATGGATATGTTCAGTACAAGGCAGAATTGTCTCCCTGATTTTCTCAAAGATTTCTTTCTTTTTTTTTTCCAGCACTAAGAATGCTTTAATTGTGCAACTTAAAAAAAAAAAAAACATTTTGGAGATGGGGGATGCCAGGATAAAATGCAGAATGTGACAAAAAGAATCTAAATGTACACTGATGTATGAAATAAGTGAACTGAAGGTAACGGTAAACAGAAGCTGCTAACTTAAGTAACTTTGGAAATGATTAGTGTACGTAAGACTAAAGGCAAAAAACACCATACATGAGCACAGTATTCTAGTTGATAAAGTTGCTCACCACAAGAGGAAAATGATGAGTAGTGGGAGCCAAATTCTTTTTTTTTTTTTTCCAAGGGTGTCAACTTTATTCTTTTTTTTTTATTATTAGTATACTTTAAGTTCTAGGGTACATGTGCATAACATGCAGGTTTGTATGTTAGAAAGTGCCAAATGAAAGACTTAAAGTAGGAAACCAAAAGCAATACCTTGTCTCCAGGGGATATCACCGAAGCCATCAGAGACTTGGAAGGTGCAGATGTTGTGATTTTTATCAAAACCCCATTTTAATCACTTATTTGTCCATTGCAGAAAGTGGAGATATCCAATGGTAGTAGATTATTATAAATGTGAAGAAGTAGACTCCAATGACAGCTACTCCAGATATAGCCACTTCACTGGAGCAAATAACTCAGCCCTTGACACTTACTCTGCAGCTATTTATATGGCACGTGGTTTTTTAAAAAATTTGGTTCCAATAGAAAGACAACATTTGCTTTCACCTGGCAAGGATTGCAGTATACTTTATTGCTCTGGCTCCCCATCTCTATGTCATAATTTAGTCCACAGAGATATTTAATCATCTCTTACACCTACAAGAAATCAGGCTGGTTTAGCATATTGATAACATGCTGAAAGGACTTGGAGAACAGGAGATGTATGTACTATAGACATCTGAATAAGATACATCAATGGCAGAGGATAGAAGTTGAATTACATGAAAATACAGGCACCGAATGGTCTTAAACAATTTCTTATTTCTGTTTAGTATTTTGCAATATACAAGCACAGATTTCTAAATAAAATTTTATATAGTTATAATTTATTGTTTCTATTTTATGTTTTTTTCACTTATAATTATATATATATATATATATATATATATATGTTGTGAGTTTCACCTCTACCTAAAATGCCATCATCTGCTTAGCTTTGCTGCCCCATTAGAGCTTGGGTTGTTACTGGTTTTTCTCTATTCTAAATACTGTTGCTATAAATGTCTTCAGAGAAATTGCTTCTTTTTTGGTTTGGGTTATTTCCTTAGGGTGTGTTTCCTTAAAATGGAATTATTATGTCAAAAGGTACAAACAATTTTATAGCTTTTGTTACATATTGCCCTGTTGCTCTCCAGACAGATTGAACCAATTTACAATGCTACTGACAGTACCTACACATGCTATTTTCCCACAGTTGACCCAGTTGGATTTTCAATGTTTTATTTATTTTGGTCAATTTAATATTGTGCAATGATACCCTATGGTTGTGTTAATATGCCTTTCTTTAATTGTTAGGAAGTCTGCACATTGCATAATGTGACAACACTATTTGTGATTCTATAGTTTGCTCATATTATTCTGGTTTCCCTGATGGGTTTGTAGGTCTATCAGTGGTAGAGACTGTGAATCATCCATGTATCTATCCATCTCTCCATCATTTATTGACTGCTTATTATGTTTTAGTCCAGGCACTGTGCTAGGGCGAAGGGGTACAGGAGAAAAGATGCAGTGCTGATCCTCAAGGGGTTTTCATTGTAGTTGGAGAGAGCAAAAAAAATCAGTGATTATAATTAAATGTGACTTTACATGTGCACAAAGTGTTATGGGGTTCAGAAAAGGGGCATAAGGGAGGTTTATCCAAGTTGTCTGTAAGAACATGGAATGCTTCTAAAAGGAACCATGCTTGTGTTCAGGTAGCCAGCCTCAAAGAGGATGAATCAAGCTTCAGATGGTAAGTAAAAGTTAGCTATGGGGAAAAGGAGTGAAAGATGGGTTGTGCACTCAAGGATAGAGAACAGCATGTGTAAAGTGGTCATGAACTGAGACCTCAAAGAAAGGGCTGAGCAGTGACATGTTGGGAGAAAGGCTATAAACTTAAGTGAATCTGTTAGAATGTTTTTGGCTTTGAAAAATGAAAAACTCTGACTCAACTAATTTAGATAGTAAGACAAACTTGTTTGTTATCTCGTTAAGCAAGAAGTTCAGAGGTTGAGCTGCTCCAGGGGGCTTGACAATGGCATTTAGGATCCAGGTTCTTTCTGTTTTTCTGCCTTGTCATCCTATGGGGCTTCCGTCATGGTTACCAGATGGCAGTACCACTGTGCAAGGCATCTTTTGTAGACAGAACAATATGGGGTGGAAGAAAAGGGACTTTCTCTTCCTTATGTCTCTTTTCAACAACAAAGAAACCTTTCCCAAAAGCTCCACAGAGGACATTCTTCTTCTCAGCATATGCTAGGTCATAGGCTTATCCCCAACCCAAGCTCCAGACAAGAGGATGGCATTACCATGACTGACTGAGATGTTTTAAGACTTATTTATGGATTGAAAATAGGCTCACCTTCCCTGAGCACTGGAACTGATCAAAATCATAGATAAGCAAAGAAAAATGGGGAAAAGGATGTTGGATACATAATCAATTGCATTTTCTATATTAGAGATTTAATATTTGTATTCCCTGTGAGGCTAGTTGATTCATGGATGGTCACTTCTAAATTATTTCACATGGAGATCTTATAATTAATCAGTTTTGAGCCATGTAAAGTTCCAGTAGTATCTGGGGAGTCATAGATAGCAGTACCCTCCTGACTCTTCCCTAATAAAACCGTGAGTGAAGGGAGATGAATAGAGTTATTACATAAATATTCATTGCATGCCTATGATGTGTTAGACACAGTGCTAGGTGCCATGGATGCAGAACAGAATAAGATACAGTACTCAGCTTTTGCCCTCAAACAGTTCACAATGAAGGTTGAGGTGAGGAGATAGGTGAAAGGATAAATAGATATACTGATAATATATAATTATAAATATAACAAAGCTGTCATTTATTGAGCATCTGCTATATTATACCTAAGAACTTTACCAAGTTTTACATTTAATTTTTACAGTTACCCTGATTTCTCCCATTTGCCATTGAGTGAAGTGAGCCTCAGAAGGATTAGGTGCCTTGTTCAAGTTTTCATGGCTAGTAAGTGTGAGAGCTAGAACTCAATCTAAGGTCTGCTGACTCAGAGCCCATGCTCATCACTGCTTTTCTCTGTCATTTCCTTAGCATTGACTCAAATACCAAAGTGCCATGAATCCCCAGAGGAGAGTTATGCTCATGTTGTCAGGAGTAGGGCTATGATCATTCTGCAAAAGAACTGCAGTGTGAGCTGCATTTTGGAGGGCTGGAGGAGTAACCAGATGAACAGGGTGTGAAAGATCTAGCCGTGAGGAAGAACATGTATAAAAGCTCAGAGCATAAAAGAGCTGGAAGATGGAATACATTAAAAGTTGGGACTGAAGAGGTGGGGTGGGGCCAGATGGAGACTTCCTCTTCCTTATATCTCTTTTCAAGAACAAAGAAACCTTTCCCAAAAGCTCCACAGAAGACGTTCTGCTTCTCAGCACATGCCGGGTCACAGGCTTATCCCCAGCCGAGCTCCAGACAGGGGGATGGCATTACCATGACTGACTGAGATGTTTTAGGCTAGTACCTGTATTTAGAAGTTTAGACTTGTCTTTGAGGCAAAGTTTTTGAAGCAAAGACCACCTTGCTAGCATTTTGGAAGATGAATTTGAAGGATTCAAGATCCTGGGGAGGCCAGTTAGAAAGCTGTTGTATGATCCAGATGAGAGACAAGAGACCTTTTTGGAGATAGAATCAAGAGAATTTGGTAGATTGATTAGATTTTGGGGTGAAAGAAAAAGATTTGAAGATGACTCCCAC
This sequence comes from Piliocolobus tephrosceles, assembly GCF_002776525.5. Lineage (NCBI taxonomy): Eukaryota > Metazoa > Chordata > Mammalia > Primates > Cercopithecidae > Piliocolobus > Piliocolobus tephrosceles. The sequence continues at coordinate 34,875,524 of NC_045451.1, read as the reverse complement.
ATGCCTGGAATGAGCAACTAGATGGATTACGGCACAGTGTATTCATGAATTGGCTTAATCAAAAAGAAACATAAAGTTGTCTGTAACTGGGAAGAAATTGAGGTAGCTCCTAGAGCTGAAGGAAGAGATGTGGGAACCAAGGTCCCAAGACTTGTAGGGAGTTATTTGTCTCTCATCTTTGCTTATATCTGCTTGATGTTTTCTGTATACCAGCAAAGATGACCACCAATAACTTTAAATATGTATCCCCAATCATTGCAGTGGAAAGATAACTTTTCTTACCCATAAGCTTGCTTGAGTTGTAGGTTCATTCTGGACCAATCCCTGTATCCAGGGAGATGAGATATTATGGTGGCCAAGCCAGGATCAAATACTCAATTATGTGGTCAGAAGAAAGGAGGTGGGGCAGAATGTACTGGGCAGCCCAAGATAATACCTATAATGCTTCACTTTAGATGCTGTTGACCAAGAGAGAAGGCAAAGGGGAAAGAACATTAAGTGGCTTTCAATCTAATTCTAATTTGAATGTGTGGGATTCACAGCATCAAACTCCCCAGCAGACTCCAAGTGCCATAGTATTTTATTGAAATCAACATGCTGGTGAGACAAGGAACCTGACAGACAGCAGATGGCTCCCACACAGAAAGGCTAATCAATTCAGACAAACAACAGTCATCATAAAAGAGTGGGACGTACACAGCATGCACACTCATCTGAGCAGCTCAGAGACAAAGCCTCTTGCTTGACCTAACCAGGAAAGAGAAACAGTCTCTTTGAGACAATGCTGTGGGAACATCTGGGCATCCTAGACCCTCTCTGGCTGACCTTACCTTCCACCGCTCACCCACGCAGATCTGTGCACCACTCGCACAGGCTACATTAGACTCCTTGCGCTTTCCCACCTCTGCACCTCTGCTCGCTTCCTCCCCTCTTCCTGGGCTAACCTATCCCCTCCCTTCTTTTGGACCCAATCCCCAAGGTCCAGCTCAAGTGCCCCCTCTTCCTAAAGACTTGGAGTGTTGTTAATGCTCCATGGATGTGTTTGTGACTGATATAGTTTGAATGTGTGTCCCTGCCCAAATCTCATGTTGAAATGCAATCCCCAGTGTTGGAGGTGGGGCCTGGCGGGAGGTGATTGGATCATGGGGGAGGTTTCTTATGAATGGTTTAGCACCATACTCTTGGTGCTATCCTCATGATGGTAACTTCTCATAAGATCTGGTCATTTAAAAGTGTGTAGACCTCCTGCCTCACTCTCCCGCTCCTGCTTTTGCCATGTGATGTGCCTGCTTGCCCTTTGCCTTCTTCCATGATTGTAAGTTTCTTGAGGCCTCCTCAGAAGCTGAGCAGATGCCAGCACCATGCTTTCTGGTCAGCCTGCAGAATTGTAATCTAATTAAACCTCTTTTCTTTATAAATTACCCAGCCTCAGGTATTTATTTATAGCAACGTGAGAATGGACTAAAAAAGTACCTAATCATCTGAATTAGATATACTAGGTTGCTGATTTCTTGAGAACGGGTGGCATGCTTTATACATCCTTGCATACCCAGGAGCATTTGGCTCAGGACCTTGAACTAAGTTCTTAATACAGTTTCATTAATTCACTTCCAATCTTGGGGTGGGAGAGTTATATTTCTTAAGAAATGGAAAAAGTATTTACAATATATAGTAAAGGATTAATAATGTTAATATATTAAAATAAGCCTTTACAAATCAATAATAAAGGACAAGAAATCCAACTGGGAAGTAGGCCAAGAAAATTAACATGAAATTCACAGAACAACCCATACTTATCAAAAAGATCAACGTTAGAAGTTATCAAAGAGACGTAAATTAAAACAATTTTATTAAACTGTTGCTTATCAAATTGGGTAAGATTGAAAGATAGATTCTGTAGTGTTGGTAAGATAGTAGTGGTGAAAGAGCTACTCATATGATACAAGGTGGGACTGCACATGGGTACAACTTTCCTGAAGATAAATTTGGCAATTTTTATTAAAAGTCTTTAAAATGTTCAAACTTTTAAAATCTGTAATTCTGTTCTAGGCTTTTATCCTAAGAATGTTATCAAAGCTTCACACATAGATTACATATGAGGATGCATATCTTAGTATGGTGGTGAATTAACTGGCTAATTCTCACTTATTCAGTGTCTAAAGGCAGCCCATAAAGAGAAGTGAGATTTATACAGCTCCTTCTACTTGCCTGACTTACAGGTTGATAATTGATTTGATGCCTGCTGGAATGTGGTAAGCAGTTTTCTTTCCATTGGTAGGGGATGTTCTACCCTACCTGATGGACCTCCACCTGTGATCTTCTATTTTAATCTAAGCTTCTGTTGCGAAGACCTCTATTTCCCATACCATGCTGCAACTTCTATCATTATTCTGCTCACCTCTCAGATCCTGAATGTCTTTGGAGAGCCTGATACACTATACAAGAGACTGAACCAGCAGGTGAGGTACACACGGGAAGGAGGAACCATACTTTATTACTCCTCAGGTTATTTAAGCACCATCAACCCATCCATCCATCCATCTAAATGTCCATCCATCCATCCATCCATCCATCCATCCATCCAAATGTCCATCCATCCAAATGTCCATCCGTCCATCCATCCACCCATCCATGCAAATGTCCATCCACCCATCCATCCATCCATCCATCCATCCATCCATCCATCCATCCATCCATCCATCCAAGCATCTCTCCCTTTTTCCCACCCAGTAGTGATTGAGCACATGCTGTATGCCAGAGACTGTGCTGAGTGTTGGGTGCTAGATTTGCACAAGTAATAGGCATGTTCCCTACCACAAAATTACTCACAGTTCAGGGGCATGATGGACTAGTAAAGAGGTAGTTGACTGTTTCTTCTAGAGGTCAACACACACAAAGAATCTGGAGCATGGGGTAGGGAGGGGTTATACTCCCCTCAGATGGTAGATTCTGGAGGTAGAACCTGGGAAGGGTTTTCAGAGTTAACTGTGGGTTAACATAGGAATAAGGGGAAATGGGCGTAAGGTATTTGACTGAAAGAGAGAGAGAGGGGAAGAAGGAGAGGGAGGGAGGGAGGGAGGATGAGAGAGAGAGAGAGAAAGAAGAAAAAAGAAGAGAAGAAAAGAGAGAGATGTTTAAAGGCCCAAGTATGAGAGGAAGCATGAAGTATTAGAGGACACATGACTGTGGGGTTTGAGGTTTCAAGGGAAAAATAAGAGCCTGGAAGGGCAGAGTGGGGCAGGGCATGAAGGTCTTGCTGGTCATTCCTAGGAGTCCAAGCTGTATCTGAGAGGCAGGGTCGGGGGCATTGAAAGGTTTAAGGGAGAGAAGATTTGGGTATTTTTGAAAAATCAGAGTAGGATCAGGGAGATGGATGGATTGGAAGCTTAAGGCCAGTTGGGACATGACTGCAGTGATACAGATGAGAAGTTATAATTATCCCAAGGAGGAGCTGGACTAAGATATGGGGGCAAAGGAGAGGGAATAGAGTCAAGAGATATTACCAAGGCCAAGTCGTCAGGACCCAGGGACTGGTCAGGAGTGTGTGGGGTGGGGAGAGTAAGGCAGTCATTGCAGGGATGAGGAGCAAGGAGGCATCAGCCCCAAGGAGGCTTCATCAGAAACTCATAGGTTCTTGGCATGAGCTAGCCAGTCTAGTTCTAGATGTTCTGGGGGAAGGCAGAGAAAATGATTTCCACTCTTGCCCCATTTCCTGTGGAAGCCCACCTCAGCGTTCAGCTCTCCTCTGTTTCTTTTTCTCTTCTAGTCTGCCTCCTGGAGCTCCTCAGAAGTAGCTTCAGCTCATGGCTCAAACATGGCTCTGTGGCCAAGGCCTAGCATCCCCACAATTTCCTGGACCACAAATGGCTTTCCTGACAGCAAGTTCTGCAGCGCGGTCTCAGGAATGGGCAACTGCGGGCACTTGACCCAGCTGAGAAGCTTCCTGAGTGGAGTTTGTACTTCATTTAACAAAATATTGCTGAGGGAGGGCCTGCTTTGTGCTCTGCATAGAGCAAGGTGCTATGCAAAAACAATCTCTTAAGATACTGATTGCATTTTTTATTCTGCTTTCAAAATCCAGCTTACATGGCACCTATCCTACAAAATCTTTCTTAAGACTCCTCATCCCCCTGCAATCCTGGGTTCCCATGGTTTAACCCTCTATCCCATTCCATTTCACCTCAAATTATCAGTATTTCTTCATACATATATTCCTTCTGCTAGGCTGGAAATTCCTTGGGGGCAAGGGACAAATACAGTCCACTTTCCCCCTTCAGCATACCCCATCTTTGCTCTTCGTCATCTCTCAGCATTTTGAAAGTGTTTCATACAGTTAGTATTCACCACTAGGACTTCTAACTTCTTTGGTGGAGCAATGCTGTTGTTTATTTCTTCACCACGAATGTTTGCTAACATTCTTGAGGGGCAGACACAGAAAACTCTCCCAGGTTTAAAAAGCTGGTAACTGTGGCCTGAAGCTCTTAACACTCTCCTTAGTTACCTGATTTCCTCCAGTGGGTCTGGCCTACTCCAGGGAAGGCATTTTGCCCTGAAAATGTGATGCTTTCAAGACTCCATAGAAAGCAAAACACTCAGCTTTCCGCTTGGGAAAGTGGCTTGTGCCTTTAAGACCTGCCTTGGGAAATCAGCCTGAGCAACATAATTGCTGTGAAATTACCCCAGATCACACCCACACATTCATTATGAGATTCCTTATTGACACCTTGACAATTTGTTCCAGAAGACATTATTGCATATTCCTCCCTCTGGAATAGATACAGATGCATATAGACATACGAGCCCACACATAATGTATATGCATATCAGTGTGTTTTTATTATATAATTATACAAGGCTATCAATCAGTTTTCATTTGGAACTCTTTGCATTTATAGTTCAGGAAGTTATTTAAAATCAAGAGGTGGAGAAGAGAGCCTCCTAGAAGAACCAAAGATGGAGAGTAGAATTGAGTAAGACAGTGGGCAAGTCTTTGCTATTTGAGAACAGCACCTACCCCCACACCACACACATTCTTTCCTTCTTCACAATGCCAGGTTTTTTGCTACCAGTGGGAATTCAGTCCTGGAAAGCACTCACAAGAGGAGGGTGCCAGTGGAACAACTCCATGGGGAACCTCTTCAGGGACATAGCAGTGCCATCTTTGGCCTCTCCAGGCCATTCCCTTGGGTCTGGGATAACCTCATGGCCACACTGATATGCATACAATGGCAAAGGGACAGCTGGGTGCCAGTCAGTTTCATACATCTCCCCAGGTCCCTGAAGATCAAGCATAGTATCTGAGAGCAGAACTTCCCAACCTTTTAAAGTCATGATACACATGAAAATGAGAATATTCATATTGCACACTATAGTAAACTGCAGAGGACTTGGGGCACATATATAGGGCTTGGGAAAAAAGTCATTCCATTTTCTTTATATTATACAAAATGAAAACTAAAATGCAGTATATTAGGAAAGACATTATATATTAGTATAAAACATTTTTCTAGTTCTAATGAGAAACTTGAGTTTGCTTCCTTCCATGAATATAACTGTTTCATATCAGGGTTTACGCTCAAAATGGTTATACACAGTGCCTGATGATGACTTTTAAAATGATGATCTCTACAAATTCTTGGTAGTCACCCTTGATAAGAAACTTTGCACAAGTGGGTGATAAAAAATTTAAAGCAATTTTTATAACCATTAAAGATTCATAACAGTTGAAATTATATTTAAAGAATTTAACAGGTCTTCCTTTTATTTCATTGACAAATGTAGTGTTGAAAGTTTTTGTGATGATGCAGATGGGTTTCAAATCCAATAGAACTTATTCATGTCAAGGAATCAGAAGAATGATTGCTCTCTCATTTGCAGAACTTGGTGGATGTGTTGCTGGAACGTTCACTCTGCAGCTGGCTTGGATGACACTTGAAGGGTACAACCACTGCAAGCAGATAAAAGTATATAGCATATATGAAGCTCAATCCAGAGCCATTTCCACTATGCCCACCGTTAAACCGCACCTGTGTCTCTGCCACTTTTCTCCTCTGATAGGTGCACTTGGAGCTGCACACAGTACCCTTGACACATGAACATCTCCAACAGTTCATCAGACTTCCTGTCCCTATCATGGTGACAAGTGGGGCTTGCAGCTGTCTGCTGGAGTAGGTGTCTGGAGGTAGAGTATCTCCTTGGTTATTCTTATTGCAACTCTGCAGAGCAGCATGGGTCAGGCACTACTAGTCATGCACACTGTCCCTGGGGACCACAGTATATGCCATGAGACCCTTCTTACCTTGGGTGGCCTTCTGAGGAGCCACCGATAGGATTACTTGTGGCTACAGGAGACCATTCCTAGGTACTCTGTCTGCCCTCAATGTCCTGGAGCTGAGAGGGTCAGATTTTACATGACTGTAATTCATTTGTGGCATGCCGGCTGGGAAGCACATGTTAGACAAGTCCCTTCTCCTCTCTGAGCTGCATTTTCTCATCTGTGACGTCACTGGTTGCTTCCAGTGAGAAATACAGTCATGAAATAGAAAATCAGATATTGTTGAATGTAACTAGGCAAACAAATGAGTAATTTAAGTAAGTGTTCTTGGCCCTTGTCTGGAGGTTGCTAGGCAGGGAGGGATCCGTAGAGTTGTGTTAAAAGGGGCAAAGGCAAGACCATCGTATCTCTAGGCTCCTTCCTAGGGTGCACAAGCTTTGTGGTGGGTGTTGTGGTAAACCTGTTAGGAATACCAGCCCAGCAAGCATAGGATAGTGTCCTGGAGCTGGTAAGAAAGGCTAAATTGTTTCAAAAAGTAGCTGAATAGATTCTGGAAACCATAGAAAGAGGACCAAGTGGGATAAAGTTGGAAAAGAGCCAGGGGCAGTGAAGAGGTTGGCAAAGAGCTGCACATCACCATAGCTCATGTTTATTGACTACTGTTAGGTGCCAGGTAATGTGATCATGTATTTATATATATTGTTAATAACTAATTAATTCTTACAAATTCTGATAAAGTGGGTACTGTTTTCACTTAACAGATTTGAACACTGAGGCTTAGAGATGTTGTTTAAATTGTCCAAAGCCACAGGGCTGTTAAGGGGCAAAGCCAGGACTGCAGGCCGGTATGAAAGTAGTGCCCGTAATTGGATATATACTCGTTTTTTGGAGGCCCTGTTTTATTCTGTGTGCTACGTTCTTTGAGGATATTTAAGAGGAGAAGATGTTGCTTTCACTTTTTAAAACTTTCCAACTATTCAAAGATCTAACACCTAAAGAGATCCCATGAATCATTTACAGTGGCCAGGACCTACTGCCTCTTCCTTTATAGGGTCTCTCTCTGTCTCTTCATTTCTGGCCCCCTTTTCACTGCTGTACTGCTTGTAAAAGCTCAAACTCAGGCAGACATTCAAAGTCACTGTAATCTAGCTTCAACTGAATCCTGAAAGAGTAGCTGACATGCAGTATGTGTTCAACTGATGTTAACTGAGTGAATGAATGGATGGATAAATCATGCCTTGGTCTCTTTCTTCCTTTCCCCCACTCTACACGGCCCTGGCTCTTACCAACTCGGTCAGCTTGCTGTGCCCTTAAACACCCTGTGCATTCTATGCCCAGGCCTTTGCTCCTTTTAGGAGTGTGTCCCCAACTTCTATCCTCATCATTAAGTCCTACCTTGCCTGCAAGGCCCAGCTCACCTTCTCTGCCAAGTTCTATCTGACTAACATGTCTTCAAAAGATCTGCCTCCTTTGAACTTCTAGAGTCTGGGTCCTCAGGCAGCACTGACATCAGTGATTTGTGATACATTTTTGAACCTAATATGCTCTTGTCCAGGCTGAAGAGTGAGCACCCAAGTGCAGCTAGTGCCTCAGGGGCCCTGTCTCACAGGACTCTGGAAGAGACTTATCTCTTGCTTAGTCCTGCATAGTGCCTTGCATTTAGTAGGTGCTCAATTCATATCATCAGAGTAATTGACAGGAAGCAACTTGTACACATTAAACATATATAATTGATATGGTTGGGCTGTATGTCCCCACCCAAATCTCATCTTGAATTATACTCCCATAATTCCCACATGTGGAGGGACCTGGTGGAAGACAATCAAATCATGGGGGGCAGTTTCCCCATGCTGTTTTCATAATAGTGAATAAGTCTCACGAGATCTGGGTTTGATAAGGGGAAACCTGTTTCACTTGACTCTCATTCTCTCTCTTGCCTGCTGCGATATAAGATGTGCCTTTCAGCTTCCACCATGATTGTGAGGCCTCCCCAACCATGTGGAACTGTGAGCCCGTTAAGCCTTTTTCTTTTGTAAATTAGGTCTCAGGTATGTCTTTATCAGCAGCATGAAAATGAACTAATACAGTAAAGTGGTACCAGTAGAGTGGGGTGCTGCTGAAAAGGTACCCAAAAATGTGGAAGCAACTTTGGAGCTGGGGAACAGTCAAAGGTTGGCACAGTTTGGAGGGCTCAGAAGAAGATAGAAAAATGTGGGAAAGTTTGGAACTCCCTAGAGACTTGTTGAATGGCTTTGACCAAAATGCTGATAGTGATGTGCACAATGAAATCCAGGCTGATGTGGTCTCAGATGGAGATGAGGAACTTGGAAACTGGAGCAAAGGTGACTCTTGTTATGTTTTAGCCAAGAGACTGGTGGCATTTTGCCCCTGACCTAGAGTTCTGTGGAACTTTGAACTTGAGAGAGATGATTTAGGGTATCTGGTGGAAGAAATTTCTAAGCAGCAAAACATTCAAAATGTGACTTGGGTGCTGTTAAAGGCATTCAGTTTTAAAAGGGAAGCAGAGCATAAAAGCTTTGAAAATTTGCAGCCTGATAATGCAATAGAAAAGAAAATCCCATATTCTGAGGAGAAATCCAAGCCAGCCACAGATATTTGCATAAGTAACATATGCTGGAATGTTAATCCCCAACATAATGGGGAAAATGTCTCCAGGGCATGTCAGGGGTCTTCATGGCAGCCCCTCCCGTCACAGGCCTGATGGTTTAGGAGGAAAAAGTGGTTTCATGGGCCAGGCCCAGGGTCCCTGTGCTGTGTGCAGCCTAGTTACTTGGTGCCCTGTGTCCCAGATGCTCCAGCTGTGGCTGAAAGGCTCGGGCTATGGCTTCAGAGGGTGCAAGCCCTAAGCCTTGGCAGCTTCCATGTGGTGTTGAGCCTACAAGTGCTCAGAAGTCAAGAACTGGGGTTTGGGAACCTCTACCTAGGTTTCAGAAGATGTATGAAAATGCCTGGATGTCCAGGCAGAAGTTTGCTCCAGGAGTGGGGCTCTCATGGAGAACCTCTGCTAGGGCAGTGTGGAAGAGAAATGTGGGGTCAGAGCCCCCACACAGAGTCCCTACTGGGGCAACACTTAGTGGAGCTGTGAGAAGAGGGCCACCCTCCTCCAGACACCAGAATGGTAGATTCACTGATAGCTTCCACCATGTGCCTGGAAAAGCTGCAGACACTCAACACAAGCCCATGAAAGCATCCAGGAGGGAGGCTGTACCTTGCAGACCCACAGGGGTGGAGTTGCCCAAGACCATGAGAACTCATGTCTTGCATTAGCATGACCTGGATGCAAGACATAGAGTCAGAGGAGATAATTTTGGAGCTTTAAGATTTGACTGCCCTATTGGATTTTGGACTTGCATGGGGCCTGTAGCCCCTTTGTTTTGCCCAATTTCCCCCATTTGGAATGGCTCTATTTACCCCATGTCTGTACTCTCATTGTATTTAGGAAGTAACTAACTTGCTTTTGATTTTACAGGCTCATAGGTGGACGGCATTTGCTTTGTCTCAGATAAAGACTTTGGACTGTGGACTTTTGAGTTAATGCTGAAATAAGTTAAGACTTTGGGGAACTGTTGGGAAGGCATGATTGGTTTTGAAATGTGAGGACATGAGATTTGGCAGGGGCCGGGGTGGAATTACATGGTTTGACTCTCTGTCTCCACCCAAATCTCATCTTGAATTGTATTCCCGTAATTTCCATGTGTGATGAGAGGGATCTGGTGGGAGATAATTGAGTGATGGGGGCAGTTTCTCTCATACTGTTCTCGTGGTGGTGAATAAGTCTCACGAGATCTGATGATTTGATAAGGGGAAATCCGTTTCGCCTGACTGTCATTCTTTCTCTTGCTTGCTGTGATGTAAGACATGCCTTTCACCTTCCACAATGATTGTAAGGCCTCCCCAGCCACATGGAACTGTGAGTCGAATTAAACCTCTTTCTTTTGTAAATTACGGAGTCTCAGGTATGTCTTTATCAGCAGCATGAAAACAAACTAATACAATAATGATCCTGTTTAATATATTCTATCAAAAATAATAATATTTACCACCCATGTTTTGTGCAAGATTCTGGGAATACCAACAACTTCTCAGAGCAAAGAATGTCTGAATTGTGACTGGCAAAATGTACTAATGTTTCTCTTCTCCCCTCATTAATGGAATATCAAACAAATGCTCAATTAAATATAACATTACAGGCTCATTGGCATTTTTTAAAAAAACTTTTTTACCAGCTAGTTCATCATTTTCGCTTTTTCCAAGAGAGGCATTTCTGCTAAAAGGGAGGGCTATAAAAATGCAGGCTATTTTTGCACTACATGAGCCCTCCCCACTCTGACTGTCCCTGGAGAAGACTTCACCAACTAGGAAGTGGGTGCAACTGCAGGACCAGGAAGGAGATGGTCAACAGCCACCTTATGGACCTTCTAGGAGTTGAATTTGGAGTTCAGAGTCCTAGGTTGCTTGAGTGCCTGTTTTGTTTTTTTCTTAATTTAAGTTTGTGATTGACTTATGTGCACTGGCACTTTTAAGAGATTAGAATAAAACAGTGAGAATTCAGAACAAATGTAAATGGCCTCAAAGAAAAGTGGGGGGAATGACAATAATCTTTTTTAATGGCTGTAAAATGTAGGAAGGATAGATCATGAGCTCTCTGCATGGGGCCCTTGTCTGATCTCAATCCAGTATTGTAATTTAGACATGACTTTTTATTTAATTTCTGACTGAGAAAGGGAAATTAGAAAACAGCATTATCTCAGCTGCTTCGTTATAATGAACAATATTTCACAGTGCCAGCCCTGAAGTTACCTTCCAAACTTCTTTTATGAGGCCGATGTTGACTCCAGCTCTAGGAGAGCTTGAATTTCCCCACACACTTGAGAAGCAGTTGTTGCTTGAGGAACAGAAACGTAAGTATGGTTTTTAATTAGAAGCTGGTTTAAGGCTTAGGCAGCCCACAGGTTTGCAGGTAGGGGAAGGGAACAGAGATCATAAAATGAGGCACTGAAAGATACTAAAACCTGGACTAGGCTGTGCTGGACTTCCTTCCATGTAAGTAACAGTCCGCTTCTAATCTCCCAACCCATTTATTTGTTTAATTTTTAAATCGGAGGGATTTATCCCATCTGTAATTAACCCTTGCATCTGGCCAGAGCAGAACTGCCTTCTGTCCCTACTTTTCCCTGCTCCCAGCCACTAAATACATAATGGTCTGATAAATATTTAAGCAGTGATGAGGGAGATAATGCAAGTAATCCATTAGAGCCGCCTGCCTGTGCTGGCACCGGGGAAAATGGGGGTGCTAAAGCGGATGGAGTAAGTGCTGAAATCCCAGGCTGAGCGGCAGGCTCCCGGACCGCAGAGGGCCCTGAGCACCAAGCCCGGCTGTAGATAGACCAGACATTTCAGGCCGAGGGAGCCCTTCCTCCCACGTGGCCTCCCTGAGCACATGCCCCTGCTCCCACAGTCCGCGTCCCTGCTGAGCCGGATCGGGTTGGGCCTGTATTCTGGAGTGGGGGATAACATGGGAATGGAGGTGGCATGAAGGATCACTGAGGTATCTGGCACTGAGGGATCAGTGAGGTAGATTGGGATGCCTACACTGCTGTTGCTGTGGGGCCTCCAGGACAGCCCACTGCTAACCTCTAGAGCCAGGGTTTGCACAGGACAGTTCCCTGTTATACCATTTGCCCAGCATAGTGGTGGACAGTGCCCCCTTTCACTTTCACATATTCCAATTTGGATGATAAATTGTATGGTCACCCCACCTATAATATGGGTCACCCCACCTATAATTTTACGGTCACCTCACCTTTCTAATAAGATGCATTAGAATGATGGAGGGAGAAAGTGGTGAGGGGATGATAGCAGCACACTCCTCATAGCATATACCCCAAATGCAGCCATATATAGGGGTTCAAAATCCTACGCTTAACCCCAGGAGCCCTTCACCACACACACACACACACTTCCAACTCCAATCTCCTCTTGCATTTCACCTGTATCTCCCTCTTGGTCACTGCGATCTCTCCTGATTCTAATGTTGGTAAACGCACCTTATCACCCTCAGTCCCTTCAGGGTTTAATCTGCGTCTGATCCGTTGCAGCATCCGCTATAGCTCCCAGCTCAGTGTTGACTAGGTTTGTGGAGTGAATGAATCAATTGTGGTTATCTGTGATTATGTTAAATCTCTCCTATTATCTCAGAAGGTCTTTGACTGCAGCAAATATTTTTTGATTCATCTTTACCCAGGGTATTATTCATATATCCAAATAGAACTCCCCTTTCAGTGAATGCACCCATCTCAAAATAATTGTATATGCACTTCATGCATACTCTCCTTCAATACCGCCTCTCCAGCCTCAGAAAATAGAAATATCAAGTTCCCCATTTTTTTATGATTTAATCTTTACTAGTTTTTTCTTAAGTTTCGCCTCTTTGGAATAAGTAGACAGTAAAAAATTCAAGATGTTCCCTATTATTCATTCAATTAATCCCTTCTATTCCTTCCCTCCATTTCATTCATCTATTTCATTTACTTCTTCATTCATTCAACATTCATTCATTAGATATTCATTGAATATTACATGCTGGGCTAAACCAGTTCCTGGTGTGACTTCAGACAAGTCCTTCTGATGCCTCAGTTTCCCCATGAGCAGAATGAATTAAATATTACATTGCTGGCTTTAGAAACATCATCCGGGGTGTTCCTCTAGATCTGACATAAATCCATGGGTCTGCCTCCTTTAAGCTCCCCGGTGGCAAATCCAGAGAGTGAGCAGGGAAAGGGTCTCCAGGGGCTTCACACCCTCAAGTCTATCCGTGCATTGACTTTCCCTCCTGCCCCAACCCTGCATCAGCTCGTGCTTAATGCCGGTGACTCTGCTCCTCTGGGGAGCTGCCTTGGGCCCAGCCCAGCTGCCCCATCCCTCCAGGGTTATGGGCTTCTATGGCCTTGACGTCAGTCCCCACCACTGCTGTGCCCTTGGGGCTTTTACTTTAGTGCTAGATGCCAGCAGCACCCCTGCAGTCTCTACCACATCCCCTTCTCAGAAGTGAACTTGCCTGGACACACAGGTCTTCATGTTCTGTCAGCAATTCTGAGGGTTACCTATCTGCTCACTGACAGTCACATTATCCTTATTCACACACACACACACACACACACACACACACACACACAGGCAGATGCATATGAACCTGCGTTTGCAACATGCATGCACTGATACATACATAAGGCTTGCAACTATTGCCCATAAAATCAACACATGCTTGTGCAACCATAAACTTCATGTGTGCACACATTTTGTACACATATAGGCAGACACATACACAACATACACATGAGCATACACACCCTAAAATCATGGAAAACATGAGATAGACACCAGTCTTTAGACATCTGCAGGACTCCCACGTGTAAGGCACTTTGCTATATGCTGTGTGGCACGCGAGGAGTGAGGATGTACACTTGTGTATGCGCATGCACACCCTGAACTTATACACCACCTTTCCTCACTCTCTTTAACACCCCTTCCTTTATTACTGGCATTGCAGGTGGCTGCTTACAGCAGTTTGCTTTTGTTGCATGTATTTAGAGATGAGCCTGGACTTTTGCTCTAAAATAAAACTTCAATTCAAATCCAGAGCCCTCTTGTCCAAGATCTAAACGTTGCGGGACTGTGTGTTGGTGGTGAATGCCCAGGTCCTTGGCATGACCACTTAGCTGAACACTGACCTCGGACATCAGAGGCCACAGGTAAAGAAGTACTTTCAGTCCCTGGAGAGACAAGCATACCCACAACTACAGCAACAAGACAGTGCACAGCTCTGCAGTCAGATCGAGTCAAATGGTAATGATTAGTTAGGTGACCTTGGGCAAGCTCATATCAAACTTGCTAAGCCTCAGTTTCCTCATCTATGAAATGAGTCAATGATGGCCCTTCTTCATAGTGTTGTTGTGAGGACTGAAAGAGGATAAGCTAAGTGTTAGCAGAGGGCCTGTCACAGTGTAAGTACCTAATAGAACTATCAGCTATTATTATCAGATGGAATATACACACAAAATATGCTGTCTGCATAGAAGGTAGAAGGGAGCAAGTGAACTCCTTACAGGACTGGGAGAAGCTGGCGCATTCTCGAGTTCTTTCAACTTGATCTTGGCCTCTCTCTCTCCGCTTCCCTTACCTGTACTAGCCACAGGCCACTGGCTTCTGAAAGGACAACCCTTTTGGCTGAGTTATAAGGTCTTCACTGTGGAACTTCTCCATAAGTCTTTGGTGATGTTTTCTTGGGCTGAGAGAGGGCTCTCCTCAGTGGAGAGGGCTGTCATAGCTGGAGACCATTGTGATTTATAGAACCTTCTCCAAAGGCCTCCTTCCTTACAGAGATAAACAGTGGAGTTGTTGGTGCTGCCAAGGCCACATGCATTAGGACAGGTCTGCAGGCCTATTTTTCCATCATTTGTCCACTTGGGGAACTGTAATTTACCTCGGTTTCCCCATCTCTGCAAGAATGTGGAATAAAATGCCGAGGGAGGTTTATACTTGTAATATTGGAAAATATGTATTTGGCCTGCCACATCATTTCCTGGCAGACAACTCCTAAAATCCTTAGAATCTCCAAAGTGATTCTTTGTATGCTAGTAAGTTGACTAGTGGCTGGCGGTCTCCAACTAGTTTTAGGATGGGAGTTGGCCAGTGGAAAGACCAAAGCAGGATTAGAGGATTGGTACTTTCAGCTCCATCCCATAACCTCAGGGGAGGGGTGAGGGTCTGAAAGTTAAGTTGATTACCAATGGCCAATGACTTAATCAAGCCTGTATAATGAAGCCTTCATAAAACCTCCAAAGGACAGGATTTGGAGAATTTCTGGGATAGCCGAACACGCAGAGATTCCCAGATGGTGGTACACCCACCCAAGGAGGGCATGAAAGCTCTTCGACCCTCCCCTGATACCTCGCCCTATGCAGCCTGTATCCTGCAGTCTGTATCCTTTGTGATGTCCTTTATAATGAACCAGCAAATGTAAGTGTTTCTCTGAGTTCTATGAGCCCCTTTAGCAAATTAATCACACCCAGACAGGGGATCATGGAAGCCACAACTTGAAGCCAATTGGTCAGAAAGTTGGGAGGCCCGGTCTTGAGACTGGTGTCTGAAATAGGGGCAATCTTTGGGACCAAACCTGTTACAGTAGGTAACTAGTCAGGTATGAGCAGGGTGGGAGAGGGCTCTCCTGCCAACATCAGGTGATGGTCAGGCGATTGTTAATTGTTTCTCTAAAGTAATAATTAATTGATCACAGCTGGCACTAGGGACAGGCAGTCTCCTAATAGCTAGAGATAGAAAACACCTGAAACTGATCAGCACCTTCCCAATAAGATCTCAAGAGTGGGGAGAAGTAACACAAGATCCCAGAAGTATGCCAATGTATGAAACCCCAAGTCAAGCAGTCAAGATACTTGGTTTCTGCAGTTGCCTGCTTGGCTCTCTTCCAGGAGAACTTCCCTTCCTTTCTTTCCTTTCCTTCCTTTCTTTCCTTTCCTTCCTTTCT
>NC_045451.1:34771300-34859675 GCF_002776525.5 Piliocolobus tephrosceles | reverse complement strand
TTCCTTTCCTTCCTTTCTTTCCTTTCCTTCCTTTCTTTCCTTTCCTTACTCTTCCGAAGCTTTTTAGTAAACGTCCACTCCTGCTCTGAAACTTGCTTTGATCTCTTTTTCTGCATTATGCCCTGCAGTCAAATTATTTCTTCTGAGAATTGAAGTTGCTGCAGACCCGTACAGATTCACTGCCGGGAACTCAGATACCTTTCACTGGTAACAAACCCTCAACCTGTGGGATCTGACACTATCTCCAGGTGGGCAGTGTCAGAATTGAATTGGAGGGCACCTAGCTGGTGCCCCCTGCAGAACTGATTGCTTGCTTGGTGTGTGGGGAAAAAAACCACACACATTTGGCCACAAAAGGCTTTTGTGTTGATTGTTGTGGTGTGAGAGCAGAGGAAAGTACAGTTTGTGTTTTTCCACTCACAATCCTTGCTTTGGATGGATGATAGGACTTTGGTGAAACCCAGGGAAAAGCACCCAAGACCTTGACCAAAAAGTCAAACCTGTTACTAAACGGACAGACTGTATCCTCATGTGGCAGACTGAGAAGTGCTGGTCCCTTCATCTCCTTATAAGGACATTAATCCCATCACGGGGGTCCCACCCTCATGACCTCTTCTAACCCTAATTACCTCCCAAAGGCCCCACCTCCAAATACCATCACATGGGGACTAGGGTTGCAACACAGAAATTTGTGGGGACACAAACATTCAATTCATAGCAACTCCCATTGTCAGCCCGGGAACACATGCCCCAAGTCTCTGCCCTGTCCAGCCAGCCAACCAAAAAGCAAAATGACAGAGCGGAGCACAGCCAGACCTCACACAGCAAGGCAAATGCTGGGGAGTTCACAGAAGGCAGGACCAGGGCCATAGGGGCGGGTGTGCTTGGGTCTCTAATCACACCATGTGAACCTCTCTGCACACCCCAACATTGCTACTTAGGGCACAATGAACATTGTTGACAGCCTTCAAGGGGCACATAAAGTGCAAAGGGCCACTCTGAAAGAATTGGAGGAGGGAGAGAAGCAGATGAAGGGTCTGCTACATGAGGATACAGTGAGAAGGTACCATCTGCAGGCCAAGAAGAGGGCTCTCGCCAGAACCTGACCATGCTGGCACCCTGATCTCAGACCTCCAGTTTCTAGAAGTGTGACAAACAAATGTTTGTTGTTTTGACTACCCAGTCTGTGGCAGCAGTCCCCAACCTTTTTGACACCAGGGACTGTTTTCATAGAAGTCAGTTTTTCCAGTCAGGGTGGTGGAGGCGGCGAGAGGGATGGTTTGGTGATGAAACTGTTCCTCCTCATTATTAGGCATTGGATTCTCATAAGGAGCACACGACCTAGATCCCTCAAATGTGTAGTTCACAACAGGGTGCATGCTCCTATGAGAACCTAATGCCACCGCTGATCTGACTGGAGGCAGGGCTCAGGTGGCAATGTGGTAATGCTCTCTTGCCTGGCACTCACCTCCTGCTGTGTGGCCCAGTTCCTAACAGGCCACAGACCGGTACAGGTCCATGGCTTGGGGGTTGGGGACCCCTGGTCTGTTCTATCCTATTATAGCCCGAGATGACTAAGACAGGTGTGTATATATATGAGCCATGGCCAGCACTAACTGCAGCCTTCTCTTCTAGCCTCTCGCTCCTCTGCCAGAAGCTTTGTCTTTCAGCAACCAAGGGCCCACAAGACTCAAAGCAGCAATCTGGGGCCCAGAGTGTCTGCCTCAAAGCATTGTTATCTGGAGAGAGGCTCCAAAATATCCCAAGAGCAGGTGGGAACAGAACCTGGAGCAAAGCCTTCAGCCCTCAGTGTCGGCAGCTTTTCCTTTGGAGGGTGGTCGGGGACAAAGGTTTGGATCCCAGTGCACAGGTGGGGACTACCCAGAGCCATATGGCACAGAAGAAGACTTCACTTCCTTGCCAGGACTTGTTGATGTGATATTAGAGTAGGCTGAGCCCTTGCCTCTGTGCAGGGCCACATCCATCCCTAATTGTGCAGGTGTGAGAGGTCTGTGGGAGTGCTTCCTGCCATTAGAAATAGGAACTCTTTCTTCCATGGAGTTTCATTAGCAGAAGCCCCTGAAATCTGCTGTTGCTTATTAACAAGGTAGTTGTTGTGTCCAGTCTGGAAACTTAGTTTAGACTTGGGGATTAAGACAACTAGTTTCTAGTCCTGTAATAACAGAAATCTCTATCTGAATCCGTCAACTGAGTGAGCTGGTTGGCTTTCTTGGAAACCATTGACAAGAAAGAAGACAGATCAAGTAAGGTGTACCTTGGATCCTTCCCACTTCTCTTTGCAGCCCTTTAGTGGGTTTGTCCCCCCGCCCCCCCCTCTTTATTTTTTGCCCTCCTGCAGGTCAAATCTCCTGAAGTCTGATCTTAGCTCTGTGCTCCTGAAGGAAATAATGTATACAGTGGTTCATTTCCAAGACAAAGTGCCTTGAATCAGCTTAGGTCAGTAAACTGCAGAAGAAACAGGATGTACTAGGCCCCTGCTTGGATAGCCAATGCCTACTTGTTGACCTCCCGCCCCACCACCCTGCCCCACCTGAACCAAACTTAAATTGCTCTCACCTGAACCAAAGAAGTTTAGTCTAAAATGAAAGTTTACTAGCCTGCAAAATAATTCATTTCGTCTATTCTTATCAGCCTGCTCAGCTACTTAGGTCATCAGTCAAATACTTGAAGAGCCCCTAAGTTAACTAGGATTGCAATATATTGTGGACTGCAACAAAATGCAGCAAGATAACCCTAAGAAAAACACCTAAAGCCCCTACCTAACAATCAGTAGGAAAGACTGTAACCCAATAGTACTCAGCCTATGAGGAACTGGGGGAGGGACCTGCGCACTAGGGGATAAATTGCTTGTTGTGACCATACTGGGTGTGCCTGCTCATCAGACCCCGGAACTTGCAAGACCGTCATTACAAGTCCTACTTTCACTGTTCTCCGGGTCTCTAAGTCCATTCTTTGGGTTTGGAAGGGTAAGTTTGTTTCTCACACTCTGAACCACACCTTTACCATCAATGTTCCAAATTACTGGAGTTTAACTTCTACAGAGACTTTCCAGCTGGACTTATCTTAGAAAGAACCTGAGAAATGTAAGTCCTGTTAAGCTGTAAAATTTTATGAGGCTGTAACGTGCAATTCCTTCCTGTGGTTAATTACATATTGATAGGGTCAAGGTCTAACCAAGATGGCAGACTTCCCAAGTAACAGAATTTTAGGCATCAAGAAGTAGTAAGTCAGGAGTCCCTAGAATCTTGGCAGACATTTTATGCCTTTCAGACAAGTCCTAGTTAGGGTTTCCTTCCCAGTGCAGACACCATCAGTTTGCTACTTGGTGTCAAATAAAGCTCCACCTGTAGCTCAATGGCCCATTGCTTATAACCAAAATAGAAAGGAGAGAGACCAATGCTATTGAGTCCAGTACTACTTGGTGAGGTCAGGAATTGGAGAAAGTTTTCTTATATATTTTCACGATGCACCTGGATCAATAAACAGGTTTTTTAAATTATTCATTTTACAACTCAATAAAGCTTAATTATGAGAAAGCAGGAAGACAAGCAGAAGCCATGCTCACATAATATTGTATTCCTCGCAGCAATTCCTGCAGGGCCTTCACACTTGCATCAAAATGTGGAACAAACCAAATTACGGGGACTATTCAAAATTCATTTAAAAACATGGAGGAGCATCATAATAAAAACACAACGAAAAAGACAAGCTTGGGTTGTTAATTTGTAGCACTGTGTGTGTTTATGGGGGTCTGTATGCATGCATATGTGTGGGTGCGAGGTACATGTGGCTTCATTAGCTTTGCAGGGAGTAGCTGAGACCAAGGGCTAGAGGGTTTGAGGCAATGGATTGGACTAGCCTGGCCCAAAGGGGACATGGAGAGGAGTTGGGGACTGTTAGGAAGTACCTCCAGCCCTGTTTTCTGTTTGGCCAAAGGTCAGCCAGGCAGTGTTGGGGCTTGAGTCCCAGATCAGTATCTGGGTGGTGGGGGATGGTGGGCAGCCCAGGGGTTGGGCTAAGGGAGTGCCCAGTTGTCTGCCTCTCACTCGCTATGTTTGCCCAGATAAGCCTTCCTGTCCCCACCTGCAGACAAAGAGCCCCATGTTCTGATTAGCTGTGGTTCCAATAGGGAGCACCCAGTAAGTGCTGATGGCTCGGGGGCATTTCATCGTGTGCCGACCACCAGTTGACCGCTGAGTGCCTGTCATTCGAACCCAGCAGACTCTGGTGTGGGTGCCTGTCCTGTGAGGGGCTCTGACCCTTTGTCAGAAGCCCACTCAGCCTTTTCTGGATCTAGGGTGCCTGACCTCTTGGTCTTGGAAGGGAAGGACTTGTACCTACAGCCTTAGTTTAATTCCTGCATCTTGGACTCCTCTCACCCTACTTCAGCTTCTCTCTCACCAACGTCCTGCTTCCTTCCTCCTGGGCCTGCCCTGCCCTGCCCTGCCCTTTTGTTGCCCGAGCCTTAATATGTTGGATTGAAGTTAGTGTCACCCCCATCCCCAAATCCCATGTGGCCACTTTTCCTGTTGGGACCTTGAGCCCATTGCTTTGGGCCTCAGTTTACTCATCTGGAAATCAGGTGTCATTAAGTACACCTTCCCTCCCTCCAGGAGTGTTTCCTGAATTAATTATCTTAATTAAGTAAAGAGCTTTGAGATACTTAGACAAAAGGTGCACTAGAAGTGCAAATTATTATTTATTCTTAGTGAACCCTTCTTTGGAGATAATTTACTCCTGATTCTGTAGGGAAACACAAGGGACCCCAGGGGAGAAGAAAATGACAAGGATGGTTTTTTTGTTTGTTTGAGGGGAGTAGAAGAGAAGGGGAGGTTGTTATATGTGATTATTCTCTGGTAGGCTAATAGAGAATTAGCCAAGCATTCTTTCCCCTGCTCTGCGGTGCTGCCTTAGCCAGTAATGTTCACCCATGAAAGTGCAAAGGTGGACAGCTGCAAAGACAGAATGATTTTTAGATTCCAATTGCAATCTGGTTTCAGGACAAGGAAGTCATCAGTAGTAGAGAGAGATGGAGGAAGAGAGAAAGAAGGGGAGAGAGAGGGAGAGAGAGAGGGAAGAGAGGGGGAGAGAGAAAAGAGGGAGGGAGAAGAGAGGGATGAGGGAAAGAGGGATGAGAGAGGGGAAAGGGGGAGAGAAGAGAGAGATGAGAGGAGGAGAGAGGAAAGGGAGAGAAAACAGGAAAGGGAGAGGAGAGGGAGAGAAAAAAATGAGGGAAGACAGGAAGAGAGGGAGAGAGAGGAAAGAGGGTGAGAGAAGAGAGGGAGAGAGGAATGAAAGATGAGAGGGAAGAGAGGAGGGAGAGAGAAACGACAGAGGGAGAAGAAAGAGGAAAGAGGAAGGGATAACAGATGGAGAGGGAAGGAGAGAGACAAAGATTGATTTTCAGTGTGTGTTGTTACCACTGTGGGTACTCCAGGAGAGAACACACACGGAGAGGGCTATTTATTGGGACTTCCAGCTGTTCCATATGTATTTCTCAGCCAGATTCTAGGCGCCTGGGCACCCTTTGAGTTTCCTTCCAGTTCTGACCACACCTGGACTTCCAGCAAGCTTCCTTCCCTCCCCTTTTCCCTCCTGGGCCCAGACCTGAGCCAAAGTGTAAAGTTTGCGTGTTTCATCTACAGTGCTCCTGCCTCCCTACTTTACCATCCCCTCTGCCTGAGACCCCATTATCTCCAACCAGGCCCATGGTTATCTTTCCCACTCTCTTCAAACACCTCATCTCAGGAAATGTGTGCGTGCATGTGTGTGTGCATGTGTGTGTTTGCAGAGGGTACATGATTTATTTCATTCACATGAGGGTAAATGACCCAGGGCAATGCAACGGGGTTTCTTTTTTCAGGGGTATTTGTACCTCAACAGAGATCAACTTCTATAATCAAACAATTTACTTTTGGGACCTAGAAGCGGGAAGGAGGAAGGAATGGGAAGGAGCTTTAATTATTTCCTTTCTATGTCTTTGTATAGTTTGACATTTTTTCCAGGGAAGATGCATGATTTTTATTATCAGGGTCTCCTATCTCAAGTAGATGAACAAGTAGCCTAAAGAGGACCATTTAAGGCATCAGCCAGAGGCAGTTGGCCATTCTTCTCCTTGACAGTTCCAACCCTCTGAAGTCACCTGCCTGCCATGGGAGCTGCTCCTGGGCTGACCTGTGAAGACAGGAGGTTGGTCAACAAGGCCAGAGAAGGGGGAAGTAAGCCAGGTGGGGCAAATGGGGAGAGAGCCAAGAAACGCCTCCTGAAGCCCTTGTAGAATCTGGATTTTTGGGAGGCATTGAAAGTCTCCCTGCAAGACAGAGAGCAGCTAGGGCTTCATAACTGTGAGAGATGTGAATTCCACAAAGCTGTGGAAGAAACATTCTACCTGAAATGAGTGCCTGCTCTGCATTGGCAGGATTTGGAGAGTTTCTGCTCCTGGAGAGACAGAACTACAGGATGACTTTGGTGGTCCCATAGGTGGGCTCTGGAGGCAGAGGGCCCAGATTTGAATTGCAGTTTTATCACTTGCTTTCTAGTAACCCTGGGCAAGTTATTCAAGCACTTTGGACCTCAGTTTTCTCATCTGTAAGGGGGAGTAATAGTAGCATCCACTTCACAGGGATGTTGTAAATTATTGCAATCTTGAACTGTACCTATTAGGAGAGACCTCATGTTAATTAAGCACCTTCTATGTCAAGCATTGTTTGGGTGATTTACATGTTTACATACTATCAACAGACATTTTTGAGTGGTTAACTTGTGGTTGACTTATTTTTTAAAATTGTCAAGAATTTTTTGAGCACCTGCTACATGCAAGAGGTAGTGGAGAATCCAGATACATTTTAAGAGAAGCCCATTGCGATGTAAACAAAGAAATAAGGCGAAGTTGGTTCTAAATGGGGTGTCAGCCTTCAAAGAAGGATTTTATGCAGTTTTATCTTGACAAAAGAGACTTGATTAATTGACCTCTTAAGGACTCTTCCAGCCCCTGGTTCTGCAGTACAGTGTGATAAGAGAGGAAGGTAAATTATTTTCATGAATGTGAAGCTTTGCCAGCTTTGCTTATCTTTGTTGATTTCACTAAGACAGTATTAATAATTTGAACTCTTAAGCAGCTTCTATATTCCACCAAAGCAAAGACTTTTCAGTTGATTTTGTAAAATATCTTATTTTACTTCATTCTCATGATGATTCATAACAAAATAAAAAAATGAGTTATAATCAAACTGGATTACTGGTATGTAACCCATAGCATTGCTTAATTTGGTTTGCTATTAAAGTTTTAATAGAAAATATCATTTGATTGCAATTTAGAAATAAAATTTGATTTCTATATTATAACTAATATGAATAATAAGTCCAAAATGTCCAATATACTTAGGCATTTCTATTAACACAACGAATATGTCTCAGATGCTTCTAGCATACTAATTCAAAGTGTCATTGTCTCCTTATACTCACAGGTTAGCTTTCCTGAGTGCTTACTGACCTCACCCAGGCAGCCTTTACCAGCCATTAGTTCTCAGCTGTATTAACCCTTTGGAGTGCCACAATAATTAAAGTGTTATGCCTCTTTAAATGAAGTTGGCTTCTGGTGCCTGGCTGAATTGCTCTCATAAGAGTGCCCCTTTCTCTGTGTAATCTGAGGTTGTTGGTAACTCTGCCATTTTTGTCTCTGGGCTGGGACCTAGAGCTCATTTACTCATAATACTTGCCATTTCCAGATCCACAGGCTTGTTCTGTCTCACCATAAGGGGAGAGCACATGTGCTTTTCTTCCCTCATAAACAACTGCTATCTATCCATTCATTTATTCATTCATCAATAACTGTGAATGGAGAGCCTACTATATGCCAGTACTGTGTTAGATGCTGTGGTTACCATAGTGATTAAAAACAGATACAGTACCTACTCTCACAAAATTGAGTAATCATAACAAAGAACGCATAAATGCTTGCTATGGAAAAGTAAAATATGGTTCTAAAGGAGCAATAACAAAAGGAAGCTGTCCAAGTTGGATTTCAGGGGAGGGTTTCCTTTCAGAGGCTAAAATCCAAAAAATGAGTAGGAGTCATAAAGAGAAAGTCAAGCTGGGGAGTGCATCAGCCATGAGCAAGTGCCCTGTGTGTGCAAGCAAGCCAGTCTCAAGATAGGTTGAGAGGGATTGTGGAGGAGGGATGTATTACAAGATGAGGCTGGGGGGGCAACCAGGCCATGCTGAGCCTTGCTGGCCAAGGGATGATTCTCTGTATCTTAAGAACAATGGGAAGGTCCTGAAGGGTTTAAGCCACATGGCCAAATATGCATTTTGCAAAGATCACTCTGGCTACAGTTTGGAGAATGGACTAGAAGGATATAAAAAAGGAGGCTGAGAGACCAGTAAGAAAGTGTTTGCAGAATCCAAGCAGGTCACAGCAGCTTGGACTAAGTTGGTGGCAGATGGAGAGACGTGGAATGGATGAAGGACTGGAGGTGAAAGGCAGCAAGGGAAGAGAGATGTCAAAAATGGCCTCCACCAGGTTCACTGATCAAACTCCCTCCAGTGGTGCTGCTGTCTGGCTGCTCTTCTACTGTCAACCCATGGCCCACCCTTGCACTCAATTTGAGCTCTGCTCAACCATCTTCCCTGCCACTCTCTCTCTCCTGATTCTGCTTATTTTCATGGGAATTTTGAAGACATTATATTAAACATTGATTTGTTTGTTGCCTGTTCTCTCCAGTGGAATGTGAACCTCATGAGGTCATGAATCTCTGTCCCCCCATGCCTGGAATGTTGTCTGGCACATGGCAGCCTCTGAAAAATGAATGAATGAATGAATGACGCTAGGCTGCTGCCTCATACAATAAGGTAGCATCATGGTAGCATCATGACTCAGAAAGAGATGACTGGAATAGGACTAGGTTTGGGTCAGGCGAGTGGGAGGGTTATTGTGTTCAGGCTCAGTGTGGATTTGGTGCACCCTGATGCTTAGTAAAGCCTTCATGGATCTGCCAGTTATTTCAAACTTCTGGGTCTCCTTTTATTGAACACCCACTATATGCTAGTGTTTGGGGGTCTGAGAGCAAAGGGGACACAATATCTGCCCGTTTTCAAAGGTCCTGAGTTAGTAGTCCCCGCTGACTTTGGTTGAAGTGCCTGATGGTATCCAAGTTGGGAAGGCTGGCGTTGGTCATTCCTGGAGAGTGCGGGCAGTCAAAATGCCAGGGCAGCAGGCATGATTCTAACTCCCTTTCTGTCTCTTGCTCATTGCAGGGATCCCCAGGGGACCAGAGAGCATTGATTGGGTGGCCTGTGGGCCATCTGAACTTTCTGGCATTTTGAGGAGGTGGGCAAAGAGAACAAGAACATAGTTGGGATCAATTTTTAGCACCTCCCTACCTGGGGTCCTGCTCCTAGTGATGTTTAAGGGTGACAAGTCTCACCCTTAAACATTGTCCACACATTGGATTTCAAGAATCCCCCCAGTCCGAAGGTCAGAGTTCACTGAGCTTGTCTTCAAGCTCAGTGGGAGGAGCCAGCCTTGGAGGAACAAGTACCTGCGGAATGCTCAGGCACAGGCTCAGAGGACAAGCAGGGAACAGCTCTGGGCCTGCAGTATGAGGCAAGGACACCGTTATGGGAAGTGGGGCACAGGGTCAGAGGAGGAGAAAGGGCGTGACCTGATGTTCATCTGCACCGATTCCCCTAGACCCAGGGCAGAGTTGACTCTAGAACCCAAGGGGGTCAGCGGAAGCAGAGATAGATTGGGAGCAAGAGGCTCTAGTCATGTGGGCTGGAAGGCTGCTAGGACCTGAGTCAGGCAAGACAGAGGTGCCTCTTCAGGAAGTTAACTATGGCCCCTGAAACTGCATCCTTGGCACCTCAGGGCATAAACGAAATGAAAACCAAATAAAAAACTGTCTAGAAAGTGGAGTCCCATGGAGATGAATTGCATCCTGCACCCATTGCCTGGTTTTCTGTGGTGTTTCTTTTTACTTCCCACCCCACCCCACCTTCTAGGAGCTAAGGCTTATTGCCACAGCTGCCGTATGTGATTACCTGGAGAAGCAGCGATTGGGTAACCTCTGGGGCTTTGTACAGGCCACAGTTTTCTCCTCTAGAAAATGAAATGAGCTATCCCCTGTATCCCTCACAGGGGCTTTCACAGAAGTGATAAAATGATTAGAAAGCAACCGTCAATTCTCAACAACATGGGGCCTCACCCAGCTCCTTCCTCTGACACTGGGCCAGAGCAAGGGCAAGAGGTGCCCTCATCAATAGGCAGGGGGCTCTCATCCTTCACTTTGTGGGACACCTGGAATTAAACAAGAAATATGAGTCTCACAGCAGGCACTCCATAAATATTCAATACTTCCCTCCTAGAAGGATTTGGAAGAGATTCTGGGTTAGCTCAGAGTTGCAGTGGGTGAGGAAGGGACCCATTAGGCCCCAAGGGGCTAGGCTAGTGGGCTCCAGGGGACAAAGATTGGGAGGCTGCTGCGGGCCTGAGGGTGCCCTGACTCTCCAGGGCTGAGGCTGTGTTCTGTCCTCCAGTCCTGCTTCCCTGTGTGGAGGGTGGGTGCTTAATATTATTATTAGGAGAGGGGACACAATGAACCTGCCCCAGACCTGGCTCACAAGTGTATGGGTGCAGTCTGCAGGATCTGTTGAGGCGGGGCCTTGCCCCAGGTTCTTAGGTAGTGCATTCCCATGTGTGGCCAAAAGCCATCATGTATGCAGCCCCTGCTTGGCTGGGCCCCATTCTGGGTCATTAATATTTTCCAGCCCTCGGCTTTGTTAATTCTGTTCCTCCCGGTAAGAATGTTCACCTTGCTATACTCTGTGCATTGGATCCAGCTCAGGCTCTCCTTCTGCTCTAAGATGTTTCCTTTGGGAGCTTCTTCCTTCCGTGGTTCTGGAGTTGGTGCTATGGCAGAGTGGTTGGGCACGCAGACTCTGGAGTCTGAGTGCATGGGTTTCAGTCCTTGCTCTGTCACTTGCTAGTTGTGTGGTGTTAGGCAAGTTCCTTAAGCCTTCTCTGCTTCAGTTTTCCCATCTCTAAATGGGTGTACTGAGAGTTCATTCACACAGGTGCAAGGAGCAGTGCTTAATGTTATTATGAGAGGGGACACTATGAATCTGCCCCAGACCTGGCCTCAACACTCCCCTAACTGCCTTCCCTCCTACAACCCAGGTGTTGGCCACTTGCCTTCTTTTCTAACCATGGTGACCCTGGGGAAGCTTTACACTATTCCTGTGGTTGAAAAGCCCCAACTACTTTCTTTACCATAGCCCAAGGAGCTTCTGCACTCAGTGCCAAGTGACGAGGAGAGACCACAGCATCTGCACTGACCAGCAGGACTGGCAGAGGCTCTGGCCAGGGGACATGCCTAGGTCATGCCTCATGGGGTGGGCTTGGATCACAGAGAGAAAAGAGACAAGATAGACAGAGACAAAGAAGACAAGATAACCTGCTCTTTCTCTTCTCACATTCTCATGGGTGTTCCGAGAGGTGGTTGTTTTGTGTGGCTCCTCTGGAAATGTCTTGGGAGACCGAGCAGCAAGCTGTGCTTGTTGTATGCCCAGAGTGGCTGGCTCAATCACGCCCCTCTCATTTTACACTCCCTGCTCCCACTTTGCTTGGCTCTCCCTCACTTGCCCTTCCCTGGGATTGCACCCGCCAATTAAAACCCTAGCAATAAAGTCTTTGCCCCAAGTTCTGTTTTCTAGGTTACTCTGGCTAAGGCAAGAATCTTATTAATATAAGATTTGTTTAGTGATCTTTTACAAGGCACGTGTCTTTTTGCCTAACTAGAGGATAATCTCTTTGGAGTATACAGGAGGCTATACTTTCTCTTGCCTCTCACGTTTCTTGGCAAAATGGTGGACCTAGAGTTTCCTGATGGTTTAATTGGCCCCATCTGTGGTTATTCAAATCAGCAGGTCTGAGCCCAGTGTGAATTCAGCAAAGTCCACTTACCTGGGACTTGGAATGACCCGTACTGATCCCACTCTGAAATCTCGGGCGCCTACAGCCCATTCTCAGACTACAATCTCTGTATAGCTCTTTCTCTCTCTCATTTTCCCCAAATCTTCTGACCCTTCACCTCCACAGTTGAAAGACATGTTCACGTCATTCTCATTTACCAGCCAACCAGACTGAACCAAGCCCTCACTCAACCACACATCCTCCTCCTAGGTTTTATCCTATCTCACTCTTCCCCTCCACAGCCAAGGATTTGCAAGGTCTCTTGCCCTCATTCCCTCATCATTGCCCAAATTCCTCACAACTTATTGCAGTCTGTCTTATACCCCGTCTAATCCATTGAGCCTCTCCTTGCTGGTCACCATTGAATCCAGTGGAGATATTTGTTCTTACTTGACTTGCTTGAATTCTGTTGTCATCCCACCCTTTTAAGCATTCCATCCTTTTTGAAACTCTTCCTCTCTTGATTTGTGTGATTCCACGATCTCTCTGTTTCCCAACTACCTCTCAGGCAGCTCTTTCTCATCCTCCCTTGCAGCCTTGCTTCCTCCACTCACGCTTGAGCTGTTGGCATTCCCCAATACTTGTTCTTTTCCATGTAACCTTTGGTTATCTCCTTCACACTGTGGCCTTAGTTATCACAGATGTGTTGATAGGTCCTGAATCTCTGAGTTCGAACTGAGCACCAACCTATCACTCACCTGCCTGCCGATGTACTCCAAGCATATCACCCAACTTGTCCAAACAGGATTCTCACTTCTCCCCGAAGCCTGTCTGACCCTCGCCTACCTGAACACCACCATTCAGTGAAGAATCTATGCCCAGGACCCTTTTACGCTAGACTCTACCTTCCTTTTCAGCTCCCCTTGCTAAACATTCAGAAAAGTCTGCAGCCTCTATCTCTCTGTGATCACTACCTTAGTTCAGGCTCTTGTACCTGGATCATGGCAATTGTCAACTGATTACTTTGTCTCCAGACTATACTTCCCCTTTGATTCTAATTTCCACTGCCACCGAAGTACAGATGCTCCTTGATTTGTGATGTGGTCATGTCCCAATAAACCCCTTGTAAGTTGAACATATTTCAAGCAAAAAATGCATTGGATACACCTACCCTACAGACATCATAGCTTAGCCTAGCGCACCTTAAGTGTTAAGGCTACCACTTACATTAGCCTACAGTTGGGCAAAACCATCTAATGCAAAGCCTATTTTACAATAAAGTGTTGAATATCTCCTTCAATTTGTTGAATACTGTACTGAAAGTGAAATAAAGAATGGTGGATGGGCACTTAGAGTATGATTTCTACTGAATGTGTATCACTTTTGTGTAAGTTGAACCATCAGCGGCCGTCTGCAATCTTTCAAAATCCCACACCAGATTTTGGCATGCCTTTTCTTAAAAGCCTTCAATTGCTGACTCCAAAAGCTTTCAGTTTGAAGTTCAAATTCCTGAGCTTCATGCTACAAGGTCTTTTGTGGTCTGCCCCTTGCCCAACTCATTAACCTTATCTCCTCATTCTTCTGCCTACTTTTCTCCAGCCAAATTGGAGTTTTTCAATTTCCTTAAACATGGCATGATGCTTTAAACCTCCATATCTTTGCCTTTACTGTTCCCTCTGCCTGGTACCCCATCTACTCACCTCCTTAGCTAGCTGATGTCTATCATCCTTCCAATCTTGGCTCATATGCCCCTCTTAGGAGAAGTCTTCCCTTGGCCTTCCTGTCTGGGTCCCTGTGATCTCTGTTAATATTTTTCCAGATAGAAGCATGTATGACACTGACTTATAAGAATTGACTTGTCTATGATCTCAAGCCCCTTGAGGTCAGGGACTGTATCTTATATGACTGTCCCCTCAATCCTTAGCACAATGCATAGCACTTAGTAGATGCCCAGTATGTGTTGAATGAATGAGCATAAGCCCCTACTGTGCCTCAATGACCACAGTGAGGAGTGGCCTGGAGAAGACATGTCGATGGTTCTTGCAAACCATTCCCAGCTCTGAGAAGAACTCTATTGCAGAGCTCTTAGTGCTGCAGCTTCTATATATGGCAGAGGTGATGGCAGCTTTTCTATTAGTTTCTAATTTTGACCCTTCAGGTCTCCTTTGGTGGTTGTTTCCACCATCCCCTCCTACCCAGTCTATTTCACCCCCTCATGGGCCTGGGCCAGGCCAGGCCTCCTCCTTCCTCCCTTCTTGCCTGCCCGAGTGCCTTCCAAGTTCCCTCCACATGACAGGGAGCCAGCTTTCCCTTAGCCCAGTATTCCTACTTCAGCTTTTAATCTTTCCTCATAAATTAATCTCTCTTGCTACCTAATCATGTCTGGTGCCCTTTTCTGAACTCTCTCTACTTTGCCTACCCCTGTTGGGTAATAAGATGCCCACAGCTGGCTGCAATATCCCAGGCTCCCTCTCACCGCCCCCAGAGATGATTTCCTTCTGGCTTTGTGTCCTGGCCCCTGCATATGCACACCCAAATCAGCTTGCCTTTTTTTTTTTTTTATTTCACTGCAACTTCCCATTGCAAACTCACCTAATTTGCACTTGACTCTGGGGCTGCGTTGCTCTCTGTGGGTGCCTACTTTTGAGGTTCCCCCACTTATTGAATTCATCTGTATCTTTATGGTTGTTTTTTTCCTTCCTGTGCTAATGCTCATGCCTTTCTAAGCAGAGTCTCATTTAGGGCATCTTACCCAAACTTATATCTTCTCCAGATCACAGGATATTTTTCCTCACCCCTTCCCAGACAGGGGTGGCTGTCAGTTTCATGAGACAATTTCTTATAAATGCTAAGAAAAAAATGGGTCTCTCCCAATCATACTTGCTTCTTTTACACAATCTCATCACACTTTTTGGCCTCAACTATGAGAGAATTTAAAGCTAAGTTGTGCATTTGGTGGTAGCAACTGTCTTTCTCTCAAGACTGTGAAATTCAATTTTCTGCTTATTATATGGCATTCTTTCATAAATTATTACTATAAAGAGGGTAATATATATGGGCTTGTTTATAAGTTTGTAAAATATAAAGACATGTTTTAAGTTTAAATGTTTTTGGAAATAAGTAGAGTCTAAAGAATACATTTATTAACTGGACAGTTCATATACTTTTTTTCCTTTCCTCTTTTTATTCCTAGTCCCTTTTCCTTGGCCTTCTGACCATGAGTAGAAGATAGTGTGGATGAGCTTCTGAGTCTGGATTGCCTCCCTGACCCTCACCATCACCCTCAGTGGCAGTTATTTGTCAGTGGCCTTGATAAGGGACGCTCTAGGTGATCTGCACAGGTAAGTGAAGGAAGTGGGGCAATGGTGGGAAAAGATCCTGACTTTGGAAGATAGCGGATGTCAGCACCAGGCTTGATTCTGTTCCTTCTGGTTCTGTAACTTCGGACCAGTTAACCTTTCTGAGTTTGGGACTCCTCACCAAAAAGAAGTGAATAATGAAACCTCCCAGGATTGTGAGAAACAAGCAAAACAAAGTAGAGAAAAGGGTCTATCACAGTACCTGATGTACAAGGTAAGGGTGGGGGTGCTGCATTCAACTTGCTATCCTTGGTTTCTTAGTGGTGTCCCCTGCCCATAGATATGTCCCCCTGGATCTTGTATGGCCTTAAATTCCATAATTACAG
Organism: Piliocolobus tephrosceles; assembly: GCF_002776525.5. Taxonomy (NCBI): domain Eukaryota; kingdom Metazoa; phylum Chordata; class Mammalia; order Primates; family Cercopithecidae; genus Piliocolobus; species Piliocolobus tephrosceles. The sequence continues at coordinate 34,844,058 of NC_045451.1, read as the reverse complement.
TCTCATTAACTGACTTTTACTGTAAGACAAATAATCCCTTTGGTATGTGTACCTCAGTCTGGCTGAGACTGCCTGGAAGAACAAGCTGTCAGTAGGGCATCAAGGTAATGTCAGAGCCATTTGAAGCAGAGTGACTTCAGTAAATAGGGGCTGGGTAAAATAAGGCTGAGACCTACCAGACTGCATTCCCAGGAGGTTAGGCAGTCCTAGTCATGGGATGAGATTGGAGATAGGCACAAGATTCAGGTCACAAAGATCCTGATGAACAAACAGGATGCGGTAAAGAAGCCTGCCAAAACCCACCAAAACCAAGATGGCGATGAAAGTGACCTCTGGTCATTCTCACTGCTCATTATACACTAATTATAATGCACTAGCATGCTAAAAGACACTCCCACCAGCATTATGACAGTTTATAAATGACAATATCAGAAAGTTACGCTATATAATCTAAAAAGGGCAGGAATCCTCAGTTCTGGGAAATCCTTGCCCATTTCCTGGAAAACTTATGAATAATCCATCCCTTGTTCAGCATATAATCAAGACATAACTATAAGTATACTCAGTCAAGCAGCCCATTCTGCTGTTCTGCCTATGGAGAAACCATTCTTTATTCCTTTACTTTTTAAATAAATTTGCGTTTACTTTACCCTATGGATTTGCCCCAAATTCCTTCTTACGCAAGGTCCAACAACCTCTCGCTCTTGAGGTCTGCATCGGGACCCCTTTCTGATAACGGTAATAGTTTACGATGGGGTGTGGGAGCATGAATTTTGGAGCACAGTATTTTGGGGGACCATAGTCCTTCCTGGATGACAGTGTTGGTGGGGAGCAGTGTAAAGGTGAGGGAGAGACAGCACTTGATTAGAGGGTTGGGGGAGACCCTCCAACTTTCCAGGGTTTTGGAGCTGATTCTGGGACATCAGAATCTAGTTCTGGAATGTGTATATGACTTCCCTGGAGGTCTTGTCACAAGCAGATGCAGATATAGGACGCCTGGGGTGGGGCTTGAAATTCTGCATTTCTGGCAAGCTCCCAGCCTTGCCCATGTTGCTGCTGCCTGAACCACTCAGAGTGGAAGGTTTTTAGCAGACTTTACTCAAACCTCATTAAAAATCGGGCTCTGGGCAACATGGGGGCACCCCTGCATTGGGGGTCCCCAGGCCAGGACCCCCCACCAGGCCCATTTGAATGGTTATTATTTAGTTTTTACTCAGAACTCTCCGAAGTCACTATCCTCAAGCACTTTCCTAAAATTGAGAGCATGATATTCATCCCTTCCTTTTATCTCCTCATCTGGCATTTCTATAGATTAGAAAAAAAAAAGCAATTAAGTTTGTCTGGCGTGATTTGTACCGCATCAGCTTCTGCTATTTACTGACCGTGAGTCTGTCCTCAAACTCTACAAAGAGTTCTTAATGCTGCATCCTTGGCTTACCTGGGAGGTAACTTCCATCTTAAGTTTTTGGAAAAGGTGATGCACAGGCCTCAGTGGACTCAACTAAATGCATCATTTTTATTTTTATGTTTTAATTTTTTTAAAGATCATTCCAAATTGCCATTTACTCTATGTTTATACTCAACAAATGCTAACAAACCTAAACTATAGTGACAATGAGAAAACAACAACATAAACAACAAAACTCTTGCGAGGAAGCCAGTGCTAAAGTGACACACAGGTGGTCCAACTCACTTCACTTAATCAGTATCTCTCATTCACTTGCATTTAAATCTGCTTTCTTTTCTTTTCTTTTTTTGCAGCACTATTTTTAAACATATACACACATGCTCACAAAATTGCCGGGATCCGGGGATCCCAGGCCTCCTTCCATCCTTAACTAGATACTTGATGCCAAAATGAATGTCTAAGTCTTTGGAGCCTCATTTTCCCATCTGTTAACATGGAAGTGATAAGACACATCTAACATATCTCACTGCACGAGGGCCTACTGGAGGACTTGGTGCATATTAGGTGCTAAATGAATGTTTATGCAAAAAAACACACATATGACTAAACAAGGCCTGATTTTGTTCAGGGTCGTGCTCAGCGAGTGCTACACTCCTCCCATGCTCCCTTGCAGCTAGAAGTGACCATGGAACACTGCTATGGTTTGGATGTGTTCCCCCCAAACTAATGTGTTGGAAACTTAATTCTCAAATTCATATGTTGGTAGTATTTGGAGATGGGGCCTTTGGGAGGTAATTAGGGTTAGTTGAGGTCGTAAAGGTAGGGCCCTCATGACAGGATTAGTGGCTTTATAAGAAAAAGAGAGACCTGAGTTGCCGTGTCTTCTCTTTTTTACCATCGGAGGCCTTTGCCACAGCAAGAAGGCCCTCACAAGATGTTATAACACAGCAAGAAGGCCCTCACAAGAAGCAGCTCCTTGACTTTGGACTTCCCAGCCTCCAGAAATGTTAGAAATAAATTTCTTTTCTTTATAAATTACCCACATTCTGTCCAGTTAGATTTAAGCTGTTTTTTGGAAGGTGATGAGGTTTGGGTAATTTTTGGGCAACCTATGCTTTCCCGATATAAGGGCCACTCCCTCCTGTGGATCTGAAACAGGCACGATACAGAAACAGCCATATTACAACATGGGGCAACAAGCATGAGGATTAAAATTAAAAAAAAAAAGAATAGAGTGGAGAGATGTGAAAAGAATGGTTTCCTAGTGGCATCAATGGGCTTCCACACAGTCCCTCTGCCTTTGTCTGGGATGCTTGTTACAGGAGAGTGTGACAATTCAACAAAGCCTTTGTCGCTATCCCTAGAGTCCCTACCTACTCCAAATGCTGCCTGTGAACCAGCAGCATCAGTCTCACCAGGGAGCTTGTTAGAAATGAGGACTCTCAGGTCCCACCCCAGACCTTCTGTGTAAGGACCTGCACCATCCTAGTGAGTTACACTCACACTGAAGTTTGAGAAGCACTGACCTAGTCAAGGTTTCTGTTGCTTACAGCGAACCACATTCCTAACCTAACCACTCTTCTACATTTTCATGAGAAAGAGATACAAGCTAAACTCTGGATTTTTAAAAATAATACATCCAGGTTCTGTTCAGACCCTTCATTCAAATTTCTTTCAAATTTTAAAAAATCTGCCTCTGTTATGGAAATTATCAGTCTGCTATGTGACCGGCACAAAGAAGACTTTAAGTATTTGTTGTTGAGTAAATACTTAACTGACTACATGTTTCATCTTCCTTACTAGGCTAACAGCTCAAAGTGGGCAAGGATTGTGTCTTATTTCCGCTCATACCCTCCAGTGCTTATCAAAGTATCCACACAGCCATGAGTGCTTGATAAATATATAAATTACTTCACCATATATTCCATTTACTGGGGCAATGAAAGGGAGTTTCTGGCAAACCTTCCATAGCACCCTCAAAATCCTGTCACATTCTCTGAGTATTCAGGAAGAGTTTGACAATTCTAAATAGTTGATTTTTATTTACTTCTATCAGCTATAAAGTAGAATGACTTTTCCTCTTTTTGGCTTTCAGGAAGCTCGCAGCTAAATGTAGTTCAGTGGCAAAAACTAACTTTGGTTTGACTTTCCTTATTTCCTCTAATCTCTCTATGGCTCCTGATTTGCTATTTCTGCTTTAATGTTTTTATTTTATTTTTGACTTTTATTTTCAGTTTCTCATATATTTTGTTTGAAATAGCAAGGTGAAAATTATACATAAAACCAAACCATTAGGAGTCTGGCTTGTCTAAGGGAGTGAAAGAGTTTTGCTTAATGGTAAGAACCTGGTTTCAGCTTTTTTTCCTTTATTAAAGAAAATTTAGGGGATTTGCCACCTGTGTCTACACTGTGGCAATATTCACAACACCATGGCCAGGTGAGAAAGGAGAAAACACAGAAACAGAGAGAAAAAGCCTTGCATATGTTTGATAATTGACATTCTCCACAACCCACTCCATTCCCCTTTCCCCCTCTGTCAATGCCTGTCATTCAATCACTAGTTATGCAACCGTATCCCTCACTTTGCTTTTCACACTGCTATGGTCTCTATTGGCTGTGTTGAAGTTTGAGAAGCTCTGTCCTCACTCCTGCCTCTCCTAGAGTGGCTTCTCTTCTTTCTGGAAATTCTATCTGTGCTGGGATGTCTGGCTTAATTATCTGCTCCTGACTGCTACAGTTCATACAAAGCCCTGTCCCGCCTGGACCCATGGTCCATCAACTTTGTGGTGTCTTTTTTGGCTCTTGTCTTGCTTCACTGAAGGGGTCCTCTCTTTCCAGGGCTGAAAATAGAGGCATTCCTGTGTTTCTCTAATAGTGTCTAGCTAGGGGTTGGTATACAGTGGGCACTTAACCCATACCACATTAGATGCTACTTAGCATGTAACCATAGTCCCAGATATGGTCACATTATGTATTATATTTCTAAGTTCCCTGGTCTTATCTACAAAAGCACAAATAGGTCAGCTTGTAAACCAAACCCATTCCTTAATACAAAGCCATAGGATTAGTGTTAGAAGAAACCACAGAGCCATGTGAATCTGATCCTTCCTTTCTAGAAGAAGCCCTGAGAGGAGAGGACCTTGTGGAGGGCCCCAAAGCTGGTTAGGTATACAGCAGAGGCTGAAACTCAAGTCATGTGACTTTGAGTCACCATAGTCCCACTCCCCTGTTTATCCATGCCAATCCTTCCACCTTCTTCAGAGTTTTAGCATGAATGCAGCAGGCTAAGGTTTGTATTAAAGCAAATCAGGGCACATTTCAACACAATGCTGGGTGATTGTCCAGAAACATGAGTTGTACAAAACATGAGTTGTACAAAATCAGATATATTTTAACTACATTTAGCTGTCTGACCAATTAAAGGATTTTCGAGGTAATGTTTAATAAAGTGAAGAATCATTTCATGAATTGAATAGTCACCTCTTTTACCCGTTGAGATTTAGCAGCGTTTTTTTTTTTTCTTAAATGGAAGATTTGCCTGTTATACATCTTGGTTAGATTCAAAAGTAAACAGTTATGAATTCGTTTATAAATTCTGCAATAGGTATAAATTATTTATGCAGTTGTGATTTTAGATGTGTAAAACTATTCCTTTCTATGTTTCTCTATAACAGAATTCACCTTTATTCTCTACCCTCATTTCCTCCAAATGTGGAAAACAAACTCCCTGGTTTGATATAACAAGCCACTTTTCATTTAAACACAGCTAGTTCAGATTTGACCTCTGTCTTGCTCTCTTCGTCAGGAATAATCTAATTTCTGGGGCTTGTGCACCTCTGGCCCTATGGGAGGGTGCCTTGCTGACTCTGTTGAGGTGTCTCTTGTTTTGTGAGTTCTGGACTATTGACTCTGCCCTGCTGCACTAGTAGGAAGTGACCTTGGTCCCCACTGGGGCTTGCAGTTGCAAGGTCAATGCTTTTTGCTTTCACCTAGTCTCTTTTCCAGCTGCCCTCTGGGCTACACCTATATTTCTTCCCTGCATGCCAGGGTGAACAGTCTGCCCAGGCTGATCTGGCCACCTAGACATGTACCCTCTGCCATTGCAGGTCTTCTGCTTAGGTGCCATGTTGGGTAAGATAGTTGAGGTCTCGTAGCTACCTTTTGGATGGTGAACAATATTCCCTGTTCCCTTCAGCTTTCAGATCTCCTATGTCCATCTGAGATCTCTCATCAGGGTTTCAGTTATCCTGAAGGCCCCTTTTGTCTACCCACTACCTCCCAGCTCTAATGGGGCTGTGCTCTTGGGGTCCATGTCTGGGACCTACTCTTTTAAATCCCAGGGCCATCTCCGATGTTCTTTCTCACTTGCTTCCGTGTGTCTGACCCTGGCGTGTGGGAAGGGCAGGTGGGTAAAAAAATGGCTTTCACCTTGTATTGTTCTCTACTCTGTGTTTAAGACCTATGCTCTGAGACCCCCAAGCCTCCTTAAAGTGCCCCAGAATTTTCTCTTGCAAAACACCTTGCTTTCGTGCTTTCATTTTGCTAAGGACTTTTAAAGTCTTGCTCTGAAATTCTAAACTGGGCAAGGCACCATGTTCCTGGCTATATCCATGCCCGCCCCCTACCCCCCCCCCGGGAGGACAGGGCACCTGGAGAGCTGCCTAAATGGCAAAGAAAGGTAACACGAAGAAAGCACCAAGACAGGAGCCCTCAGTTGTTGCCTCAAATTATTATCCACCATATTCAATAATTATAGTAGGAAGCATAATCTAGAACAAAGCTTCTCAACAGGTCTTCAGCCACAAATGGTTTATAAGTATGCAGAGAGACAGTGATGCCTTCGGCTCTGGAGGCTCCTGAGATACCCAGAGCCCTTGGAGCTATCAGCATTGGCTGAAAGCAGCCAAAAGAGAATAGGTTTCAAAGGACCTGCTACAGGTCCTTACCTGTAGCAAGCACAGGAACAATGCTCTGTCCCTCTAGGTTATGCTGAGTGCAGCAAGAGGTGCTCTGCTACCTGCCTTTCTATTTTTGCAGACAGTCGCCTTTTGTATGCAAGGGGCATGGGGAGCTGCTGGAGGACTTCTCCAGGCACCCAAGGAGCATAGGATGAAGCCTCAGCTTTGAGGGAGATCTCTACGTCTCTGCTTTACATTTATTGATTCTCCCTTCCGTTTGCAACTGATAGCTTTTAGGGAGGTGTAAGCTGACTGTTGAGTGGGTGACTACTCTAATATTGCATATGCGTCCCTCAGTCAAACTTCATCATTCTGCTGAAACATTTGACCTCTAAAATTTCAGCTCAATTAGAAGTCCAAATGTAATATCACAAGAAATTTCAACAATACAATTCAACAGTACAGAAAACTCAACAGTACAATTGCCAGTGAAAAAAAGGCAATGCGGTTAGATTCTTAAAATAGAATTTCAATTGTTGTAAATTTTTAACTTTCTGTTAAGAAAACAATTTAAATTTTTTACTACCTATTTGTGTGAGCAAAGTTTCTTGTGGGTGGTGGTTATTGAGAATTTGAGGAAACCATTTTTTATAAAGTATTGATAAGGAATTGGTGTGTAGTAATTTCAAACATAAAACATTTTGTTCATGGAAGCAAGTTCATGTTTTTCATTACAAATTTCAAAAAAAATTTTGAAAATTTTATACATATTCAATATTTAATATCTTCCCCAATACTTGTTTTCCTTATTGTAATTATATAATGTAAAGAAAAGGTAATAAAAAATTTCCATCAAGTCCCATAGGAAGACTCCCAAATCTCTTTCAGCTTTATTCCAGTGTGCAGCACAATTTAATTATTTTGTATGTGTGCCTCAATGGAAAGAGATTTGGGAAACACTGCCCTGCTGCAAGGAATGTGAATTCTGGATGCAAACCAACTAGGGCTCGAATCCCATCTCCACCACGTGCTGGCTGTGTAACTTTATGCAAGCCACTTAACTGACCTGAACTTCAGTGTTCTCATCTGCAAAATGGGAAATAACCTCAACTTCCAGGATTGGACTAAGACCCAAGACCCACACTGGTACTGTAAACTCATTTCTGCATCTGTATGTGACCTTGCCCTTCTGAACTCCATTTCCCAGAGTTGTGGGTTCAGATGCTGCCCCTTGTGAGCTAGTGTGATAGCATGTGAACCCACTGCACGTGAACCTACTGCCTGTCGGTGGGTTGTGTTAGGAGCTGGACCTCAGGAGGAGCAGGGCTGGGTCACAGAGTCCCCATAAAATACCAGCTCCAGGAAGAGGGGAACCAGCTCCCAACACCCGGCTGCCATTTGCTGATTTAGTATTCAGAATTCAGAATTTATGGAGCCGCCTTCCTCTGTCACATCATCCATCAGAGACAGACACTCAAGAGACGGAAGGGGAAAAAATTAAAAACCTGTTTATTGCTCAACTTGCTCTAGGCATGTTTTAGCTTATTGTTCAGCTCTGTTCATTTCGGTGCTGCAATTTGAATGGCTTTCTTAGTTGCCATGGCTAACATGTATATACACGTATAGATGGCTGTACTCACATAGATATTTTTTTCTTCAGAAAAATGAAAATCCACCAGAAATTGTGCTGCAAGTAAAGTTTCTAAGGCTCAGGGTGGGCTGGGGCCTGCTGGAAGCCACTGTGGCCCTGCGCAAGCTTCCTGCATCCTCATACCCACCCAGGCCTCCCTTCCCTGGTAGAGGGTGCTGCACTGCGGGTGCTTATTGGGTATGCTGCATTTGTTCCTGTCGATGTCAAGGAGACTTTGTGGGCAGAATGAGTATGGAATGCACAATGGCGACAGGCAGGAAAGGCAGACACTGGGATGTATAGAGAGGGAGAGAGGCGGGACAGCAACAAGGGCCATCTTTGTAGAAAAGGGACAATTTGATCACATCCAGTTCTTTATGAACCAAATAGTTCTTTAGGAACCAAACCCTCATATTTTAGCAAACACTGAAATGTGTCTGTTGCAGAAGAAAATGCTGTGAATGATACTCAACAGCAATTCGGAATCCTGGTTTAGAGCTGCCTTTACCACCATCACAGTTGAGTGGGGCCTCTAGGGTCACCCTAGGAGGGCTTGGTTCTCTCCTTCACCAATTCTAGCTGTTTGACCTTGAGTTAGTTACTTAAATATCCTGTGCCTCAGTTTCCTCATTCTTCTTATCTGTGAAGTGGGGATAATAATATCCCTGTTATAATTAGAATGAATGAAGTCTTGGCACCATGCTTGGCACGCAGAGGATGCCCAATATGTGTTAGTTATTATTATACATTTGCAGTGTGTGTGTGCACGGTTCCCTTCGCCTCCCTGGCTGTGAGTGCTCCATGAGTAAATCTGAGATGAAAATGCTTCCCACCCACCTCCAGGGCTGTTAGACTAATCACTCCAAGGTGTGGGATGCGTAGTTTTCAGAAGAGTATAAACTGTCACCACGTGGTGGGGATGGTTAACACTAGAAGCCGTCCACCCATAATTGTCAGGCATTGAGCCTCTTAGGGACGAACTGGAGCTGGATTTCACCAGGAGAGAAGAGACTCTTCCTTGCCTCCCCCTGAAAATGAAGCCCCCTGGCTTGTCTTGGAGGCATTTGTTGGGCCTGCTCAGTGAAAATCCTGCCCGTGGCTTCAGAATATCACATCTTGTTCAGTTTACATTATAATCAGCACCCATTATATAAAATATTGTTTTATGTATTACAGACTTTTGTTTTTGACATATCAATTCCCTCTGCTTACTCTGCATCTAGAGAAGGCATGAGAGAAATCTAGTGTTTTAGCAACAGTTGTTTCTAGAGGGGGCTTTGAAGAAAGCTGTGCTTTCCAGTCCGAGGCAGAGGAATCCAGCATGGTCTCTGCGCATGTTAGGGGACAGGATGAGACAGAAGGGGCCTGGTCTGGAATGGCTCAAGACCATTGCTAGACCAGGTGGGACTGGAGTTGAACTTCCATAGTTGTTTGGAATTTGGGTAGGTGGACGGGAGGTGACGGGGCTGCCGTGGATGTGGGGTGAGGGACGTGGGGCTGCTGGGGGTACCTATGGATCTCTGACAAGTCACCTGAGATCTTTTTTGGACATAAGCAAGGCTCGTGTGCACACACATACATGCAGACACATACAGTCTGAGAATAATTAGATTCTGAGACCGAAGAAGTCAACATGACACCCACATCCATAGCTCATTCATAAAGAACCTTTCCACAAAAGAGGATGCTGGCAGAGGTAGAAAATGCTGTCCACTGCATGCACAGGGGTTGGCTAGAACCGTGCAGGGCTGGAAACCACACCACATGAGGCAAAGAATGAGGACTGGGGTAAAGATCATGCCAGACTCTCAAGGTTCATTAAAGGTAGTTGTCGCTTCTGGGGCTGCCAACTCTCCTCATTGGCTGTGAACTGCAGAGTCAGAAGGATGTTCTGTGGGGCTGAAGCCTGTAGCTGAACTTGTTACTGTTTGATGACAGGAGAAGACAGCCTCTGAGAAAGAGTGGGGTTTGGGATTCAGACAGGTTCAAATCTCTGCTCTGCTGCTTCCTGGCTTCATGAACTTTGATGAGTAACTCGACCTCTCTGAACCTCAGTTTTCTCATGTGTAAAATGGATCTAAAACTGTTTACCTTTCAGGATTATTTTAAGAAGTATAGTCAATGCATGTAAAGTGCCTAGTTCATTACAGGAGCTCAACAAAAAGTAAAAAACGCCTAACATTTTGCGAATCCTTCTGAGTTCCATGTTCCGTGCTAAATGCTTTATGTGACTGAACTCGATTAATTATCACAGTAACCCCTTCAGGAAGACACTATTATTATCCCTGTTTTCAGATGAGGACATTGAGGTGCAGAGAGGTTGACTAACTTGCTCAAGGCCCCACCACTTGTCAGTGGGATAACCAGGAAACCAGCAGCTTAGGGCTTGGTGCTGCCTCTGTCACAACCACTTTTCCAGTGTGGAATTGCAATGAGGGAAGACAGTTCAAAATCATTCCCATTCATATGCTTGTTAATTAACTCAAATATGCTTTTTATATTGGTTAACATATCTCTATATAGTTGGGGAACAAAGCCTTGTGAAGAGCCATTTCACTCTTTCTTCCTTGCTAAGCAGAACCCCAGTTCTCCTGGGGCAGCAATGTGGTGGATTGTGCTTGGCTAAGCCAGCCACAGCCTGCCTCTGCCTTCCCAGTCTCCTTTATGTTGGGAATGGCTGTGTGGGCCAGTCTGGCCAAGGTGGGGGTCAGATGGGACACTTCTGGGGACAGTTTTTCACTCTGAAAAACAATTAATTGGGTTCTCCATTATCCCAAATATCTTCTCTGTGGAGTTAGTTTTCAAAGATAACCTGCAGAATATGTTGTGCTGTTTTCTCTGCTTCTTCTTGAGTTCCTGGGGCTGAAGCACATTTCTTTAGAGAGGAGGGCTTGAGACTGCTCTCCCTTCACCTAGGCAGAAACACCCATTTAGGCAGACAGGCCAAAGGCTTCATATGGGACTGGGATGCATTCCTTTCCCTTCTGGGTCAAGGACATGCTTGTGGTGAGGTAGGAATGGGGGGCGGGGGCGGGGGGAGGTTGGAGCTGTGGCACCACTGTTATGTACTGTGCTAAGCAGGGAAGAGGCAAACATGTATCAGAACCTGGCCCTGGCCCCATCACTCCCCCTTCAGCAATATGAAGGGCTTCATCCTTTCCCATCAAACCAAGGAGCCATAAAAATGTTTCCTCTCCTGACCCCGTGGCCTCCTTCCTTCTTCACCTGGTGCTGTCCTCCCCTTCACAGTCAAGATTCTCCCCTTCCATCCCCTCTCAAAGCCCAGGTCAGACCTGGCACACCTGTCTACCTCTGCAGGCTCAGCTCCCACCTCCTTCCTGGGCTTTGAGCTCCTGCCCTTCAGGCACACTGCAGCCCTGCTGGGTGTAGCTCATGATGGTCTCTGCCTATGATGGTCTCCCAGTGTGGATCATTTTGTCCCTAAATTCCTAATTAGGATTTTTCCTAATTTTCGCTCACCTTTATACCTCAGTTCACGTGCCACTTCTCTGTGACATCTTATCTCAGCCCCATGTACTTTCACGTTTCTTATTTTGTGGGGTAGTTGTCTTTTCATTTGTTCTCCATCACTAAACTTGACTGGTTGGAGGGCAGTCAAGTTGGAGGGCTATTCTTTTTTTTTTTTTTTTTTTTTTGAGACAGAGTCTCGCTCTGTCACCAGGCTGTAGTGCAGTGGTGTGATCTCAGATCTCAGCTCACTGCAGCCTCCACCTCCTGGGTTCAAGCGATTCTCCTGCCTCAGCCTCCCAAGTAGCTGGGACTACAGGTCTGTGCCACCATGCCCAGCTAATTTTTGTATTTTTAGTAGAGACGGGGATTTACCATGCTGCCCAGGATGGTCTCAGTATCTTGACCTCGTGATCTGCCCACCTTAGCCTCCCAAAGTGCTGGGATTGCAGGCATCGGCCACCACACCCAGCTATAGCTATTCTTAAACACCACATTTTTGGTGTCCAGTACCTAGCTCAGCACCTGATACCTACTAAGTATCTGACAAATGTTAGTTGAGTGAGAAGACTAAGGCTTGCTCTCAAGGAATTTGGAATAAAATTGAGAAATACAACGTGAAAAAATAATAATAAATCAATACAAGCCAGGGGCATGTGAATGGGTCTAGGATTTCTGGACAGAGAGATCTGTTAGGAGATTTATGTAGTTATCTGGACAAGAAATGATGAGGACCAGATCTGGGAATGCAAAAAATGACACTGAGGAAGTTCCATTTCCTCAATCATCCAGCAACCATCGATTAAACACCTACTATGTGCCAGGCTCTGAGCACACATCAGTGAACAAAACAGCCTCAAATCTCTACCCCATGGAGCTGACATTTTTATTTGAGGAGAACAACAAGATGGATAAATAAAATGTAGAGCATGTCAGATGGTGCTAAGTGCTGTGGAGAAGTTGGGGCAGGGAAAGCAGGCAGCACGCTGCCCAGAGCTCAAGTGCATGGCACAGTGAAATGTTATGAAAACTTCTTCAAGCCTCCCACTCACCGTGGCTTTCCCAGAATCCTTTTCTGTCCTCTCTTGCCTATGGTGACTTTGTTCTCATTTAAAGAGACTGCAGGGCACTGAAGGTCCTGGCTGTCCACTTGACAATGGGCACATACCCCTTTGCATCATTGCAAAGCTCCTCTGGTGTGTAGGAGAGTCTCCTGTGCTCAGTCAGAAGCTCCCTGCAGACAGGGCCCACAATCCAGACTCCTATTTCCTGCTCTCTTGCAGCCTCATGCTCAGCTCCTATTAAATATTCAATAAATACTTGTTAATTTGATTGATTGCATGATTCATAAATAAAATTGCACGTGAAACCTCCAGTTAAATTCTCTTAAGGAGTTTTTTCAAGGCGCTGATTACTAAACACTTTACAAAGGGGAAAACATCTTTAGAAGAGAAATTAGGATACTAACTATTCTGGCTCTGATGATAAAAATCAGAAACATGAACACACCATCTTTTCCCCAAGGAAACCAGGATCTAGAGAGGAAAACAGTTCACCCAAGAGGCAAATAATTTGCCCATGCCTACAGTAGGGTTTTTTTGCTGACTCAATGTTCTTCTCTGTAAAATGGGATGAACTACCACCTAGATCATTTATTTCAAAAGATATTGTGAGGGTCAAGTGAGAAGTGGAGGGATTTTTAAAGGAAAGAATTCAGCTTAGTGTGATTGTTCATTTCCAGGTTGTGATTTCTCCCTTTGTTGCTGCAGGGACAGAGGGCTCCTGGTCCACAGAACACATTCCCTCACACTCATCTGCCTCCTTCCTGTTGGAAAATGCAGACTTGCCTCCCCTGTGCAGTCAGGAAGTACCTGCCATCAGGGAGAAGGGAGGTCGGGGAGAAGGCATTCTCCCTGTGAACCAACTGTCTGTCTAACAGCTTGCCTATTTTTAATTTAATCTCGTGCCACCCTCGTTAGCATCTGGTTATTATTAGACCATAACCACAATCATAAGTATTCCACTTGTATCTTCTATTTGTAGAGTGCTTTGCATTCGTTTTTATTGTTGCAGTTTGGTTGTCCTAGAAACCAATATACACATAAACAGAAAGAAAAATGGGGTGGGGGTTAGGGTAAAGTGTCTACCAGGCAGCTCAATTTGTCTTTGACCAGCAGGATGCCAATGTTCCCTTGGGAGCACTTCGAGAATTTAGACTAAGGTAAGGTAAGATTTTCTTTGGCAAGAAGAAAATCTGGAACCCAACTTCGGGATCTCTATTCAGTGGGAACCCCTAAATGTACCTGCAGGTGACCTAGCTACTGCCATCCAGTTAGTTAGTGCAGAACTAGCCCCATGGTTCAGGACGTAGAGAGAGACTGTTCTTTGTCTTGCATCTGGGGCGACATTTGAAGAAATCTCCTTGTACATAAGCAAATGTACAACTCTCTCTGGGAGATCAGTCAATTACAGCAAATTGAGCTATTTCATTTCAGCTTGCAAATGGCTTTCAGTTACACTAGTAGACACATTAATCTAATAACTAATGATCATATATTTCACTAATCATACAGCCCTGCATGTGGTATAATATCTAATTATATTTAATATTAAGACATCTTCACAAGTACATTTTTACCAACAGTCTAGCTCAGAGAGCCATGCAAGAGCCGCATGGCAAAGAGGAGGAACTGGCTCCCAGGTGGAGGGCTGGCAGGCAGGCAGGTAGGAAGCGGCCAGGGTCCAGGAAGCTGAGCGCTACCCCTCTGGAGGGGGACTCTTCTTTGAGGATGTGGAGGAAGATCTGTGTCAAATAAGGACCAAAGCTAACCCATAGGAAGCTTTTGTGATAAAAGCACCCCCTCCCACCCACCAAGGCAGACTCATTGGAAAAGTGGCCTGTTGCCCTGAACTGACATATCCTGAGCCCAGGAGACTCAGTTGAGCAGCAGAGCATGTACGGATTTCAGCCCCATTCGGGCTCCCTCACCAGGTGCCCTAGTTCATGGCACCATCCAGGCAACCCTAGGCTGCTGCCCCGGAGAGCTTGGAGGCAGGATAGGGAAACGGAAAACACAGCCCTCTGCAGGGCCAGCTCAGGTTCCTCATCCTGTATCTCTTCTGAAACTCCAACCCTGCAAACAGCAAATAAGCTTGAATGGGGGCTAGGGGAATGGCGTTACTGCACAGCAGGGGGAGGGAGGAGGTGAGACTGAGGAAGGCCTGTGGGTCCTGGGCCAGCTGTGTGTCTGAGCTTTGGGTCCTTCAGTATCAGCTTCTAGCTGTCACCTCCTCCACTCTTGGTTGCATCCCTGGGAGACCGGCCATCTGCCTGGTCATTGCGGTGACTCTGGGATTGTCATCCCTGGGATGGACAACCTGTGTCACTGTTTTCTCCAGGGACTGACTGACTGGGGTAATTGAGGTCTCTTTCCAGCCCAGCCATTCTGATGTTCTGGGACTGATAGTAAACAATTCTCTTGAGGCTTAGAGGTGTGAAAAGGGCCAATCAACCCGGAGCCTGGAGTCCAAGCTTGAGCAAGTACTGATGAACTCCATGACCTCTGGCAAGCCAGTCTACCTCTGGGCCTAAGCTACTCCCACTCCCGAGGAGATGATGACCCCCTCCAGAACTTTAAAGTGGTAAAATGAAAATCAATAGAGGGTACTAATTCACCCTTAAATAAAAACAGCTGCCTAATCAATACCCATGGACAGCTCCCTTGCATACAGACAAAAGGTGTGTTCCCTTTGGAAACCTGCACTGCACTCCCTCTCTAGGCATCATCAACTCACATGGCTACAGGAACCATGCAGGTGAGCACTGAGTGTCACAGGAGGGAGTGGAGGGGGTCATGGCACACTAGGTAGGCACATCCTGACTAAAGACTGTCAAATTCAAAAAAGAGAAAAGAGATCTGTAGCCACCACTGCACAGTCTTTTACAAAGAACCCTACCTCTCTGTACCTTCAGGTCCTCTGGCAGCCATTGCCTATCACCCTGGACTCACCACTCTTCCTGGTGCTCAAGTCATCCTCTTGTTTCCTCTGCAGGGACCCTGCAGCTGTGAGACTCTCCCAGGTACAGGTGCTTGTGCTTCTGTGCCCAGTTTCCTTGAGCACTTTTTTTGTTTGCTACAATTCCCTGTTGCAGTTGAGACAGAGACTGGTGAGGAGTGGGAAATTTAAGAACACAGCAGGGAGCATAAAGATGAGCATTAGAGGCTGGGCGCAGTGGCTCACACCTGCAATCTCAGCACTTTGGAATGCCAAGGGAGGCAGATCAGTTGAGGTCAGGAGTTTGAGACCAGCTGGGCCAACATGGTGAAACCCTGTCTCTACTAAAAATACAAAACTTAGCTGGGCGTGATGGCAGGTACCTGTAACCCCAGCTACTAGGCAGGCTGAGGCAGGCGAATCGCTTCAACCTGGGAGGCGGAGATTGCAGTGAGCTGAGATCACGCCAGTGCACTCCAGCCTGGGCGACAGAGCAAGACTCTGTCAAAAAGAAAGAAAGAAAGAAAAAGAGAAAGGGAAAGGGAAAGGGAAAGAAAGGGAGAAGGAAGGAAGAAAGAAAAGAAAGTTGAACATGAGACAGCCTGAAAAGCCAAATGCTACGGTCCACTGTGATGGCAGGGGGAGGGCAGGAGTCAGTGGAGAAAACAGAGCCTCAGCATTTCAAGGCATTAACCCAGAAGGCAGTGGTTGGGCTACATCCATAGGAATAGGACCAAGTGGGTTGTTGGCTCATTCTTCATATCTTCAGCCATCAGTCTGACTTCTGCTCATACCCATGCCTTTCTGTGTGATCTTGGGTATATCATTTCATGCCTTTGAACCTCAACTTTAAAATGAGGGATAGCACAGCATGAGTAAAAAGCAAATGACTAGAGAAGAAGAAATGAAAGAGAAATAAATATGCTTTGTGAGGTGCTTCAAGAAGTGGTGATCAAGGTCTCCCCAGATCTTATGGTTGAATTGGAGAAATGTCTAGAAAACTTCTCATCTATAAAGTAAGAGTCATCATCCCAGTTCCTTCATGGGGTTGGAGTTAGGACTCAATGAAATGATGCAAGAGAAGCATCTTTTACGTTAACTTATTATTGTTATTACTGTTGTTGCTGTTGTTAGTCCCAACCCCATCAGGTGTAGTTGATATGTACCATGTCAGAAGCAAGACCAAAAACCAGTGCTTGCTTATATAGGTCTGGATACAGCCTACTGATCCAGTCTAGATACAGCCTGGATCTGGGGACAGCCTACAGACATGCTTTTTCTGTAGTTCATATAGTGTCTTAAAGAAAATTTGAGTCGACATTTAACAGAGGGGGACATCGTGTTAACAAATTGTAGATTTCATGGAAAATTAAGATATATGATACAGTGACAATGGGCCTACACTCCATGTATTGAAAACTGGCTGGGTTCAGGAGGGGCTTCGGTGTGGAAGGAAGTTGTGGCCTCCTGTGTGCCCCACCCTGCATACACCTTCACCCCAGACCTGCTGTATCCACGTATAATAGCATATTCACGTATCTGCTGGCTTCTGGAGTCTTCAGAATTTGCCATTTCTGTAATTAATGCCTTTGGAGTTCAGGAGTAAAGTTGTTATGCTTTCCGTCCTCAAAAAGTACAGCCACCTGCTAACAGTCAAGCCAGGCTAGGTTATGCTGCTGTAACAAGTGTTCTTAAAACAACAAAGTTAGTATCTGTGTCTCCACTCCTCTTAATTACTCAGGGACCCAGACTGACAGAGGCTTCATCTTGACTCACAAGTCCATGGTCCCATGGCAGGGACAGGAGAAAGGAAGCATGGCAAACCACACACTGGTTCTTGAAATGTCAGCCCAGAAGCAACACTCATTATGTCCCCTCTCATATTAGTGGCTGGTGCAAGCCATATGGCCAAGCCTGAGCTCAACAGGGTGGGATTTATAGCCCTCCCACAGGCAGGAGAACCAAGTATTTATGAACCACATAATGCAGACTACCAAAAAACCATACTAACATAGCTCATTGTTTCACAAGTTTTAAATTTACTACAGGCCACCAGTCCTTTTCTCTAAAATGTTCCTACTCCAGTCACTCCCAGAAAGTCAAGCATGAATAGTCAGTTGCCAGGATGTTGGAGAGAAAGGAAGAAAACAGGAGCTTGAGGCAATTAAAGACCAATGTGGCCTCATTCACAATGGTGCTAAGAATTGCTCCAACCACCCGCACCTCCAACGGAGAGGCAAAAAGGTGTTGTGATAAAGGACAAGCCTGGAGACGGAAGTTCTGGGTACTGGTTCTGATGCTAACCTTGCTCTTGGCCATGAGGTGTTGGACAAATCACTTTCTCACTCATGGAGTGCAAGGGGGTCGGTGGTTTTCAAGCTGTGTTCACTGACAATCCCAGAGCCCCACCACAGGCAGGAGGTGAGGGAAGGAGAAAGGCTCAGGTGACCGGGAGGTGGTTGCCCAAGTCGTTTCAGCCAGAACAGCCTTACTTTTCTGCATTTTGAGCATTGGGGTGCCAAAGGAGATTTGCTTTGGCAAAGGGTTCTATTGCTTGGACAGGTTTGGCCACCATTCTGTCTGGTTGGTGTTCTCTTGGCTCCCATGTGGGAAACTTTATGGGAAAGTCCTAATAGAGAAAGAGCTCCTAACATCTTGCCCCCAGGAAGGTGACCCAAAGGAAGTGAGAAACATGCCAGAAGTTTAGAGTTTACAGAAGTAGCAGGGGAGACAGTTGGAGACACAGGCGCAAACACAGGTCACGTGGTAGAGTTTGAACTCTATTTGAACAGGAAGTCTTTGAAGTGTTTTAAACCAGGAGGCATAGTCAGATTTGGAACTAAGAAAGATCAAGCCTGAGGTATGGTCACATGGACCAGGATACTCCTGAAACAGCACCTCCAAAATATATCTGGAACAAACTTTTCCCTAGCCTCTGCCCCTCTCTTTCTCTCCATGCCTCTCCTTTGGGAAGGGATGAGGTGGATTGGGGTTCAGAGGAAAATAGAATTGACAGGTAAACAATAGAGCCTTGACCCCCTGCAGGCTCTGAGCTTTTTGAGGATACCCCTCCCCACTTCCCCCTCGAGCTTTCTACAATGAGGACAAGGAGACCACCCCTTGGGGGCTTCCCTCCTGCTCCAATCAATTCTCCTCAATTACCAACAAATCTAAATGTGATTTATCTGTGCAAGAATCATTCCAATATCATGTGAGAATCTATCAATAAAACCCTCAAGGCAATCTTGCTTAGAGTTGTCAATAGAAGCTCTAAAGCACAAAGGCATAGCAGCTAGCAATCAGGGTATTTTTGCCTCCCTCCCCCCTTTTTGGGGAGCACTTAATTAAGTCGACCAGAAGCTGTCAAAGATAATTTTCAAAGCGCATGACCTCAGCAGCTGACATTTGATAATATTACATTCCACGTTGATTGAAATTGATTTTCCCCTCTTTTTGGGGGGATGGAGGAAAGGGGGGAGGGTGAGGTCACAGAAGAGGGGAGGCTTAGATTCCTTTGGCTGTGGAACTCAGCCCAGACCAGCAACCTGTGGGGTCACCACAGGCAGGCTGTTGGGCTCTCCTACCTTCAATGGAACCAGGGCTGGGCAGCTGTTTTCCAGCTGAGCCATCATCCAGAGCCGGGATGTGGAGCTCCACTTGGGAGGAAAGATATAAGAACCTGATGTGCAAGGACCAGAAGCTGACACACAAATAGCACCCAGCAAAGTTGATGGTGTCCAGTGGACTGTGTTTGCTGGGAAGATAGTGGCACTAGTGGGGCAGAGCACAGTGAGAGGTGGCGATTGGCTGGTTTCGGTTAAGTTTGTTTCTCACATTTGGCCATTTAGTCTATAATGGATGTGCTAGGTCACTACGGAGGTTGGCTTTCCCTTGACTTTACTGCTATTAGAGAAGTTCATTCCAGCATCTCCCAAACCCCCGCCCTGTACCCTCCTCTGAACCTGAATAAGAGCATGCTGGCAGTCACAGTCTTCTCATTACTCCATCAGTGCAAATCTCTAAAGTCCTCAATAGATCCGGAGTGGTCCTCATGGAGACACCTACCCTTCATCCAAATGATGTTCATCCTCGGAGTAGGCTCAGCTTTTGTTCTTGTCCTACAGTGGGTGTGGGATGCTGACCATTTGGCTTCTTGGTCTCTGGATCTTTGTTTGGCATTAACTCCTGGTGTTGACTGACCCCTTGGCTGACCAGTTTGTGTCTTACTTCTGGCTCTAGGTAAAAAGAAGGTCTCTAACCTCTGCTCCCAATCCTTGGCTTTTCACGTGTTCCTGCTTTGATGCACTGGCTGGGACCAGAACATTGACCTCCACACTGGACTTAGTGCATGGACAGGGCGTTGCAGTCTCAGGGGGAAGTTGCATTTAAGATCTCAGGCCCCTGGTCGGTTGTGCTCTTGGCATATTTGCATCCCTAGCATGGAAACCTTCTTTCCTAGGTTTTTGAGGACTTGGGCTGAGGTTTTCTTCAGAGACCTCTGCTAAGACTTCTTACAGAGGGAAGGGAAGGAAACCTTGAAGACACTGCCCCACTCTGACTCAGAACCCAGGACTTTTCCACTCCTGGCCTTCCTCCTTGACATCCTCCACCCCCAGGGTCCCTAAAACTAACAGAGCTTTTGGTCTGAGGCTCCTCAACAGTGAGATCACCCCCACATCTGTGCCATTCCATGAGGAAAAATTGAACACAGAGAGCTGGCATTTCCTCCAGTTTTTGACTCTTGCTTTTACCACCTCAGGAAGTGATTCAAGGCTTAACTCTTTCATTTTTGGCTTGTTGTTTTAATCAGCCTCTCTGACACCTAACAGCTCAGCACCCTCTCCCAGCTCAGCTGAGTTCCTGCCAACTTTAACACATGAGTGGCACCGACTAGCTTGAGGCCTGGGAAAGGCATTCCAGGAAATGGGTATGGCGTAAAGGAGGTAAGAGGCACAGGCAGCTCTGGTGCTTTTTCAGCCAATCTTGAGCTGGAGGAGATAATAGTGAAGAGTGTACAGCTAAGAAGGGGAGGGGAGTTTAGACTTGGTGCAGGAGGCATAGGGCCCACAGAAGTCTTGGTCCTATTCATACGTCCTGTTTTAAAAAGGAAAAACAGGCCATTATAAGTTTTGAGCCAGATGTTTAAAGGCAGTGTGGTCCAGTTGGAAAAGTACTGGACTGGGAGAGAAGACTTGGACTTTTAGTCTCTGCAACTAGCTGTGGGCAAGGCATGTAGCCTTTCTGATCCTCCATTTTCTCATTTGTATAGTGGAGCTTCCAGAGGCGATTGTGTGGACTAATAGTGCTATATATCAAAATATACAGTGTAATGATAGTAAATCTTTTCTTTCTTTTTTTCCTCCTCCCCATGTGATTGGCATATATAACTTTTCACATGTATCATGTCCTTCTCTTGGGGACTGCTTTTCTAAGAGTAGGAGAAAGATGGATATGTGTTTATGGTAATGGCAGAAAATAGTGGCTCAGATGACCCAAAACAGTAGATAAAATAATTTAGCTAACTTTCAGCTGCATAATACTATTTTACTTTTATTGAGATAGATTCACTTTTTAAATTATTTTTATTTTATATTATACTTTAAGTTCTGGGATACATGTACAGAACATGCAGGTTTGTTACATAGGTATACACGTGCCATGGTGGTTTGCTGCACCCATCAACCCATCATCTACTTTAGGTATTTCTCCTAATGCTATCCCTCCCCTAGCCCCTACCCTCTGACAGGCCCCTGTATGTGATGTTCTCCTCCCTGTGTCCGTGTGTTCTCACCGTTCAGCTCCCACTTATGAGTGAGAACATGCAGTGTTTAGTTTTCTGTTCCTGTTAGTTTGCTGACAATGATGGTTTCCGGCTTCATCCACGTCCCTGCAAAGGACATGAACTCATCCTTTTTATGGCTGCATAGTATTCCTGGTGTATATGTGCCACATTTTCTTTATCCAGTCTATCATTGATGGGCATTTAGGTTGATTCCAAGTCTTTGCTATTGTGAACAGTGCTGCAATAGACATACGTGTACATATGTCTTTACAGTAGCATGATTTACAATCCTTTGGGTATATATCGAGTAATGGGATGGCTGGGTCAAATGGTATTTCTGGTTCTAGATTCTTGAGGAATCGCCACACTGTCTGCCAGTACCAAAACAGATATATAGACCAATGGAACAGAACAGAGGCCTCAGAAATAATGCCACACATCTACAACCATCTGATCTTTGACAAACCTGACAAAAACAAGCAATGGGGAAAGGATTCCCTATTTAATAAACGGTTTTGGGAAAACTGGCTAGCCACATGAAAATTTGCTTTTTAATGCATTTTTTCTAATAATTACCACTCCATCCATAAACATTTTATCTCTAAATTATACAAGAGGTAAACTCTATACATGCTTTCAGACATAAACTATGTTTGTCAGGGTAGGCCTGGTGATATTACATTAAGAAACAGCCCCCCAAACTCTTATTATTTCTTGCTCAGCCGTGTGTTCATCAGCGGTGAACAACAGGCTCTATGCTTCTTAGTCATGGAGGGCTCCAGATTGATGAAGTCACTAATTCAACATGTGTTTGCATGATTGCAGAGCCAGGAAAAAGAGAGAGAGTGAATCACATACTGGCTGTTAAAGCTACTGTCCAGAAGTGTTGCTTACTCTTATGTTTTCTTGGCCAAAGTAAGTCATATGACCATGACTAAGTCCATGTGGCAAAGAACTGCTATTCTATATATTCAAGACAAGAGAAACAAACATAAGACCAAGTGACGACTATAGGAACCCGGGTACATAGTGGTTACACTTGGGAGCATAATTTCAACTTTGTAAAATTTCTGAAATCTTGGTCAGAGCCTCTGAAGAAGGGTAAACCATGATTGAGCATCTTTCCTTTGACTTTTGGCAAATGGAGGTCTTACTATTTGCAGAAGACCCTTTGGGTGCCCCATATCAGATCCTGTTGGCTTACTTCTAATACAGACGCCACTTTGAGAGGCAGTTCCAGGTGAGCTCAGACACATGCTGGCCTAGTTCCATTTTGATATGGTTTTACTATGTCCCCACCCTAATCTCATCTTGAGTTGTAGCTTCCATATTTCCCACATGTCATGGGAGGGACCCAGTGGGAGGTAATTGAATCATGGAGGTGGGTCTTCCCTGTGCTGTCCTGTGATAGTGAGTAAGTCTTACGAGGTCTGATGGTTTTATAAGGGGGAGTTCCCCTACACAAGCTCTCTTGTCTGCTACCATGTTAAGATGTGCCTTTGTTTCTCCTTTGCCTTCTGCCATGATTGTGAGGCACCCCCAGACATGTGGAACTGTGAGTCAATTAAACCTCTTTCCTTTATAAATTATCCAGTGTCAGGTATGTCTTTATTAGCAGCTGAGAACAGACTAATACACACCTCAAGCGCACAATGATTTCCACCCCCAGACCTTCTCCAGCAGGAATTTTCTTAGTCAATTAAAAAGTGCATCACAGAAATGCAGGGGTATTACTGTTTCTGGGATGACCCTCAAACAATGAGAGATGGGAGCCAGTAGATAAATGTTCCAGCCTTCCATCCTTCAAATGTAATTCTCTATGATTCTCAGCAGACTTGTGGGCTACAATGCCTACTCCCTATGGCTGCAACCTTGACCATGACCCCTTACACTGGCTTTTTCTCTTCCCTGTCCCACTGTTCCTGATCCTTCACTCCTCCTCGGACCACCTCCCAAATAAATACCAGTACCCAAGTTTTTGTCTCAGGCTCTACTTCTGGGAGAAGCCTTCCTAAAATAATAAGTCTTCAGAGAGAAGAGGATTGCATATATCTGCTCAAAAAATGTAGGGGGTGAAGAAGTATTTTTGGACAAGAGAGGAGACAGCAGAATTAATTTAGGCCTATATCAAAATAAGTTTACATTCTCTGATGCTGGGGTCAAGGAGAAGACTGGGAAAGGGAAGTAAGGATGTGCATCTGAGGTTTAACTTGTCAGGGCAAATTTACAATTTACAATTATTTGCAAGTAATTATTTGGCAGGTGACTGAAGCTAGCTAACTGATTCAATGTTATAAGGAAAACTGCAGATCAACCTGCACTGTCCATCTCCTGAAGTCTAGAGAAGAGAAAGGCCTTGACTCTTGCCTGAAAGGTGTAGTTAAGATCTCTAAGATCTCTTTTCCTGGCTTCAAGGGAATCCTTGACTGTGCAAAGGGGGTCTGGGTGGGAGTTTGGGATAACACACAGAGCAGCTCTGCATAAGGAAATTAGAGAAATTGATTTTTTTGCTCTAGCGAGAGAAGGCCAAGAGAAAGAACAAGGTGAAGGGGGAAGAGTGCAGCACTACTCTGGAGCCTGAGTTGTAGAAATGGCCTAGGTCCTTTTGTAGATATTATTTTCTTCTTAATGTAGAAGGATGTCTGGTGTTAATTTCCGAGTAGCTTGTTTTAGTAGAATTCCTTCCACCTCTTCAAATACTCAGTAAAGTCTACTACAAACCTAAATGCCATGTGTTCATGGGTATGCCTGGAAATTAATGGAAATTTTAGTCTGAGTTCTGAGCCCAGTAAACTCTATATCCAATGGAGATAGCAGGCTCGGGACAGCAAGGTGTTCTCCAAATGAAACAAATTCAGAGTATTTGAGGCTTAGAGATGGGGATTTGCAGAAATCTTGGGAAAGGGTTGGCCTTTCCCAAGCCTATGGAAAGAGAACCTGAGTTAGTGTTACCTTGACCCTAAGAGAGATGGGGACTGCAAACGATATATCAGTTACTGAACACATGAAGAAAGGATTCATTAACCTATTTTGGTGGATGAGGAAATAATGCTCAGAGCAGTTGCATAAATTTAAAACTTATTTCTTTCACCTTACAGAATATTTCGCTAAGTGCCTGTGGGGTGCTAGACTTGGACTGTAAATGACATTTTAAGGCACTTATGCCCTGACCCTGCCCTCACGCCCTGCCTAATGGGCTAGGGCAAAACCAAATGTGCACTCTGGCTTGCTGACATCATTTGGGGACCTGTCAATCTCACAGCCTGCTGCATCTACCTTCTCTTGTGTTCTCTAAGAATCAGGTGCTCAACAACAGCTACCTTCATAGCCTCTGCTATGCCCAAATGAGTGAAGTTAATGGTTTTTAACCACTGCACAAAAACGGATGAGTTTGCGTCCTTTGTAGGGACATGGATGCAGCTGGAAACCATCATTCTTAGCAAACTATCACAAGAACAGAAAATCAAACACTGCATGTTCTCACCCATAGGTGGGAACTGAACAATGAGATCACTTGGACTCGGGAAGGGGTACATCACACACCGGGGCCTATCATGGGGAGGGGGGGGGAGGGGGGAGGGATTGTATTGGGAGTTATACCTGATATAAATGATGAATTGATGGGTGCTGACAAGTTGACGTGTGCAGCACACCAACATGGCACAAGTATACATATGTAACAAACCTGCATGCTATGCACATGTACCCTAGAACTTAAAGTATAATAAAAAAATAAATTAATTAAAAAAAAAAAAACCACTGCACTAGATTCAACTACTTGCTGATGTGGCCATTCCTAGCTTAATGTGGCCTATAAGCCTACAAGTAGATAGAGATATTTCAGAAGCTGGGACTGATGGGGACTGAATTCTGGGATGCTGATGAATTCTGTACAACTGTGTTAACTAATTCAACCACCATTTCTTTCTTCAGTCAACTTATCAATTGGTGACTATGTGTTGGTTTCCTACTCCATGGGGATGACTCTCTGTTGTCCACTAGGGTGAGGTGATGAGACTCTGTTAACAGCCGTGATTCAAACAGGTAGTTTGAATGGAAACATTAGAATGGAAATAATTAGACTGAGTATGGTGGCCCATGCTTGTAAACCTAACATTTTGGGAAGCCAAGGTGGGCAGATTGCTTGAGCCTAGGAGTTTAAGACTGCCTGGGCAGCATGGAAAATCCCCAGAAAATAAGCCGAGTGTGGTGGTGCACCTGTGGTCCCAGCTACTTGGGAGGCTGAGATGGTTGGAACACGTGAGCTCAGGGAGTCGAAGCTGCAGTGAGCTGTGGTCTTAAAAAAATAAATAAATAAACAGAATGGAAATAAGAAGAGAGAAACCTTTCTTTCTAGCTGATCTGTTGTTCTAAGGCCCTGTCTTCCTCAAGTTGAGAATAGCAAACTTGGGCCAATGCTGCTTCTCCACATCAAGTCAACTCCTTTTTCCTTTCTCCCTGTCAACATCTCGCTCATTGTTCAAGGCCCAGTGCAAGTCCCCTCTGTCAAGAGGCCTTTCCTGGCCCTCTTGCCCTTCTAATTTACTGGATGTGTGTGATTGTTACTCAATTGTTACTTCTTTTGAACCCTGATCCTTGGAGATGTTAATAAACGTCAGTGTAAATTACCCCATTCTCAGATCCATCTGGGAAAACACCAGGCTTCACAAAGGTAAATGGTCTTCTTTAGAGTAGGATGACTCAGAGCCTTTAATATGCCCATATTTGCACGAATTACCAGGTAACCATATCTAGAAGGGGGTGTGCCACTACAAGTGATGTCATGACGATTGACAAAAACTGGGACTACCCCAAGCAAATCAGGGCATATGGTCACCCTAATTAAAATCGCTCCAAGTGGTATTTCCCAAACTCCTCAGACCAAGGATCTTTTTGTCAAGGAACATATCTCAGGGTACTATTAAGTGAATCACACTTTGAGAAATGCTGGTGTGCCATGTGACCCAACTGGCACACGTGCACCTCAAGAGCAGGGCCTGGGTCACGTCCATCTTTGTCCCCCTTGGCACCTAATGCAGTTCCCTGCAATAGCAAAATTAAAGAAGGAAGAAAATTACTTCTCTTTTCCTTGGGTATCTCAAGTAAGAGGTTGTTTTAAGAGGTTTTGATACATATATTAGATTTCTTCAGAGAAATAGAACCAAAAGGCAATGAACACACACACACATGAGACAGAGAGAGAGAGAGAGAGATAGAGATTTTAAGGAATTGGCTCGTAAGATTGGGAAGGCCTGGTAAATCCAAAATTTGCAGGATAGGCAGTACGCTGGTGACTGAGGGGAGGGCTGCAGTTCACGTCCAAAGGCTGTCTGCTGGCCCAGCTCCTTGCTCAGGGGAGGTCAGTCTTTGTTCTACTCAGGACTTCAACTGATTGGACATGGCCCACCTGCAATATGGAGGGTAAATCTGTTTTCTTCAAAGCACCAGCTTAAATGTTAACCTCATCTAGAAAAATACATTCACAGGGACATCCAGAATAATGTTTGACCAAATATCTGGGTGCTGTGGTGTAGCCAAATTGAACATAAGATTAACTACTAGAATAATATGAGAGGTTCACTTCCTTTTAACTGGGGATGTGTTTGGAGCAGGGGACCCAGCTCTAGCCTCCGGAGAGTCATACAGGACTGAGCATATGTGATGGCTGTAAGGGGCCCACTAGGATTTGAACTGAATGAGGGTCTTCGGCCAGAGAAGAGTTATGGAAAAGCCTGGAATGGGAAGAGCAGCAGCTCTTTTTCCTTAATAAGACTCTCAGTGCCAGAATCAGGAAAGTCCTGAGCAAATCAAGATAAGTTGGTCACCCTACCTGAGAGTCTGCAGCTCTGGAAGTCCTAAGAGACAGCCCTTTGGGAATGGATGTACCGGCTACCCAGCATAGAGCTTCAGCAGCAAATGTCACAGAGATTCTGCCTCTAATGGCTTCTTGGGGAGCACACACAGAGATGAGAAAAAGAGTGGATGACAGAGCATGAGCTCCTGTGGGACAGCTCCAGGAGATCCCAAAAAGATCTGGGAGCCACTTTGAAGGCAGCCGGAGTGTCTGCATCATGCAGTGGAAGGAGGAATTTGAGCAATTGCTGTTCACGTTACACCATTTACACCCACAGGCTGGTGAGGCCTGGGGAAACTCAGATTACAAATTCATGTCATCCTGAGGAAAGCTCCTTCAAAAATCAAGCCTCTGGTCTAAGTGCGAGGTATAACCCTTGAAATTTTTCTACGCCTGTTTGTTCCAGTAAGGTTTGTTCACTCATTCACTCAGCCAGCATTTACTGAGTGCCCTCTACGTGCTATGCACCGGCCACACAAATCCTTGCAGATCTCACAGTCTACCAGGGAAGACAGTGGAAAACAGCCCTTATCTGCAGCATAAGTGGTGAAATTTGATTTTAGTGGAGTGCTGTGGTAGCCCTGCATATTGATGGGTAGTCGCAAGACATTCTTCTCACTGGCATTTATAAAAGGGCCACTTTATTCCTGCACATCATTAGTGCTGCCAAGTGGATGCACTGGAAAGGAATTTTATGTGAAAACAAAGCAAAGAAAAAAGTCACCTAGGTCCAAAACATCCCACCTCCCTGAAGAAGTAGAAATGATTTTGGAGCCACATCAAGTCCTCTACTGGGGACTGTTTTCCAAAAGAAAGAACATGGCTCAGGTTTCCCGGAGCTTATTGCTAAGCTCACTGGTTACAGCAGACCCTGCTGTGTGCCTATTCAATGTCCATTCTCCCATTCTTTATCATTTATCAAATTTAAATTTATTCAGCATGGCAATGTGTCTAGTTAAAAACACTCACCTCAACCACAGTATTTCCAAATCAATAAACACTAGCCAAATCTTGGAAATAACTGTTCTATTTGTCTCAGAGAGATGGGGCATAAGGAATACTAAGATGTAAGTTTTATTGCTTAATATATGACTAAAGAAACACATTGGCATACTTAATATCTAACAGAATAAAACAATTGAGAAAAAGTTATTAGAGAGTGTATCTGACATTATGTGTTAAGTTTTAAAACAAGGAATGGTCTGTCCTGTTGTTTTAGTCTGCAAGTAACAGAGGTGCACCTGGAACGAATGGAGCTGTTATCAGTCATGGCTTAATGTTTGCTACAGTCCACACAAAGTAATGTGATACAGCAACTGGGTAGGTAAGAATAATAACAACAAATGACTACCATTTATTGAGTCATTTTATACAAGGCGCTATGCTCATATCTCATATCGTTTTAGTGGAATCCTGCAAGTTAGCTGTTATCCCCAAAAACACACACACACACATGTACTCATGCACACTCACACATCCTCAGCTTCCCCAGGCCAATGAGACGTGAGATGATCCAGGAAGTTTCTGATGAGGTTTTTAAGGAGAGCTTGTAAAAGAGGGCAGACTCAGCTGCTAAAGGGCATTTCACTTTTTATTCCCCCATTCCCTCTCCCCTTCTTCTGGCCTGGAACTTGGATCTGGTGCCCCTTGGTGGAGCAGTCACCTTGCAAGTTTAAAAACCAAAGTTACATGCTAAGGATGGTGAACCAAGAAGAGAGAAGGAGCCTGTTCCTTGAATTCTGCACCTGGGCTACCTATTCCTAAACTCTGTTACATGAGAAAAATAGCATCTAATTTGGTTAAGCACTCATTCAGGTTGTCTAATCTGTAACCAACCACCCCCACATCTTCATGACTTGAAACAACAACAGTTATTTTGCTCATGAACCTGCAGTCTGGGTAGGTGAGGGCAGTCAATCTCTGCTCTACTTGAGGTCAGTTGGGAGAATAGAGGGGTTGGAGTTATCTGAAAGCTTGTTCCCTGTCATGTCTGGTGGGTGACATTGACTGGTGACTGAAATCTAAGCTGGGACTTCAGGTAGAATTCCTGCATGTGGCTTCTCCTTGTGGCTTGGGCTTCCTTACAACATATGTTTGGGTTCCAAGGTCAAACATCCCAGGAGAGGAAGATCCAGGCACAAGTCAGGCTATCTTTTATGACCTAGTCTTGTACATCAGGCAGTGTTGCCTCCATCACCAGAAATGTGGCTATGGCCATTTTTGTAAAACACAATCTGCCACAGCACTCTTATCAGGTTTCTGTAGCATGCAGCAGATTCCAACACTAACTGACTGAGCAGGTATGACTGTCATGTGTTCCCTGCGACCACTTCACAGTTTCCTACCTGTCTCTGGTTTGCCATGTAAGGTGTACAGTGCCACTGGTTCTCAAACCACCCACAGCAGATTATGGATGGCTACTTAAAGGAGAGCATCCCAAGGTGCGAAGATGTCTTCCAAGTCCTGATCATTCAATGAGCATCTTCACATTTCATCTGTTCACATATAGAAAGTGTTTTGTGACAGGTATAAAAGAAGTTGTGACTCCTAAGAGTATTTACTGTCTTCTTAGAGCATTAATATTTACACACATCACAATCAGCAAACAGTATGCAATGGCCAGGAACATGGTTTTAGAGGGGTGAAGCAGATCAAGTGCTACAGATGATAATACATTGTAACAATCAGTGTGGCGTGAGGCTTTTCAGGGACAGCTCCATGGAGTGTACAGACGGGGGAAGGAGAAGGAGGACTTTCAGATGAGGCTCTCAACAGGAACCCAGCGTAGAAGTGAGAATGAATTTGGTGTGTTCACAGACATGGAGGCAAGTGGGCTGATCAGATGGTGCACTCTTTTAGGGGAGTTGGAAAACAAGGGTGAAGGGAAGGAGGTCCATGGAGAAAGCAGAGTTATAGATAAGGAATTTCTTATAGCATCAGATGTCCAAAGACCCCCTCTCTGTGTCCCTCCAAAGGGATAAGGGAAGTTGGCTTGTCATCTTGAAGCACAAGGAGTAAACAAAGAATAGTTCCCTTCTTCCTCAAGACAAGAGCAACCACACCTTATTTATTTATGCAAATCCCATTTATAGATACACTGGTATGTTTTAGGCACCGAGGACATTAAAGTGAATGTAAAATATCCCTGATCTGACCCTTAAAGACCTTCTAGTCTACTAGGTCGTGCATGGCAGAAGTTGGACTGTCACTATGATGTCATAGTGTGAGAGGTGTAATGGTGAGGCAGGCATAAGGTGGAGATAGAGCACTCACTGCAGCGTAGTGTGGGATGGGAGCTAAGGAAGGTGCCCCAGAAAGGGGGATTTCTAAGTGAGTGTTTTGAGGAACTAGGTCCCACCCTCTCCTCTAGCTCCTTGACGGATAATGAGTTGGCCAAGGAGTAGGCAGTATAGTGGAGTAGAAAGAGTCCTGCTGGACTGTGAGTTGGGAAGCCTGGAACCTTAGGTATATCTTTGTCTCCATGAGCTGTGTTACATTAGAAAAACTAATTTCCCTCTCTGGGCCTCAAATGTTCTCCTTCATAAAAATGGCCAAAGACCTGTAAGGTCAAAAATTCTGTTATTGTCAGATGTCTTCTCTGAAAGGGAGTTATGTGGAGGTACTTAAGGAATGCATATGTTTAGTTAATTTCATAACTCAGCTTCCTGTGTACAAATTACGGCTACCCCAAGAGAGACCCAGTTCTATTAAAAGCCTGGCATTCGTTTTGATCACGCTTAGAAATACTGTGGGAAATCATCAGCAATGCACATGAAACCTCCCCTCACTCATACTCCAGACAGATGACAAAGTGATAAGCAGAACTAATTCCCCAGGGCAATATTTCTTCCGAAAGCATAGATATGGGTGAATTATTGCCATTCTTAATTGCCTAATGATTTTTTCCCCTTTCATGTAATCTTTTCGGGGGGTTGTATTTTTACCATCTTGCAAATTCATATTGGCAGAGTGATATACATTGTCGAATAAAACACAGTGGCCCATCCATCAAAAATCAGGCTGCAGTTGCCTTGAGATTTTTGGAAAGTCTGTAAAAAAGGGCAGGCAGAGAGGTGGGCAGAGAGGGTGTTTCAGTGACATGGGCGATCGTTTCCTGGCTGTTGGGTCAGCAGTTCTCATGGCTGACCCTGGGATGGGCTGAGCATTTAAATCTACTCCCAAGTCTTGTCCTTCTGGGTTCAAGTTTTGGCTCTTCAGGGCGTTAGCCTTATTAGCCACAGCTGTCTGGGGAACTCAGAAGGCAATTAGGCCAGGGAGTGAGCCGTATAGGGGATTGGTAATGGAATGTGGATTCTTTTCTCCCTGACTTAATTGTTTGCATCTGACCAGAAATCATTACCAGCTGATGGCTGCTTGGTGGCATCTGTGAAATAAAGTGGGACCCAATGGAATTCTTAATATGTGATGGGAGAGGGTTCTTGGGAGAGACCTCATAGACAGACAGCTTCTTTAGCTCCATTGATGGCGAGGAGAGTTTGCCCTGAACTAATGTGTCCTTTAAGAGGTGATTTTGCTAGTGCGTTGCCTCCTTTCCACTTTCCCTGATGTGAGGACCAACAACAATTGCTGGAAGATTTGGTGATGTGATGCCCACAAGCCTATGACAGACTCTAAGTGGTTCTCAGCTTTTGCTGCACATTAGGGTTAGCTGAGGATCTTTTCAACCTCCTTTTGCTTCACCCAAGATAAATTACATCTGAATCTCTGAGGGTGGGACCTGGGTGTCAGTACTTTTACAGCTCCCCAAGTGTTTCCAATATGCAGCTAAGGTTAAGAGCCACCACAGTGGGAAGGAGTTTCATCTCACTTACTTGCAAACGGTGACCTTGAATTTCTTCACTGAGGTGGGTACAGAGAAAGGAAATAAGGAAGAAAAAAGTCAGGACTGGGGAGACCCCTGCAAGCAATTTTTTCAACATGATTTTGAGACCTGCTATGTGCCAGGCACTGGACTAGGTGCTACTAGGGCTACAGCTGGAATGAGACAGACAGCAAGTCACCATTTCCTGGAGGATACAAGTAGCTGATCTCAACAGTGTGCATACAGGGTGCCAAGGGCACACAGAAAAGTTCCTGATTATTTATGATGAGAAACCAGAATCTAAAAGATGAAGAGAGGCAGGGTGAACACAGAATGTTCTAGGCCAGTGCTGGCCAATAAAATATAAGGGAGCTACTTATATCTTTTGACATTTTCTAATATGCACAGCACCATTTTAAAAAAGTAAAAGAAAAGGTAAAATTAATTTTAATAGCATTGTTTGATTTTAACCAGGTATATCGAAAATATCATGTCAACCTGTAATCACTATACAAATCATTAATGAGCTATTTTACACTTTTCTTACTAAGTCTTGAAAATCCTGTTTGGATTTTATCCTTATAGTGCATCTCAATTTCGACTAGCTACATTTCAAGTGTTGAATAGCTAGTCACTACTGATTTTCAGAGTCAGACTGGTTAGCACCAATTTAGACAGAGGGACTAGTGTGTTTGTTATGCTGTGTGTTGAGGAGCATGGGAAATTCACTGTGGCTGAGTGCAGAGTGAGGGTCACGGCAGGCGTGCCCAGGTGTGTGCTGGCTGAAGTGTAAAAATGAAAATCAGGGCTCCTTGTTCAAAAGCTGCTAAGAAATTTAAATGCCAGTCATGGTGGCATACGGCTGTGGTCCCAGCTACTCAGGAGGCTGAGGCAGGAAGATTGCTTGAGCCCAGGAATTCTAGGTTGCAGTGAGCCAAGATTGCATCACTGCACTCCAGTCTGGACAACAGAGTGAGACCCTGTCTCAAAAAAAAAAAAAAAAAAAAAAAAAAGACAGGAAAAAATAATTTAAGATGGTGGCAGCAGAGAATTAAACGAAGCTGAGAGCAGTACTGAGCAACTGCACAGGTTGCTCCCTCTTGTTGGGTAGGGCAGGCACTGAGAGAACCCATCTGCAGTGATCCCATCCTCCTCCTGCTTTCCTGGGGGTGGAAGTACCATCTTGATCCAGTATGCCTCTTCCCAAGAGACTCAGGAGGACAACTCCTCCCCAGCCCCAGGGAATAGATCAACATTGCCCTAAATCCTATCCAGGTAATTTTAATTCTCTTTGCTTGTAACTGATTTAGAATGTCCCTGTGATTACCCAGAGGATGCTGGGGAAATGAAAATTAAAACCACAATAAAATACCACTATACATTTGTAGGATTGGCAAAAATTTTTAAATGTGAAGAGGAAAAAAGTACAAGTAAGGATAAAGAACAATAAAAATTCCCAGTGACAGTATAAAATATTACAAATTGTTTGGAGAAAGTTTGGCATCCAATAAAGTTAAAGGTATACATATCCTGCCACTCAGTGCTTCCATTCTTAGGAAAATACACCTCAGGAAACATTTACAGTCATGCTCATAGTGCCATCCCAGTGTATCAGCAATCCAAATGTCCATCAACAATAGAATGAATACACTGTGATGTATTCATACCGTAGAATATTATACAGCAATGAAAATGAACAAACTACTACTGGAATAAATTAATTTTCCTGTTTTGGCCTGGTTGCTTTATAGTGATAGTCTGAAGCAAATAACTTCTCCAACCCTCAATTTTTCATCTGCTTCATATTTTGGTGTGATGCAAGTGAGATGAACATGTTACACCGTCACTGTGGATCTAGCTTTCCTAAATGAGGACTTTGCAGCCTGCAGGCCATCTGGCAGCTTTCCTCTTTGACTCAGGGAAGCCTGTGAGCAGGCCTCCACCCATGCAGCTGGAAAATCCTTAACATTGATTCTCCAGAGGAGCTTGAAACAGACCAGGTGATTGTGCATACTAGGAACAGAAAGGGTTTGAGCCACAGGAAAAGAGAACTTAATAAGAAACTAAGAGAGACAAGGAGAAAAATAGAGGCAGAAGAAGCCCCTTTCTCAGAGAGGAAGTCCAAACAGGGCCATGATTATTCTAGTCCATCTGAGGCCAAGCCATTTGGACTCATGGGGTCTGCAACCTGGGCAGGATATATGAGGGCATAACTTAGACGGTGCAGAGCAGAGACCAAAGCCTAATCAGGTAGATGCTTACTTATCCCAGAAACTCCTCCTACTAACAGAAGGAGGAAGATGGAGTTGAGCTCTTGGGAAATGACTCTGAGCAGAGACTAGCTGAGAAAATAGAACCCAGCTAGGCAGCTGTGTTCTCACAGCAAGGCCTCAGGTGTCAGAGCATCAGAAATCTGGTAAATAAAAAAAGCATGATTAATGCAGTTGGGATGGTGGATTTAGTGGTGGGATCTCAAGTCTTTGCTGAAGCATAGTCCTCCACCTCTGAGTTGTCTTGGCACTGTATGTGCTGGTCTGCACCCCTCACAGGCTCTTCCATTTCTTGCCTTGCACTGGTGTTCTTGGTTGTTCATAAAATAGTTGACATGGCAGGCCAGAGACTGGTATCTTTTCCTTGTAAAAATATCCCTTGTCTGGTGTCTTGCAATTTGTATTTCAGGAGAGTTCTTAACCATTCCTAAACTCTGCCTAAGTGGTTTATGCAAATAATATGACTGTACTAAATACCTGCTTTCCTTCTGGGTCTGGAATTATAGCATGTGCCAGGCAGAGCGTGTCTGTGACCAAGCCCCCCAGAAAACCTTGGGCACTGAGTCCCTACTGTACTTGCCTGATAGCCAGCATTTCACAAGTGTTGTCACAACTCACTGCTGGAGGAATTAAGTGTGTCCTGTATGACACTCTTGGGAAAAGGACTCTTAGAAGCTTGCATCCAGTTTCCTATGCCCTTGACCCCATGCATCTTTTCCCTTTGCTGATTTTGCTTTGTGTCTTTTCAGTGTAATAAGCCATGAATATGACTATATCCTGGGTCCTGTGAGTCCTCCTTGTGAATCACTGAGCCTGGCAGTGGTCTTAGAGATCCCTAACACATCGGTATAGTGATCTCACTTATCTCAACTGCTTTTTAAGCTTTTGCACTGCAAGCATCAGGCATCTCAGCATCCTGACAGGAACATCTGACTAAGAACCAGAACATCTGTCTTTAAGGCTCTGTTTCTCTACTTCCTGGCTATATGGTGTTAGGGGAGTCAATCGTCTTTGCTGAGTCTTAGTTTTCTCATTGAGAATGGAGATAGTGACCACCCCCCCCCCCCCCCCCGCCGCCCCACCTATTTCATGGTGTGTTGTGAGATTCAAATAAAATGATGGGTGTGAAAATATTCCCTACTCTTAAGACATAATCTCAGTGAAAGATGACCATAAATCCATACACTCATACCATGCCTTGGATAAGGTAAACATTGTTAGTTTCTGCTGGGATAAGTCAATGCAAGTAATTTTGTTATTTTCTCTGCTACGGTTTTTGTACTTCCAAAATCTATATGTTGAAACCTAATCACCAATGTCATAGTGTTAGGTGGGGCCTTTGGGAGGTTATTAGGTGATTAGGTTATTAGGTTCCACCCTCATGAAAGGGATTAGTGGCCTTATAAAAGAGTCTCCACAGAGCTGTCTTCCCCCTTCCACTATATGAGGACACAGCTAGAAGGCACCATCTATGAATGAAAGCAGGCTCTCACCAGACAGAGAATCTGACAGTGCCTTAATCTTGGACTTCCCAGCCTCTCGAGCTATGAGGAATAGATTTCTCTTGCTTATAAGCTACCTAGTTTAGAATATTTTGTTATAGAAGCCCAAACAGTCTAAGACACTCTCCAGAGTCCATGGCACGTGGCAGAATTCTGAACACTGGAGGAATAAAATAAACAATTTTCAATTGTCAGGATAGAAAACCAAAACCAAAGCAAAACCAATGGCCAACACCCTAGTGCAGTGTTCCTCCCCTACAATTCCATTCTTCTTAATTGCCAATCCTTGACCATGGAGTAGTGCTT
The DNA here is from genome assembly GCF_002776525.5 of Piliocolobus tephrosceles. Taxonomy (NCBI): domain Eukaryota; kingdom Metazoa; phylum Chordata; class Mammalia; order Primates; family Cercopithecidae; genus Piliocolobus; species Piliocolobus tephrosceles. Next base: position 34,808,122 of record NC_045451.1, on the reverse strand, counting down.
TCAGAGCCTCCTAAACTCCCTTAAACCATTTGCTTTTGAACTCCACTCATCAGCCTCTTGTCAGCCACCACCAGTAGGAACGCGAAGGCCTTAATTGATCAGGCACGGCAGTAGCCTTGAGAACTTGATTCAGGTATTGACTTCTGAGGAGCCAGTTTCACTCCGGCCTCCACAGCGAGCAGCGGCTGAACATCAAAACTATTAACCTCTGGCCTGAGCAGTTGGCAAGGCAGCCCAGCAGCAGTAATTAGGAAGTCAATCGGAATCGCCTGTCTCACTTACACTGGCATGTCAATCAATAGCAGCGGTGACAGGTTCATTAGGCTCAGGCCATGCAAGCCCAGCCTGTAACAACCTCATAAAATACACCAACGACTCAGGGCAGAGAGAAATCTGCCCGAAGGACTAGAGTGGATGACAATATGTATTGATTAGGGCTCCAGCAATTTATGAAGTGCTACTTGTTGGCCAACCTTTCTGACTCAGTGCTAAATTTTCCCAAGTAGTTGCAAGATGAAACCAAATATTACCCTTTAAAAAAATGAAAGCAAGCTGTTGTCTGACAGGGCATTTTTTACATTAGTTACTCCTAGCAAATAATCTGTCGGGGTAAAACTTCAATAGTTACTTAAGGCTGAAGCGATATCTTTGTCTCTGTGACCATCAGACTTTGAAAGAAGACATCCATCTGCAGAAGAAAAAATATGATTTGACGTGTGATTAGGCAAGACTCTACCTTCAGAGAGACAGGGTGATTTAGGCATTCATTTCTACTTGGCGTTTTTAATGGCTCATCTGGGTTGCTTCGGGCGGGGGTGGGGATGGCTGACACCTGGGTTTTCAGAGCTAATTTAAGAGCTCTATAGAGGGAGGGTGGGGAGGGGGTGTGAAAGGATTCCTCTGGCTCCTTCCCTCCCTCATGGCTGACACCGCTTGACCACATTTGCTGGAGACCTTGCTTGCCTCTAAAGCCTGCTGAATAACGGGGCAGTTATTCTGAGACTCATCCAGTCTGTCCTTGAAAACAACACAAGGAGGGGGTGACATGTTCACGGCTCAACCAGACTTACGTGTCACCTCACTATTAGTCCTGGGAAATAGCCAGAGGTGTGTGGCTAGCCAAATGTCTCCTAAGATTGCTTCTGTCTTCGGTGGTCAAAGGCACACACATCCACACCCATGCGTTCATTATCAGAAAAAGGCTTGAGACTGCTTTACATTTGAAAAGACTCCAAAAATTAATGACATGCCCAAAGCTGGTCCCTGTTTGGACTGTCCCCAAAGGAGTGTGCACACTGAAGACAGAGCTGGTGGTCAGAGTCAGATTAGAAGGGCTGAATTCAGTCCCTGTTTTGTTGCAATTAGCTGTCACCTTGAGAAAGACCCCCTACCTCACTGAGTTTGGTTTCTTCATCAATAAAATGGGATAAAAATGTCACTGTTTCTATCCAACATGGTTATTGGAAATCACAGATGAAATAATGGAACAGAAACTTTTTTTTTGTAAAATATTGTGTAAGTGTAAAATTAGGTGTATAGAGAGAACATCAACTGTGTTCATCCCATCTGCCAAGTAGAAGGGGAGTTTCCAAATCATGACATGGAAGTTGAGATGTTCTCTCCTAATATCTTAAGGACATGCCCACATCAATCAATCCACAAACATTTGTTGAGCTTTGTAAGATACTATGGTTGATCTTTACCTTCCTCTCCTCTGGTTTCAGTTACAGGAACTCAGTAACAATGCAGAGAGGGAAAACACTGGTTTTTCTCAACCAAGTTCCAAGGCACAGATCTTTATGTAAAACCAGTCCTCAAGCAGGATTCTCTTGTCCCCTAGGTTCCAGGAAACTTGCTTATTTGTTCCCATTCCCCAATCCTGCCCCACTGTGGGCTTCACTTCCTCTCTGGGGTTTCTTTTCTTTCTTTCAAGAAGTGGTTGCTATTTTCCCAGTCACCATCTTTGCATCCTCTTCAACAAACACAGAAATGGGAATTTAATTGCGAGTCACCAAGAAAACAAAAAAATAGCACAACAGCAACAACAACAACAACACGAAAACAAACAACAAAATTCAAATGACATGTCCTAGCTGAAGTTGTCCCTCATCTGTTTGGATCTGTTCAGTGGGGCCAGGCCAGGCTTTTCATTGCCTCCTCCCTGACCACTCTCTTCCTGGGCCTGTGAATTCTCAGGTTCTTGCCTCGCAGATCTGCCCTCTCAGTTCTGAGTAGATTCAATGCTCAGATTGAGGCTAGTGGTGGAATCAGTTTGGAATAGCTGCTAGGGCTAGGGAGATTCTTAGTCTTTTCGGAGCCCTGCTGTCCAATTTAATATTTGTGCAGTCCCCCCAAGACTCTTCCTTTGGCCCCATAATTATAATCCCTGAAAAAGATATCCCCCATTCTCCAGGCTGTTTTTTTGTTGGTTGGTTGGTTGGTTGGTTGTTGGTTTAGTTGTATTTAAAGTGTATTAACAAGCTAGTTGTTAGGACTGCTTCTACCTGTAGCTTTTTGGACCCATGGGCCTAAATGGGCTTCTGGACCTGGTCTTTCTAGGAACCATGTGGTCTGATGGGGGAGAGGGAGTGTGCCATCTTCCCCAGTCCTGTCTATGTGACCTGGGGCTCTTAACCAGCTCTAACAGAGAACTGCCTCTTCTGCTTTCAATGTCTCTCTCATGTTCCTATTTCTGGTCTGAGAGGCTTTTTGTTTAGAGCTCACTGGACAAGCAGATAATAATTAACATATTTTGAGCCCAAGCCCTGCCTGTTTAGGGTTTACCAGCTGTTCATCTCCCAAGGTTTATCCTCTGCTTTATCACTTAGGGCAGGCTCTGCCTTCTCTCCCTGAGGAACCCCTTCCAAATCCCCAAATGGAGGCAAGCCTTTACCATCTGAAAACATATGAAGCAATAAAAAACAATTTTCACCAGGGGAAAAGCAGCCCCAGTTGTGCTCTGTAAGCCTATTTTTAACCTTTCAAAGCCTTTCCGTACCCTTGACCTCATCGCTTCTTCGTTTCCCTATGAGGTATGGATGGTAACATGTTAGTCCAGGGGAAAAAGACAATGGGAATTGATGTCCCAGCAGGGCCACTGTGAGAGTAGCAGAGGAGGCCATCTGGGCGTTCAAAAGAGGCCTGTTCTGACCTCTACCCCTCAACTTCCCTCACTTTTGATGGGCCTCAGTTTTGACCTCAGTGAAATAGAGCAATGCCTTTATTTTTAAATATCATAAAGTCTCCAAAATTATAAAACCATGAAAAATAAAGAAATGTTTAGCCTGGGTACTACCATTTAAATTATTTTGCTATTTATATTTGTACACCATAAGAGCAACATTTCAAGAAAAAAGTTTTATGTTCTTATTTGTCCATGTACCCCAGTCCCCAGCACAAATCTGGGACACAAAGGCAAACCTGTTATGAACTGGTCTTTATTTATAAGGGAAAAGGGAAAAAGTGGAGGGTACATTTTTATTTTTTTAAAAGGTCATACTATAGTGACTCTGTCTCCTCCCAGCTTCTTACAATGGCATCATTTGTCCTGTGGCTCAGGGTTTTTTTTTTTTTTTTTTTTTTTTTTTTTTTTATTGGTTGTTGTTGTTGTTGTTTGAGACAGAGTTTTGCTCTTGTTGCCCAGGCTGGAGTGTAGTGGCGCGATCTAGGCTCACTGCAACCTGCAACCTCCACCTCCTGGGTTCAAGCAATTCTCCTGCCTCAGCCTCCTGAGTAGCTGGGATTACAGGTATGCACCACCACACCTGGCTAATTTTTTTGTATTTTTTGTAGAGATGGGTTTTTGCCATGTTGGCCAGACTGGTCTCAAACTTCTGACTTCAGGTGATCTACCCTCCTTGGCCTCCCAAAGTGCTGAGATTACAGGTGTGAGCCACAGCGCCCAGCCGTGGCTCAGGTGTAATTTGGAAGATAAGATGAGTCACACCTTGGGAGAGTCACCCTCTTTTCCACTAGAGTCACCACTTTCAGTCCTCTAGGCCATGTGTTCCTGCCAACCCATTGCAATGTACACATGGGCATCTGCAAAGGTGCCAGAGGTGTGTGTTTTGGGGGATTGGAGAGGGACAGGAGTGGCCCTCTCAACCTGAGAGAACCAAGCACCCCTCCTGCCTGGCACCGTGAGTGTCCCCATCTCACCAATAATCCTACGTATCTGCTCTGGCAGGGGCAGCTTGAAAGCCTGCAAGATGCTAGCTTTTTAATGCTGGTTTGCAGCAAGGCCTGCAGGAGAAATCCTTATGCTCCAAGACAGAGCAACCAGCCAATAACGACTTTCCTTGCACCTGTGCCTGTTGCAACCATTTTTATCATTTTGCCACGCTCGATTGACCGATGGATTTTTTTTCCAGCTTTGCACTTTTTTATTACTATTATTTTTATCTTCATCATCACCTCCGTGCCTCTGATGGCATTTAGATATGAACCGCCTATGAACCTTCAAGCCCGATTATGCCATGACAAAAATATTGTCGTTTACATTCTGTGCCAAAGTATTATATAAAAACACATCAACGAAAAGGAAATTCAGGAAGCTGGGAGTAAAGATATATAGTCAGCAAACTATATAACTTCTGGCATATTACTGCTTAATCCTAACATAATTATTCTCATCCTTTTATTTGATTAACTTCTAATGGTTCCTCTTGGTGTGAAAGGTCCCACTCTGATCATTTGATTTTAGTGTCTGCTATAATTACCGATAATGTTCTTTGCAAGACAATTTAATGATAACCGCATAATGGCCTATATGAAGAAAGCTGCAGGGTTTCAAAGCTTTTGAGTAATATAAAATACATTAGACTAACACAAGCTATCAACATGACAGGGAATGTTTGATTTACACTCAGGACTATGTTATAGCGTTGTGGAATTTTTTCTTTTCCTTTTCCTTTTTCTTTTCTTTTTTTTTTTTTTCTTTTTGCAACCATTTACAATAAATGACAGAACAGTTGGACAATCTGCAACTTGCTGATTGCAAAAAATGTATCGCAATGTTTGGAATGGTGCAGCGGCAGCTAGGAGAGCTCTGGCAGAATGGTGTCCTTGGAGCAGGGCTGGGACAAGAGTCATGGGCCTGGCTCCCTGAGGACAGTGAACAAATAGCCTTCTCCTGGGTGGATCAGCCCAAAAGGTAAACCCAGTTCTCTTTGCTCTTCTCCTTGCTTGTTGTAGATCCCAACAATTGAGATTCTCTCTGCCAGTCACATTCACCAGGTTAATGGTTAGCTATTGGCTCTGCTTGGGTAGCCAAAGTCTCAATCAGTTACCTGTTTTTAGGATCAAAATAATAATTAGTTTGTTTTCAGTTACTTTGTCTCTCCTTCCAAAATAAACAAATGAGTGATTACACGGAAAAGCCAGCCTAAAACAAAAGAACAATTTTGTCCAAGCCCTGCCGGCCTGCAAAGTCGACACTGTCCTCTTGCCAACCCCTCTCTTGGCCAGTGCCCTCGGCAGTCAACGTTCCAGATTTGGGAGCCTGGCATGTGTGCCTCTTTTGTTTGAAATAAAGTGATCACTCACCACTCTGGCCAAATGCAGCATAATTGATGGTGTGAGTGGATGGAGAAAATTTCCTGTCAGAAAAAAAGGTTAACCGTGGACATATTACAGCCAGGGTCTCTGATTCCAGGATAATGGCATTTGGACAAAAGTAGGGCCCGTCCTTTTTATAGCACTTTATGCCCCATTAGTATTACTGCAAGTCCCAGGACCTGCCTGTTCGGGCACTTAATCAAAAGCAATGGGTTGAAAATCATGTCCCAGCTCTGCTCATATTTGATTCATTCCTTCTAGATAGGAAGAAGTAAAAAACACATTACTAGCATCCAAACAGCACATGCATTATGCGCTAAGCAGTTGAGAAGGCTATCATTGGGTTTTATCCCTTTGGGTACTTGGATGGACAAGTACTTTCCTATTCATCCATTCACTGGCAGAGGTAGTCATATTTCATTTTTTTTCTTCCGCTGACAGACAATCTGTTAGTTTTCCACAGATCTCTCTTTTAAAGACACATTGATGTCACTTATTTTAATTGTAGGCTTCAGGCAGCAAAGCCCAGAAATGTGCACTCATGTACACACACACACACGTGCACACACACACACACACAACTGGAAAAACTACTTGGATGTAGCTCCTCCGAGAGTCAAATCTAATAATAGAAGAGGAACATTTCTTAGGGGAAGAATTAATTTATACACTTAATTACTCGGGATCCACTTCAAGCTCTCCGTCTTCATGCTCTTTCTTTTGGAGAGAGTTTTTAACTAAACACGGAGTGTTCTGACAGACCCTTAGGACAGTCTGCCTCATTTAGACAGAGGAGCCCGGCCTCTTCCACTCCTGCGCTGGTAGCCCACACCTCAACCCTCAGGGAGGAGATGAGGGCATCAGCCATGGATCGAGGCCGCGCCAGTGTTCGTATTGATTGGGACCTGGGTGAGAGAAGCTTCAGCTCAGTGAGCTGCTGTCTCTCACTCCCATGCTCTCTGGGGCTTCCAAGTGGATTTTCTGCTGGATGGCTTCGCCCCTGCATAACTGGGAAAAATGAAACATTTTTTTCTATCAGTTCAAAATGGGGGCAACGGCCAGGCTCCTCATCATTCAGAAGGCCTCTGTCTGAGGAATGGGCTTTTGTTTGTTTGTTTTAAACAATTTGTTTAATTTGCCAATATCTTGCTAAAGACTGGAAGAAGGACATAGTCAGTTATAAAATTGCACAGTATTTGGAAAGGCTTACCTCCGTTAGATTAATGGGAGGCAGGAGAATTATAATCTGTTTCTGACATCATCAAAAAATGGATTAGATAATGGTGTACTATGGAGCCAAACAGGTCAGGGAGGCTGCCCCTACAGCCTTATGGGTTGGTCTAACAGACTGGGAACCTGAACACTAGGGTTCCCAAAGTGAGTTCCAGCTGGGTACAGGAGGAGCAACTTTCTGTTCCCTGAGAAGATGCTGATGCAGGCCTGCAGTTGTACACACTGGGGAGGATAGGAGCTTTAAATATGTGGCCAAATAGAATAGACACTCAGGGAGAGGGGAAGATGTGATCCTTGGCCCCTGATTTGGAATGGGGACCTGTTTAGCCTCCTGGTTTGTGGTTATCCCGTAAGCCTCCTGCATATCCCTCCCCTGTGTCAATGCTTAGAGTTCAGCCGTTGTTTATTAATAAGCCCTGTTAAATGCACACCTGATATCTGAGAGAGAGGAAACAACACAAAATTAACATGTCATCACATTAAGATGAATTTAGGTTCAATCTTTTAGTGCCTTTATAGACTATTTTACTTAAATTATGATATCATGGGCTAGGCACAGTGGCTCACGCCTGTGATCCCAGCACTTTCAGAGGCCGAGGCAGGCGGATCACCTGAGGTCAACAGTTTGAGACCAGTCTGGCCAACATGGTGAAACCCCATCTCTACTAAAAATACAAAAATTAGCTGGGCGTGGTGGCGGGTGCCTGTAATTCCATCTACTTGGGAAGCTGAGGAAGGAGAATCGCTTGAACCTGGGAGGCAGAGATTGCAGTGAGCCGAGATGGCACCATTGCATTCTAGCCTGGGCAGCAAGAATGAAACTCCATCTCAAAAAAAAAAAAAAAAAATTATAATATCATGCTGAAAAATATCTTTCTTAGGGTCTTATATCCCATTATATATCTATATAAACTATATATGATACAGGGATAATTATTTTTAAACCTCAAGAAAATCTAGAAGAAAATTAAATTGACCATTTATCAAGCCTCAGGAGAGGGATGAAAATGATTTTTCTAAGCTTAGAAGCAATATAAAAACCCTCAGAGGAAAAGAGTGACAGATTTGACTATATAGAAGAACAAAACACTTCTGTATGTTAAAAAAAAAAAAAAGGCAACCAAGGGTTTGAAAAAATGTTAGCAGCTACTATGACAAAGAGTTAAAATCTTTGTTATTTAAAATGATTATACTAATTTACAAGAAAATATGAAGTTCCAATAATAATAATAAGCTAAGAACATCAACATAATTTATAGAAAACACAACCAGCAAACAAAAGTATTGAAAAATGTTCAGCTTTACTGGACACCAAATAAATGTAAATTTAAAAAGTGTAAATTTAAAGAAATAATTGTTTTGTGTATTTTTTAAAAAATCTTTTTTAATGAAAATTGCTAATATTTACAAGTGTCCCGAATATTTATTGAATATTCCTGGTGATCTCATAAAAAGATAAGACCCTTTCAGAAAGCAATCCAAAGTCATAAAAAATGTTTATACCCTTTGACCCGGAGATCCCACTTCTGGAACTCTAACCTATGGAGCTATTCTAAAAGATAAAAAATAAAAAACAAAAAACTAACATGTTAATGTTTTTATTGCAGTGTGGTTTATAACAACAAAAATCAGAAACAACCCAACACCAACAAGAAGTGCTTGTCTCACATCTATTCAGTGGAATATTAGTCAACCTTAAAATGATGGCCATGTGGAAAGGGCTCCATTTACTATTAGATGAAGACATAGTATACAAAATTGGATGTAAACTTGGATTTCCAGTGAAAAACATGCGCATATGACAAAATAGAAACACATCAAAAATACTTTGAGATCACTGTGCATCTACCAGAACAAATGTAATTTTTAAAAACAAAGAAACAAACTGACCCCACCAAGTACTCACAAGTTTGTGAGCAACTGGACCCCTCATGCATTGCTGGTGGGATGATGCTACTATGACAAAGTGGTGCAGCCACTTCAGAAAGCAACTGGCAGTTTCCTATCAAGCTAAACATAAACTTACCATATGACCTAGCAATCCCACTCCTGAGTATTTACCCAAGAGACATGAAAGAGAATATTATCAAAGAGAATATTCACATGTATACCAAAAGGTTGTATGTGTATGTGTAAAGCTGCTTATAGCACCTTAATCATAATTGCCAAAAAATGAAAACAACTCAAATGTTCATCCACTGAGGAGTGGATAATCAAACTGTGGTACATCCATACAGTGGAATATTAGTCAGCAATAAAAAGGAATGAACTACTGATACATGCATCATAGATAAACCCCAAAAGCGTTATGCTAAGTGAAAGAAGCCAGACATAAGAGGCTACATATTACATTATTCTAAATATTTATATGACATTTTGGAAAATGCAAAATTATAGAGACAGAGGACAGATAAGGGGTTGTCAGGAGCTTTATGTGGAGAAAGGAGATTGACTGCAAAGGAGCAAAACGAAAACATTTTTGATTGATGAGGCTGTTCTGCCTCTTGATTGTGGTGTTGGCTACATGACTGTGTGAATTTATTAAAATTCATAGAACTGTATTCCTCAAAAAAGGTGATGTTTTTCTGTATATAAGCTACACCTCGTAACCTGGCCATCATACCCCAAAAAGCTATCCATAGTTCTGGTGAAACAGTAAGATTATTATGGGTGATTCTTTTCTCCATTTTTCAGATTTTCTGACATAATTTTGAAAGACATATTATATAAATATATTATTAATGTATATATAATCTGTATATCTGTTGCTGTCATAAGGGAGAAATAATCCATGAGTAGGGGAACATTTGTCTAAATATGTATAATACTTCTATTCAAAGAGCCACTGACCAGTAGCTAGCAATGTGAAAATCCTTTGCAAAATAAAATCTCAGACCCAGGAGGCTACTCTCCCATTGGCTCTACCTCTCTTTGGATTTTTTAAAGAGCTCTACTTTTCACCTGACCTGACTCTAGCTCTCAAATTAGGTAATAAGTAGTAAAAGAACTGTATGCATTTCATTGGAAAAAAAAAAAGACTTAAAAGTGGGATTTATCTCAGATATGCAAGGTTGGTAAATATATCAATGTTGAAAACATATGAAAATATATCAATGTTGTATACCATATTGATAGAATAAAGGACCAAGCCTACATGCTTATCTCAATAGATATAGAAGATGCATTTGACCAAAAAATCCAACACCCTTTCATGATAGAAACACGCAATATACTTAGAACTTCCTCAACCTGATAAACAGTGTCTACAGAACACTCACAGTTAACGTCATATTTAATGGTAAAAAACTGAAAGGTCTTCCTCTAAGATAAGGAATACAGTAAAAATATCCACTCTTGCCAATTCTATTCCACATTATACTAGAGGTTCTAGCTAGTGCAATAAGGCAAGGAAAAGAAGTAAAAGGTATCAGATTGAAAAGAAATAATTAAAATTATCTTTGTTTGCATATGACATCATCTTGTACATAGATAAAAGAAACCACAAAAACCCCTATGAGAACTAATAAAAGAGTTCAGTAAAGTTGTAGAATACAAAATCAATATATAAAAATAAATTCTATTTCTACACACTGACAATAAACAGTCAAAAAATGATACTAAGAAAACAATTCCATTTGCAATAGCATCAAAAAGAACAAAATACCCAGGAATAAATTTAACCAAAAAAAGTGAAAGACAAATGTAGAAAATTAAAGAAGACCTGAATCAATGGGAAGATCCAATATTCATGGATCAGGAGACTTCTTTTTAAGATGTCAGTATTCTCCAAATTTATCTACAGATACAGCACAGTATCCATCCAAATACTAGCTATATTTTTGCATGAATCAACAAGCTGATTCTAAAACTTATATGGAAATGCAAGGGACCCAGAATAATCAAAACATTCAAGAAAAAGAACAAAGTTGGAGAACTCATACTTTCTAATTTCAAAACATATTACAAGCTACAATAATCAAGACTGTAATACTAGCCCATTGCTGCAAGTATCAATGGAATAAAATTGAGAGTTCAGAAATCAGCCTTTACATTTATGTTCAATTGATTTTCTTTTATATATATATATATTTATTATAGCTTAAGTTCTAGGGTACATGTGCACAACGTGCAGGTTTGTTACATGTGTATACATGTGACTTGTTGGTGTGCTGCATCCATTAACTCATCATTTACATTAGGTATATCTCCTAATGCTATTCCTCTCCCCTCCCCCCACCCCACAACAGGCCCCAGTGTGTGATGTTCCCCTTCCTGTGTCCAAGTGATCTCATTGTTCAATTCCCACCTATGAGTGAGAATATGTGGTGTTTGGTGTTTTGTCCTTGCAATAGTTTGCGGAGAATGATAGTTTCCAACTTCATCCATATCCCTACAAAGGACGTGAACTCATCACGTTTTATGGCTGCATAGTATTCCATGGTGTATATGTGCCACATTATCTTAATCCAGTCTATCGTTGTTGGACATTTGGGTTGGTGCCAAGTCTTTGCTATTGTGAATAGTGCCACAATAAACATATGTGTGCACGTGTCTTTACAGCAGCATGATTTATAATCCTTTGGGTATGTACCCAGTAATGGGATGGCTGGGTCAAGTGGTATTTCTAGTTCTAGATCCCTGAGGAATTGCCACACTGTCTTCCACAATGGTTGAACTAGTTTACAGTTCCACCAACAGTGTAAAAGTGTTCCTATTTCTCCACATCCTCTCCAGCACCTGTTGTTTCCTGACTTTTTAATGATTGCCATTCTAACTGGTGTGAGATGGTATCTCATTGTGGTTTTGATTTGCATTTCTCTGATGGCAAGTGATGATGAGCATTTTTTTATGTGTCTGTTGGCTGCATAAATGTCTTCTTTTGAGAAGTGTCTGTTCATATCCTTTGCCCACTTGTTGATGGGGTTGTTTTTTTCTTGTAAATTTGATTGAGTTCTTTGTAGATTCTGGATTTAGCCCTTTGTCAGATGAGTAGATTGCAAAAATTTTCTCCTATTCTGTAGGTTGCCTGTTCACTCTGATGGTAGTTTCTTTTGCTGTGCAGAAGCTCTTTAGTTTAATTAGATCCCATTTGTCAATTTTGGCTTTTGTTGCCCTTGCTTTTGGTGTTTTAGACATGAAGTCCTTGCCCATGCCTATGTCCTGAATGGTATTGCGTAGGTTTTCTTCTAGGGTTTTCATGGTTTTAGGTCTAACATTTAAGTCTTTAATCCATCTTGAATTAATTTTTGCATAAGGTGTAAGGAAGGGATCCAGTTTCAGCTTTCTACATATGGCTAACCAGTTGTCCCAGCACTATTTTTAATTTTTACTTTAATTAATTAATTAATTTAATTTTGAGACAGGGTCTCACTCCTGTCACCCAGGCTGGAGTGCAGTGGCATGATATCAGCTCACTGCAGGCTCTGCTTCTGGAGCTCAGGTGATCCTCCCACCTCAGCCTCCCAAGTAGTTGAGACCATAGGCGTGTGCCATCATGCTTGGCAAATTTTTTGTATTTTTAATAGAGACGGAATTTCACCGTGTTGCCCAGCCTTGTCTTGAACTCTTGGGCTCAAGTGATCTGCCTGCTTCAACCTCCCAAAGTGCTGGGATTACAGGTGTGTACCACTGCATCAGGCCGTTCAGCACCATTTTTTAAAAGGCTATTCTTTCCCCATTGAATTATCTTGCCACCCCTAATTGGCAATCAGGCAGGGAAAAGAAATAAAGGGTATTCAATTAGGAAAAGAGGAAGTCAAATTGTCCTTGTTTGCAGATGACATGATTGTATATCTATTGGAGACAATATCCATTGTCTCAGCCCAAAATCTCTTTAAGCTGGTAAACAACTTCAGCAAAGTCTCAGGATACAAAATCAATGTGCAAAAATCACAAGCATTCTTATACACCAATAACAGACAAACAGAGAGCCAAGTCATGAGTGAACTCCCATTCACAATTGCTTCAAAGAGAATAAAATACCTAGGAATCCAACTTACAAGGGATGTGAAGGACCTCTTCAAGGAGAACAACAAACCACTGCTCAACAAGCAAAAGAATGAAGTTAGTCCCCTACCTCACATCATAGGCAAAAATCAGCTCAAAAGGGATGAAAGGCCTAAATGTTAGAGCTAACTATTAACATAAAATTCTTAGAAGGAAATATAGGTGTAAATCTTTAAGACCCTGTATTAGTCAATGGCTTCTTAGATATAACTCCAAAAGTCCAACAACAAAAGAAAAAATAGATACATTGGACTTCATCAAAATTGAAAACTTTGTGCTTCAAAGGACACCATCATGAAAGTAAAAATACAACCCACAGAATGAAAGAAAATATTGACAGATTATGTATTTCATATGGAATTTGATTCCATAATATATATAAAGAACTCTTACAACACAACAATGAAAGTACAAATAATCAAATTTTAAAGTGGACAAAGGATCTGAATAGACATTTATCCAAAGAAGATATACAAATGGTAAATAAACATGACAAGATGATCAGTATCATTAGTCATTAGGAAAATGCAAGTCAAACTACAATGAGGTCTAAATTCACATCCACTAAATAGCTCTAATAAAAGCAATGGATAATAACAACTATTGGTGAAAATGTGGAGAAATTGGGAATCCTCGTACATTGCTGGTGGGAATGTAAAATAGTGCAGACACTTTGGAAAAGTTGGGCAGTTCTTCAGAGATTAAATTTAGAGTTACAATATGACCTAGCAATTCCACTCAAAGAGAATTGAAAACATATGTCCACACAAAACTTACACATGAATGTTTACAGCAGCATTATTTATAATAGCTAAAAATTAGAAACAACCCAAACTCTATCAATTGATGAGTGGGTAAATGAAATTTAGTATATGCACACAAAGGAATATTATTTGGCAATAAAAAAGGAATATGGTTCTGACACATGCTGCAACATGGATGAACCTTGAAAACATTATGCAAAGTGAAGGACACTGCTCACAAAGACCACATATTATGTGATTGCCTTTATATAAAATATCCAAAATAGGTAAATGTATAGAGACAAAAAGTAGACAAGTGGTTGCCAGGAACTGAGGTGAGTGGCAAAAGGAATAATTCTGTGGGTACAGGGTTTCATTTTGGAGTGATGGAAATGTTCTGAAATCAGATAGCAGTGATAGTTGCACCACTTGAACATACTAAAAACCAGTGAATTCTACACTTTAAAGGGGTGATTTTTATGACAAATGAATCATACCAATCAAAAAAAGAATGAATATAAAAGACAAGAAAGGAACTAGGGTGGTTGCTTGGGGTCTTTGGCACAAAGTATATCTAAAGATCTGACAGCCTGTGTACTAAAGAATCAGCATCAACTTCAGAGTTTTCTAGCCATTGGACTTCCCTGGGAACAATAGAGAGGTCATGGGATGGGCATTGTCCAGGCTGCCACTGGTTGGCGAGTTTAGACTAGCTTTGGCTGACCTCCTAATCTCTGTTGCCTAAAGCAAACTGTTCCTCTGTATTTCAGGCCATTCACAGGCACACATCATGTGCCTATATTGCAATATTTGGGCACACATTTTTTTCTCTTTGATTATAAAGTCTTTAAGTGGAAAGAGTATGCCCCAATGGGTCAACACAGTCACTTGGACATGGTAGATGTGTCTAAATGTTACGTGGTGAAAACCATAAAGTAGGTGCAATTTCTATTGGTGTATCTTCCTTCTATAGCTCTTTCTCAGGGGTTCCAGGGGTTCCTCAACCTGCTCCTTGACATGTCCCTGGTAACCTGAGGGTCCCAGATGTGGAGTGACGCTGCAGGGAGGGGCTCAGTTTAAACTAGTGTATTTTCCTCCCTGGCATAGTGCCTCCTTACTTTGGATGACTGCATCCCACATCATATCGAAGATTACAAATGAACTCATTGGTACATGAATACACGGAATCTCATTTATATTTAACTATCTGAGTTGAGTTGTGGTTGAATAGTTGGGAAAACAATATACTCTGCAAACATTTGATTAAAGTTTAACAATTTTCTTATTTTAGAGCCCCCTTTTTTTTTCAAGTTTGCAAAAATAATTTTACAGGCTCTTGCAGAGCACTTCATTCAGCCCAAGGCATCATGTTGCCCAAGGCAGCATATTGGATGAGAGTCCCTGCTTTGTAGGCATTGTCCGGGAACAGATGGAAAGGCATTTGGAGGAACATGGAGTCGCTCCTGGGCTGTAGAATTTCTCCTCTAAGGTGGTTTGCCTACTGCACCCAGGTTTTGACTGGGACTGTCCCTTTAAGTGGGAAACAGCCCCTTGGCCCAGCACCTCAGAGACCTCCCCCCCTCCCAGTGCCCACTCCATTGCCTGTCTCAGGGCCCAGTGCTGCCCAGCAGTGGCATAGAAGTGGGACAAACAGGTGTTGACAAAGATTAGGAGAGATCGATGAACACGGACGCAGATTCATTCCCAACTGCTGAACTAATCAGTTGGTTTTCACAAGCACTTTATTCCCCCGTCATATCAGCCACAAATACCTGCTTTAACGCTTGGGATCAGTCCTGCGCCAGCTAAATTGATTATATTATTTGGTTTGCTTTAGGAGGAGAAATGGAAAAGACCTTTGCTCTCCCCTATAAAAAAAAAAGCTAAAGCAAAAACAAGTAAAATAACAATTGCAGGTTCTGACAGAGTAGAAGAAAGAGCCTGCCTGCTGTGTTCAGATAATACTTTTGAGAAATTAAACGACCATATCATCTTGGGTCTTGGTCTCCAATCCATTGGTCCATGATAGCAAGAGGGCCAGAGAGAAGACAAGGGTTTTGCTAGACCTCAGGAGCACAAGTAGAAGGAAGTGAATCCCTGGGCTAGAAAGTGGCTTTGCTTAGAAAGAGGGGAAACAGGCAGGGCGCGGTGGCTCACCCCTGTAATCCCAGCACTTTGGGAGGCCGAGGCAGACGAATCACAAGGTCAGGAGTTTGAGACCAGCCTGGCCAATGTGGTGAAACCCTGTCTCTATTAAAAATACAAAAATTAGCTGGGCATGGTGGCAGGCGCCTGTAGTCCCAACTACTTGGGAGGCTGAGGCAGGAGAATCACTTGAACCCGGGAGGCAGAGGTTGCAGTGAGCTGAGATGGTGCCTCTGCACTCCAGCCTGGGTGACAGAGCGAGACTCCGTCTCAAAAAAAAAGAAAAAAAAAGAAAGAGGGGGAACACTGGAAAGATAAACAGGCTCCAAAGGGAGAGAAGTAGAACACAAATAACTTGGGAATAATCATCCAGGAGTATAATACAAGGATTTCCAGTGAGCAGCAGCAGTGGCATCATGGAGGAACTGGTCCATTCAGAGACATAGGTGCAGGTTTCCTGGTCTTGGGGGCTGTGATGGAGGCATTCCTTCCTTAGGAACTTACAGGATGGTACCCTTTTATTCTAAAACAACCCAGCTGGCGGGAAACAGTGAAAACAAGCATTCTGGTCTCCTTTATTTATACAAAGGAGAAATTTAGGATCAGAGAGGAGACTTAGGCCACATGGATGAGTACCAACAGAGCCAGGACTACAATTCAGATCTCTTCAATCCCATCCAGGGCTCTTGCCATATAATCATTCATGATTCAGGGCCAGGGTGACTCCACAAGGCCATGTCAGCCCATATAGCCAAGGGTAGTGAGCCATCTGTCTCTTCTCACCTGGAGACACTCTCTCTGGTCCTAGGTAACCAGCCATTGATTGTAGCCCCCTGGAGGACCCCCAAGAAGGGAAGGGCAAGATGTGAACTAAAATACTAAAGTGCTAACATCAGAGGCCTGTCTGCTCAGGCCCTGACAGGGAGTTGATGGGGTTCAGGACACACTACCCCAAAATATGACACCTTGGAATTTGAGAAAACAGCAGAGGCAGGAAGGCCTCTCTAACCTTCTTCCTTAAGGCAGGCCATAAAAGAAATGCCTCCTCCACAGTAGGTCATAAGACCCCCATTTGAGAGGCACCCTCTCTGTATCTAAAGAAAAGAAATATCCTAATATATGAAGACACAAGGATGCAGAGAAGAAGCTGAACAAGTAGGCCTTGCTAAATTCCTTCTAGTTTATTACCATAAGATCATACCATCTTCATCTAATCACACTTCTACACGACTGGCTGCTGTTCATCAAACCTAAGTACAGTCATGGGCTGAGTAATGACTTTTCAATCAATGATGAACCACATATACAATAGTGACCCTGTAAGATTATAATGGAGCAGCCCTAGAGAGGTGCACCATTTAAAATCTACTATATTTTTACTGTGCCTTTTCTATGTTTAGACACACAGATACTTACCACTGTGTTACAATTGTCTACAGTATTTTAGTAAAGCAACTTGCTGTACAGGGTTGTAGCCTGGGAGCAATCGGCCTACCCTATATTCTAGGTGTGGAGTAGGCTGTAACATCCAGATTTATGTAACTACACTCTATGATGTTTGCACAACGATGAAATCACCTGACAATGCATTTCTTGGAACATAGCCCCATCCTTGAGTGATGCATGACTATATAAAAATACACAGGTTTCCTTGTTTCTTTGGGTCTTCATTTCTGAAGGCTCCCATGCCATGTGAAATTTACATTAAATAAATATGTATGCTTTTCTCTTGTTAGTCTGTGTTTTGTTACAGAGGCCTCAGTCATAAACCTAGCGATGGGTGAAAAGATGTATTTTATCTCCCCTACAGAACCCACAAAGGCTTCTGAGAAAGGGCGGGTGTACCAGGGCAGAAAAACAGGAGTGTGACACCAGTGCATAAGGGGCAGGCTGCCCTCGCGGCTCATCTGAGAGCCTCATGAGCCGGCCCACCCTCTCCAAAGTCCATTTGAGGAGCAGGAATTCCGTGGTCTAGTCTCGGAGGCAGACCAATCTCTGCCCTCCAGCAGTGACTGAGAGTCTCTGGACCTCAATTGCTCACCTTTGACATGAGTGAGCAAGAGTAGACCATATCTTCCAGCTCTAGAGCAGCATGGGTCTCTCTGGTTTTAGGGGTCTTCTTTCCTTATCTTCAAATGAAGGACACCAAATTCTCTCTTGACCACCACTTCTCTGTAGCTGTATCCTGCCTTCCTTTCTTCATAGGAAAACTTTTTGTAGGAGTCGTTGAAGCCTGTGTCTCCACCTCCCCACCCCATATTCTCTCTTCAGTCCCACCTCACCACTGAGACTATTCTTGCCAGAGTCACCAGTTACTTTCACTGGCCAAACCCAAAAGTCCTTGCTCTGTTCTTACCTTTCCTGACTTTTCAGTGGCATCTAAAATATAATCGCTTCTTCCTTCTTTAAACATCTGTTTCCATTGGCTTCCCAAATACCACACTCTCCAGGTCTTCCTGCTGTCTCCCTTGTTGCCTTGCTATGCTAACCCCTCCTCCTCTTTCACACTGACTCCAAAGGTTAGGGTGCTTTGGGACTCAGTCCTTGGCCCTCTTCTCTTCTGTATCCACTTTCTCTCACTCAGTTTGATGGCTTTAAGTACCGACTCTACTCAATGGCTACTGAATCTATATCTGCAGTGGGAGAATTCACCTCAGACTCTTGCACTCTTGCATCTGAATGTCTCTCTCTCTTTCTTTTTCTTTTATTCTTTCTTCCTTCTTTCTTTCTTTCTCTCTCTCTCTTTCTCTTTCTTTCTTTCTTTCTTTCTTTCTTTCTTTCTTTCTTTCTTTCTTTCTTTCTTTCTTTCTTTCTTTCTTTCCCTCCCTCCCTCCCTCCCTCCCTCCCTTCCTTCCTTCCTTCTTTCCTTCCTTCCTTCCTTCCTTCCTTCCTTCCTTTGTCTCACTCTGTAGCCCAGGCTGTAGTGCAGTGGCACAACCTCTGCTCTCTGCAACCTCCACCTCCCGGGTCCCAGTTCAAGCAATTCTCTCTCCCTCAGCCTCTTGAGTAGCTGGGATTACAGGCACGTGCCACCATGCCCAGCTAATTTTTGTATTTTTAGTAGATATGGGCTTTCACCATGTTGGCCAGGTTGGTCTTGAACTCCTGATCTCGTGATCTGCCCGCCTCAGCCTCCCAAAGTGCTGGGATTACAGGCATGAGTCACTGTGCCCAGCCCCTTCTTTCTAGATGAGTAGCTAGCAGTCATCTTGAATTTTACATGGGCCAAAGGAGAACCCTTGATTTTCTCCCTTAAGCTGCTCCCCAGTCCTTCTCATCTCAATATATAACATTACTGTCCACTCCGTGGTTCACACCAAAACCTAGAAGTTGTGTTTAATTCCTCGCTCTCCCTCATCCCCACATCCTGACTAACAGCAAGGCCTCTGGGCTCTAACTCCAAGTTCATCCAATGCTAGTCTACTCTCAGCCTCCACCTCCACCTCAATACCCTCAGACTGGACTTCCTGCTTCCTCTCTTGCCCCTCCAATCCATTTTCCCACAGCTACAAATCAGATCAAGTCACTTCTCTGCTTAACAACACGGTATCCCTTAACTCTTAGAATAAAATCCACACTCCTTACTGTGGTTTTCAATGGGCGACCTGAACCAGCCCCTGCCTCCATCTTTGACTTCATCTTTCACTTAGGCCAAACAATTTTTGACCTGGCCTTTGACCATTCTTCCAGACCTTCACATGGTGGGCTTTTCTTTAGAGTTATATTCTCTGAAATGCCTTCCCTGGCCATCAAACTAAAATTGTCTTTTGCATCTTCCTAAGTCTCTGCATATCACTTGTGATTATCTGGCATTTTTTATGCTTATTCATATGTTCACGTATTGTCTCTATCCCCCTTACTAGAATATAAGCTCCCAGGAGGCAGGGGCCTTGTCTATATAATTTTCTGCCATATCCCTAATATCTAGATTAGCATCTGGCATGTGGAAAGTGGGTATTTAGTGCATGTTTGTTCAGTGAATGAATAAATGAATGCATGATTATCTCTGGGTGTGGAGTTTGGGGATCCCTATTTAAAATACATTCAGCAACTAAAGTCAAGAACTACTATGCATAAGATTTAATGTATTTCCCAGGTAGGATGAAGCAAGATTTTCCATTTCTAAAGATTATGGAGGACAATGCTTATCCTAAAGGAATAAATCTCCAATAGTCCAATTGCAAGTCCCGTGACTTATGTTGAAAAGATATGGGTCTAGGGCTCTTTGCCCGTGTGTTCTTGAGGCACAGAAGATGGTTATGTTTGCTTCCCCATGTTACTGGCCCTGCCCTTAGCTCAACAGCTGGGAGATAAAGTGCCTCCTGTCTTCCTTGAAAGGAATCAATAGTAAGAATGAGTACTTAGCTCTCTCCAAAAGGTCAGCTTGACACCTGATTTCTCAGGCTGCTCTCTTGATCCCTCCTCCCCATTAATGGGGAAGCCTTCTCCTGCCTGGCAGACAACTTTCTAAGAACAAATTTGTAATCTGAGTCTGAGAAATATTATGGAGATTAAGACAGTATCTCAGGGTTCATTTGGTTTGGCCCCTTGAAGAATGGGACATAGGTGCAGAGCAAAGGTCAGCGTGTGCCCAGCACATGTGAGCATGGGTACAAGAAGAGAGTGTAGGTAAAGATGTGTGTTACCAGTGAAACATACCACAAATGGGAAGGATTCTCTCTGCATGGACATACATGGCTCTATATGTAGCCCATGTGCCTAGTGGTGGGTATGCAGAGGCATGAGCAGATAACTGTTGGTGCATGTATTGACATGTGTGACACAAAGTGCATTTGCATGTGTACTAGTCAATGCTTTGCCAGAGTCTGTGACCAAGTAACTGTGTGACTCCAAGCAGTCACTTAATTTTCCTCATCTGTAAACTGGTACAGCTAACCAAGCCTATGCATTTTGCTTGTTTGTTGCTGGGAATAAATGAGATCATGGAAAGAACATTCTTTTTACAGGAAAGCTACCAACATGTTACTTTATGTTGCAAATCTGTTTGCATGTAACCTCGGGCTACACACGTGCCTGTAGCCACCCACAGTCGCCGCCCCTCCCTTCCCCTCAGCCTTTCAGTACAGAGATGCCCCGTTTAAGAAAACCTAATATACAAAAGCAGAAGTCCCAAGCACAAGCGAGACAATTAACCTGCGGGGCGAGGTTACCAAGGGCGGGCTGGGATCCTGTGGTTTGGAAAACATCTGGGACCCCTGGTCCAGCGCCCAACCCCCATCCTGTACATCCCACCTCTTGCAAAGCCGCGGGGAGGAGGTGGATTATCTTCTTCTTCTTCTTCTTTTTTTTTTTAATGAATAGGACGGGCTGTGGGCGCCTGGCAGGCCCCATCTGTCCGCTGCCCCAACTCAATTTGATTCCCATTCACCCGCCTTTGTTTGCCTCCTTTTTTTGATCAGCAATGTTGTGGGGGGTGGGAGTGCAAAGGCTTAATGTTCTCGATGGCGCGGTGGAGCCCCAACCCCTCCCGGTCCCTCGCCCCCTTGGCCGCCTCGGCCCAGCGTTCCTGGAGGTGAGGGTCCCAGGGCAGCCGACCGGCCCCCAACCGCGAGGCGCCCAGGATAGCAGGCAGCGGAGGCGCTGGCGGTTAGCTGGCCGAGGGGAAGATGCTGGTTTTTTCGGGTCGTGGGGCCTGGTTGGCTGCTGCCCCCAGGATAGGATCAAAGTGACAGGGGCCTCTCTACTGCGCGGGGAGAGGGAGGCGCCCACAATGGAGGTTAATGGGAGCCAGCCGGATTTCCAAGTGGTTGGGAACTGCATATCTGGAGATGGCACCTCCGCGAACAGTTTCACTCCCTTTTAAATAGAAAAGATAATAGAGCAGCCCCAACTTGAAAATTCACCCATAATCCCACAGCCTGAATGAGAAAACCGTTTTGGAATTTCCTTATAATCTTTGGTGGCCAGTTTTGTTGGGTGTTTTCTGTTCGTTTGTTTTTCGGGGTTTTTGTTGTTGTTGTTTTGGTTTGTTTTACAAATTGCCATCCTGAGTGAAAGGGACCTAGGGAACTTCAGAAGGGGCTTGGCAAAGTGTTACCAGCCCATTTTACAGATGGAGTGCCCAGGGAGGAAAGAGCCTAGGCCCCCACACTTCTGGCTCACGGTTGGCATTTCAGCTAGGGTCAAGATTATGGAAGACTGAGGGAGTCAACTAGCTACCCTCCAAGGACTCTCCAGTAGTTTGCCAAAGTCTAGAGGCACAGGTACCAGCTCAACAGGAAATAAATTAACTCCCAGCATCCTCTGGGGAGCTGAGGATCTAAAATCAGATAACAGCAGTAAAGATTAGTCCAGAGGCCTCCACTGTGTGGGCCATGCCAGTGAGAGGCAGGAAGGTTCAGTTTAAGATTTTCTTTGATAAATAGGGCTGTGCTCTCTGGTATTTTGGGGAGAACCCATTTCTGCTTGGCAGGGGACACTAGAATGTGACTCTGCATCTCAATGTGCAGTTTTTCATGGGTCACAGTTGGCGTAGGCTGCAGCTGAAAACTCTAGGCTTCCTGGTTATCCAACCACCATCTCCCAGCAACTTTTGTCTTCAAGGAGTTCATATCCTCAAAGAAATGTAATATCTAGCCCCATAACTATAGGAGGTGGTAGAAAGTTTTGGAGCCGTAACAGGTACAGGTAATGGGCCATGGAAATAGGAGATGGTCACAGGCAAGGTTTGATGAAGGGGGAGACTGAGCTGGGTTTAGGTGGAGGAGATGGGTCCCTGGGAAGGGAGCGTGGAGACATTTTTGCAGAGAGGTGAGTAAAAGCAGAAGCTGGGACAAAGTCAAGTATGTATTGTGGACAGTCATTGGAAAAAGGTCCACGATGCAGGTGCCAAGGTGATGGGGCAGGTGACCTGGGTTGGAGGCAGCACCAGCAGGAGACCTGAAGTAAGGGATATGAGCAGTGGCTGCAAGAGGGTTGGCGATCCGTTTGGTTACCCAGCATTATCAGGAGCCTGAAAGGAAAAATGTCTTTTCACATGAAGACAGCATTTTTCACATACTTATGGGTGTATGTGATTGATAAATATACAAATGCATTATCACATTCTTAAAAGATTTGATCATTCTCAAATTTCTCTGTTGATCGATGCTACTCTCAAGCGGAGTTCTTGAAATTTACATGAAAAGCCATCCCCCCACATGCAAAGGTCCTTAGTGTTTCTGGAGAATGTCCTCTGAGCCTTGCCTGTGCTCAGAGGAGAGATAAAAAGGATGTTCATACCTCCAGGAGATAAGACTCAAAGACACTAACAACAGAAAAAATGTCATGAGAGAAAGAATGACCCAGGTGCCAAACCCATTATAATCTAGGGGCCAAATGACAGCATTATAGGCATTCAGAGGAGATATTTCTGTAGGTAGGTTAGCGGGATGGGGTTTATGAGCAAGATAGGATTTGATTAATCCTTAAAGGATATGTGGTGATTGGATAGGTAGATGAGCAAATGGCATATGTGCTTCTAGTTAATTATTTATTTGTGTTCATCTGCTTTTTTTATTTTCTGAAATTAAAAATATGGAAATATAAAGAGAATAATACAACAGTGGCTGGTGTATCCACCACCCAGAAGTGACAGTTATTAATATTGTGTCAAATTTCCATCATTGTGTTGAGTAAAAGAAATGCAGTTGTTTGGGTGGAATTGACTTCCCCTTTTTTCTCTCCCCACTTCCTGCCTTGCCAATCGCTTCTGTGTCCCATGACCAGGCTACCATTATCATGGATTTGGTGTATAACCTTGCAGTCCATTTAATATACTTTTACAATCGACTGTGTGCCTATGAACAAATACTAGCAGTGTCTGTGTATATGTTTAAATGAATGTAAATGGTGTCATATTGAACATATTGCTCCGCAAGTTTGTTTTTGTTTATTTATTTTGTATGGAATTGTGTGTTGGTGAAATAGTGTTCTTTTTACCTGCAATGTGGCATTCTGTCACATGAAAACAGCAGAGTTTTTTTCTGCAATAATACTGTTGCAGTGAACACTTTCTACATGACTCCTTGCACACATGTATGAGAGTATAAGTGGAATTATGCTATGCTACGGAATGCATAGTTTTAGATTTATGATTATATTAATTTGTATTACTCATCATGGTTGATTTTAATTAGATAATTTCTTTTAAAAACTCAATGAGTGTGGAATGGAATATATTTATGCTTCTGTATACACCTCTGTTTACAAAGTGTACTGCACCAAAGCAGCCTACTTTAATCAGAGATACAAACATATCACGGTTTTGCTGAGCTGGCTTTTGTATCAGAAATATAAACCCACTTTCATTTACTAATGTTTACAAGAAGAATTTTAAATTGTTGACTTTGGAGAAGGAGGATAAATGAAAGAATAATTCTTGAATGGGAGACTTGTGTCTGAGCTATGGATAGAATCTGTTCGTTAGATTTTGGTTATTGTAAAGATGTGTGTTACCACAGACCAACCTTCTTTTTAACTCTGGGCCTTGGCATACGTGTGTGTGTGTGTGTGTGTGTGTGTGTATGTGTTTATAATTTGCCAGCCTCATCCTTATTGAAAGTCCTTGTATCCAACACACACACATACTACACAAGTGTGTCATTCACTGATAGTGAAGGTCGGAGAATAGCTGGAGCATCTCAACAAAACCATCTAGATAGCTTAGTTCCAATGGGCACAATACATGCAAATAGTAGTTCTGGTGCCACCTTTCTGCTTTCCTGAGTTTGGTGCTTTGTGAATGTTGTCTTCTGACTCGCCTATCATGTGAGTTCCACTACTGAAATCCCTACTATGCATTAGAACTTTCAAAATCACAGAAGGAGCAAGATAATAAACTGTTATCTTCTTTCTGTCTGAGTATAAATTCACTTGTCATTTCTCTGTAAAGAAGATATTAATAGTGTGTATAAAATAGGACACGGGGTAATTTTTTGAGCTGGGCAGTGGGTGGGGGAGGGCAGGTGGGAGGTAGTTCCAGAGCTGGGTGTCTGGAGTTGGATAGGTATGGGCATTGAAGAAGGCACTGAGCTTGGGAAACCCAGGCTGAGGATGAATGCTGCTTGTGGCTTGCAGCAGAGGGGTAGTGCTCAGAGGCAAAGGAGGGGCACACCTAAAGGGCTTTCCCTTAAAGGGATGAGTGTAGAACACTGCTCCAGGCAACATGGGTGGACAAGCCCTGATTTCATTCTCCTAAGCGAAAGAAAAAAAAATCAGGCATAGTTTAGATCTCCACTACCCACTGTTCTCTGTGGTGCACACATAATTTTAAAACAATTAAAACAGCTGGGTGGAAACATGAATAGCAGTAGAGGGCATATAACTGGTGAGATTGTTTTATTTAAGTTTGCGAACCATCCATCCTGTCAGAGGGAAGTCCCTCCTGAAATCATACTCTTCATGGCATCTGAGGCACGTTCTTCTCTTTCAAAGTATTTCCACATCCATTATCTCAGTTGATCCTCACAATACCCGGGTGAGGTGAGTTGGAAAGATATTGAGGCCCCATTTGCCAGAGGTTAAATGGCTTTACTGAGGTCTTATATTTTAGCAGCAGGGCCAGCCTAGAGTCTGGATGCCAGTGTCTCTCTCTCTCTCTCTCTCACACACACACACACACGCACCCGCATGCACACTCACACACACACACACACACAAAATTCAGATTTTATAGCATTTTTTCACAAGGCTTCTCTTCAACTTAATTGCAAATCCTTGAGGCCAAGGACTGTGTTTTACACCTCTGTGAATCCTCCATTAAAAAAATAGTTACTTGTCAAATTGAGTCTATTCCTTCCTTTCCAGGGTTGCCAAGGCTCTTGTGAATTTCCAGAAACCCCCTGTCAGAGGTGGAGGACTTTTCAGGATCAAACAAATTTATAAGGCAAAGCCTCATAATTGCCACTCATCAGCCTAGTTCAGACTTCCAAAACTGGCCTGCTTACTGTGTGCCGATAAAATGTGAATGGATTAGCTGCCATTTTCCAAACACCTATCACATGCTACTCACTGCTGGAACAGCTGTCCCCAGAGGGTCATTTGGCCCTCACCACAGTCCTGCATGGAGGTGTTGCTATCCCAGCCACATGAGCAGGCTTCAAGGACCTGCTGCCAGCTTTCCTGGCCTCCCTGCCTCTTCTCTTCTGCAGCAGCCTCCCGGGCCTTTCACCTGTTCATCAGGCCATCCTGCTTCCCTATACCCCTGCCCTCTTCACTTCTGTTGCACATGCCCCACTTTGCCAGTGTCTGTCTTTGGTACCCAGAAATTAGCATGAAATTAGAAAGGAGCAAAGCCAAAATGCAGCCAACTAACCAGTGGCCAAACGAACCAGTAGCCAAAACCAGTGGCTGGAGAAACAGACCAAACTCAAGAACCACTGGGAGACCAAGGCAGGGCAGGACTGAACAATGCTCTGAATACCCAGAGAAGGCAAAGCCGGGGCCACTGCATGGAGGAGGAGGCCTGGAGATGGGCTCTGAGGATTGGAAGAATTCAGATAAAAAGAAAAGGAGGAGCAGAAGGCTTCCAGGCTGCTAGCCTGCCTCCCCTCATTTTTCTTTCTCTGCTTCCAACCTTGAAACCCTCCAGACCTGTCTGGGCCTGGGGCAAGAGGCGGAATCTCTGGCGATCCTCGGATCCTCGATCCTCGGGTGCCTTCTCTTCTCCGTCTAGTCGTCTTTGTCCTCAGCCGCCAGAGATGAGAAATTTAGCGGCAGGTCACTCTTTCTGTTTCCCTGTTCTTTCCCTTTTCTTTCAAAAGCGAGAAAGAGAAGGGAGATGGGGATGGGAGGGGGCACGGGGGCCTCCTGCACAGCCCAGGCTGACTGGCTCCGGGAAGGATAAATGACTCCGGTTTCCGCGCCGCTGGTGTTGCACAACTTGTCTGTGCTGGCTTGAGACCCCGGTGATCCCCTTCTAATTGAAATCACTTTCCCCTGACCTCCCCCGTAAGCGTGGGAGCTTGTTGCTCTCTGCGCCAACACATGGGCTGCGGAGGTCGGGGGGAAATCCTGGCTGGGCACCAGAGCTGCGCGCACACCGCATCCATCTTCCAGCCGCCCGCACTCTTGGCCGCGCCAGCTGCCCCACCAGGGTGGGCATCGGGGCGGCCCCCTGGAAGGCGGCCCCGCTGGGTCACCGGCTGCTTGGAAGCTCGCAGCGGGGCTGGCACTGCCCCCTAGGGGGCATTTTGGACATTTCGTGGGGGACTTGTTGATTGGCCCTACAACTGGGAGTGCTACTGCGCGTTGGGTGGGGATAAGCCTAGGATCAGGGACATCCCGCCCCGTGCCGGACAAGCCCTCATTTGCCCAGCACGACCAGCAGGCCTGCGGAGATGAACAACCTGCTTACAATTATCTGAGCTGAGTCTCTGTTTCACATATAAATCAAAGTATTTTTGTACCGTTATAATATACTCTGGTGTTTCCAAGAAGGCAACTACCACGTAAATCAAAGGAGACAGGGCTCTTTTTCCAGTTCTTCTCGTTAAGAGATGTTTACTGTTTAGGCACATTGCAATACTTGAGCAATGGCGATATAACGCATTCCTCTGTGTCTGTCATCTATCTATCTATCTACCTATCTATTGATCGATCGATCGATGGATCCATTGTATGGGAGAAAAAGTATTAACCTTTCCTCACAAGGTCCATGGCTGACACCTCATACAAAAAAATGCATTAACAAGAGAAAAGCATAATAAATTTATTTAACCAGAGTTTTAGATAGCACAGGAGCGTTCAGAAATGAAGACCCAAAGACCCAGGGAAAACTGTATATTCTTATGCTTAGGTTTGAAGAAGAACAGACAGTCATGTAGAAATGTGATTGGACAAAAAGGGGTATAATTTAATGGTATAACTGAGAGGAACTCAGCCTATTTGTTCAGATTCTTCTTGGCCTCTCCGTGCAGCAGTCCTTTCCTCTGGGTGTGGGCCAGACACCTGTCACATGTATGTCTTATGACCTATTTTCAAGGGAGGTAGACAGAGAATTCCTTTATTGCCAACTTTCACAAAAAACGTGGGAGAAGGTCAGGGAATGACTTTGTTTCAGTGATTTTTCTCAATTGCCAAGGTGCTATATTTTGGGGGTATTATGTTCTGAGCCCTAACATTATCTGCCTATGTACCCATCTATATACATATATATACACATACATAGACATATGTGGATAAATCTGTATACTTACATATACATATATACATGCTACACACACCTGTGTGTGTCTTAAATACAAACTTACTTATTCCAAGTAGGTATGAGACTCACTGTCTTCTAGTGTAAATATACTTGAATTTACACACAGAAATGTACACTATTTTATTATAAATTGCTTTCATTTTATTTCTGTTTATAATTATACTAAGAAATTGTGTTGTTTTTTGAAAGGCGTTTGAGGTCTTTTAGAGTTGAGAACCATTATTGTTGCCTTTCTGAGTCTCAGTGTCCTCAAAAGAACCAAAGTGGGGACAATAAGATGTTAAAAAATAGCAAAAATGTCACACAAAATTATATCCATATAACTCAGAGCCCAAGATGCAGCTGCAGTGAGAAACTTTGCTGATCACAGTCCCTAGGAGGCCCCAGGTCCCAAAGTGGAGGGAGATAGAGCCCGGGAGGTAGGAGACACCTTGGGTACAGGTTGGGGGTGCATGACTGTGAGCCCAGGTTGGAAGACCAAAGGCCATGTGCAGTTTTCCAAGTGTGTTATATGCAATGAACGGAGGTTTATATGAATGGAGATGATACATATTGCATAGATATTGCATATATTCAAGTGTGTTATAAGCAATGAATGGAGATATTTTCCTCTTTTAAATGATCAAACAGTTAACAAAAAAGAGAGAGAGAGAGAGAGACAGAGAGGGAGAGAAACCTTCCCTAAGCACTTAGTGACCACACTTAGTGACCACCTACTATGCACCAAAACTCTGTCATCTGCTCTGCAAACCATATCTTTCTTAATTCTTGCTTCTACCCAGTGAGGTAGGTATTATTATGGCTACCACAGATGAAGCGGCTGGGGCTCTTTCAGTAAACAAAATTTGAACTGAATCTATTTGACTACAAAGTCAGTAGGGCATACTGGCCCTAAAAAATTGCCAGTGGGCTTGTTTTTATTTTTACATTAAGGTCTTCTGTCTTAGTCAGCAAGTTTAGTCTATGATACTTGTCTGAGCCTCACTCCTTAGATGGTAAAGGCAACACAAATGGAAATTTAAACATAGAATTCAACCAATATAAAAATATTTACATAATTTTGAAAGAAATGAAACAGTCTCTACACAAGTCGCAAACATACCACTTTCTTGGATGGGGGAATTTATATCATAATATTTCAATTTCCCCCAAAATTACTAAATGCAAAATTATTAATTACTAATACTATACATAAATATAGTGAAATTATAATTGGAATTCAAATGGATTTTTACAGTATTAAATTATCTAAAAATTGATATAAATGTCTGAGAAAAGCCAAGAAAAACTTTTAAAGAATAGTTTGGGGAGGGTAACTTGATTTCTTACTAAATATAAAAATATAATTTATAAGGCATGGGACTGACATAGGAATAGAAAGGAAAACCCAGAAAGATCTCAGTGGACAAAGATGGTCTGTTTAATAAATGGTATTAATAATCCATTTAGAAGAAAATAGAGTTGAGTTCCCTACCTCACATCAAATTTTTAAAAATCCATCTGGAGTAAGTGTTTAAATGTAAAGTAAATAAAACCATAAACTTATTATAAGAAAATCACCCACACACATACACACATATGAAATTGATAGATAGATAGATAGACAGATAGATAGATAGATCTCCCAAGGGTATAGTTGAGGGAAAGAAATGGTTTTTGCCAAGTCAGAAAACTTAGAATGTATAAAGAAAGTGATAGGCGTATTCAATTATGTAAAAGTTAATATAATATTAGAATGGTGAAGGATGCAATAAAGATAGGCAAATAATAGCTTGAGGAACATAGTTTCAATGCAGATGATTGATAAAAAGTTAATATCTGAGATATACCAAAAGATTCAGACAAATTAATTTAAAATGGCAAACAATAAACAGGAAAATGGGCAAAGGATATGAACAAAGGGTTTAGAGAAGATCAAATTCAAATGTCAATACATATATGAAAAGATGTTTAGCTTCTCTAGTAGTCAGATAAATACAAATCGAAGTAACAATGAGACATCATTTCCACCACAAATTTGGTAAGTTAAAAAGAGTGATAATCCCTCTCACTGACAGAAATGTTGGGGAAAAGTTTTCTCTTATATATGATTAGGGGAAATGTGAGTCATTATATGTTTTTAGAAAGCAATTGCTCAATGATTATGGTAAATGGGAGTTACATAGACCCT
Source organism: Piliocolobus tephrosceles (assembly GCF_002776525.5). NCBI lineage: Eukaryota > Metazoa > Chordata > Mammalia > Primates > Cercopithecidae > Piliocolobus > Piliocolobus tephrosceles. The sequence goes on along the minus strand of NC_045451.1, from coordinate 34,778,061 downwards.
TCAACCTAGCAATCTCACTCTTAGGAATTTGTTCTTTAAAAACAGAATTCCAGTAAGAAAGTATCTGTTCAAGGCCAAGGATGTTCACATCAGCATTGTTTAAAACTGCACAAATTTGGAAACAAAATAAATCCCATCGACAGAGGAATAAGTGAATAAATGATGGGATATTTATACCATGAAATATTGCACAGCTCTTAAAAAGACTGCATTATATATAACTTCCTGTTAACTCTGAGGGGTATTATGATATATTTTTAAGTGAGAAAAGCCAAATGCAGAGAAAGGTATATATATATAACCCATTTTGTAGTGAAGCCCTTCCGTAAAGTACATACATATATTTATGTAAGAAAATGACTATATTAGCATAAAAATATTATGGAACGTTTCAAAACAAGTGATGCCAGCAAACACGAGAGAGGAATGATGGGTGTGTGTGTGTGTTCGGGGAATCAGAGAGGTTAAAAAAGATAAAATCAATATGAATTTAGGTAAAAGTATATGTATATGTGTATAACTATACATGGAGAGAGAAATTTGAAAGAATATTCACTAAATATTAATGATGTATTCATGGATTGAATATTGGTCTCTACCAGTTATCCCCAAATTAATCTGTAGATTCAATACAATCCTAGTAAAAATCTCAGCAGGTTTTTATGTGCATCCAAATGTATACATGCATATGTATAAATTGACAAGCTAATTATAAAATGTATTAAAAATGCAAAGGGCAAAGAATGGCTAAGACATTCTTGAAAATGAAAAACAAGATGCATAGAGGAGGGCAGGAGGGTATTTTGCACTATCGAATATGAAGACTTAAAAAGTATTTATTTATTTATTTATTTATTTATTTATTTATTTATTTGAGACAGTGTCTTGCTCAGTCACCCAGGCTGGAGTGTAGTGGTATGATCACGGCTCACTGCAGCCTCAGCTTGCTGGACTCCAATGATCCTCCCACCTCAAATTCCCAAGTACCTGGGACCACAGGCACAGGTGCATGCCACCACGCCCAGTTATTTTTTTTTTTTTTTTTTTATTTTTTTTGTAGAGACAGGATTCTGTCATGGTGGCCAGGCTGGTTTTGAACCCCTGAGCTCAAACGATCCACTGGCCTTAGCCTCCCAAAGTGCTGGGATTACAGGCATGACCCACCTCACCCAGCCAGTACTTTAGACTTATGAAGCTACAAAAACTAAGACAATACAACATTGGTGCAAAGACAGATGAATACCGCAATGCGGTTGAATCAGTGTCCAGAAACAGGCATGTGGAAACTTTATCTATGACAAAGGCAAACTGAAGGGAAGGGCTTCTTTTCAATAAATGATATTAAGTCTATTGAATATCTGAATGTAGAAAAATGAAATTTTACTCCTACCTCACACCATACAGAAAAATGAATTCCAAGTGGATTTTGGCTGTCAATGTTAAAGGTAGATCAATAAAGCTTCTAGAAGATAATATAGGAGAATTTTTTTCTCAAACATGGAATAGGAAAATATTTCTTAAATCTGATACAAAACCCACTAATCATAAAGGAAAAAATTAATACATTAGGCTACATTAAAATTAAGAACCTCAGTTCATTGCAAGAAACCTCCAAAAGAAGAAATTTGCAATATATAAAAGGTAACAAAGAATTCACACCCAGAATGCACAAAGAACTAGGAATCAGTAAGCAAAGACCAACAGCCTAATAGAAAAATGGCAAGAGGGCTGAACAGGAATTTTGCAAAAGAGGATATACTAATGGCCAATAAACATATGAAAATGTGCTCAATTGTATTAGTAATTTAAAAATTTCATGAGATATACATCCCCTCTGAATGGCTAAAATGAAGAACTGTAGGTAAGGATGCAGAAAGGAAAGAGTGCTCAAAAACTGCTGGTGATAATATAAATTGATGTAATCACTTTGGAAAACTACTACTGCCTGATTAAATGTTTAATGTACGTATACATGTTGAAGGAGCAATTCTATGGCTAGATGTTCGCTTAGAGTGTGGCACATGTGAAGTAAAAATCACGGACAAGAATGTTTGTAGAAGCAACTTGTAATAATCCCAAACCAAAAACACAAATGCCCGACAATAGTAGAATGGATAAATAAATAATAGTATAGTCCTACAATGACATATTCACAAGAGTGAAAATGAACAAATGACAGCTATATACCTCAACATGAATGAGTCTCCATATAATCTTTAGCAAAAAAAAAAAAAAAAAAAAAAAAAAGCTAAACATAAAGAAACAATCTGAATTATTTCGTTTATATAAAGGTGAGCAAGTAAAACTAATTTATGGCGTTAAAGCCAGCACAGGCCGGGAGCAGTGGCTCACGCCTGTAATCCTAGCATTTTGGGAGGCCGAGGCAGGTGGATCATGCGGTCAGGAGTTTGAGACCAGCCTGGCCAATATGGTGAAACCCCTACTCTACTAAAAATACAAAAATTAGCTGGGCACGGTGGCACAAGCCTTTAATCTCAGCTACTCGGGAGGCTGAGGCAGGACAATCACTTGAACCTGGGAGGCGGAGGTTGCAGTGAGCCGAGATTGTGCCATTGCACTCTAGCCTGGGTGACCAAGTGATACTCTGTCACACACACACACACACACACGCACACTCACAAAGCCAGGACAGTAATAACAACTGAGGAGGACTGGCAGAGGCACTGGGAGGTGGCAGGAGGACTTGTAGGGAGCTGCTCACATTCTCTTTCTTGTCCTGGGCAGTAGATACTTGGGTATTCATTTTTTAATAATTCTTTGGGCTACACATGTATGATTTGTGCAACCTTCTATATTTGTGTTATACTTCACTAAACCGATAAAAATAATTTTAATGGCATTTACCTTAGGTGATGAGATTTCAGGTACCTGTTACTTTCTTTTTTTTTTTTTTCTTTACTTTCTTGAATTATTTACAATACACATGTATTGTTTAATATGATCCAAAAAATCATAAAACAATTTATATACAAAAGTAGAGTCAGACATATTTCAGAAACACAAATGTTCATTTAACTAGTTGAACTAAAGCTAGATACTCTTTCACAAAATTAGTTTTCTAAAAAAGATCATAAATTGCCACGTGCACAGTTTTCCTCCCTGCTGGGTCATTGAATCCAGTTTGATCTTGAGAGGTCACACTCCCAAACCTCTGCTCCTGCCATGAGTGGACTCTATAGCACCCAGGCTAAGCCACACAAGCATAGGGTCACAGGTTATGGAAAGAGCCTCAGCAGAAAACCAAGAGAACTTGGCTCAAGTGCTAGGTCTTCCAGAAGCTTCCAGCAGTGGAGCATCAGGTTGGTAGCATCACCTTTAGAACAACAACACTGATCTAATCATATCAAAGGTTTCCCTCAAATCTGAAATTCTATGACTGTGTATCTTAGTGATGTGAGGTAGATTTGGGATTGTTGGAGGGAAGTGCATTGGGCAATGTCAACGTCTATCCTATCCGACATCTACCACGTGGCAGTTGCCAGAGTGGGCACCAGGGATACACCAGTAATTTAAACACACAAAGATCCCACCCACAGGAGGTTTACACTTCAGGGTGGGAGACAGGCAACAGACAGTTAAATAAATGCATATGTAACAGATTGAGAATATGTCCTGTGCTAAATTCTAGCTAAGAGGGGAGGATAAAAACCAAAAATTCCCTGTAAGACTTGGCAGCAGGAAGGTAAAACTGGGGACCTGGATAAGAGCAGTTGTTTTTTTTTATACTTTAAGTTCTAGGGTACATGTGCACAATGTGCAGGTTTGATACATAGGTATACGTGTGCCATGTTGGTTTGCTGCACCCATCAACTCATTATTTACATTAGGTATTTCTTCTAATGCTATCCCTCCCCCAGCCCCCTACCCACTGACAGGCCCCGGTGTATGATGTTCTCTGCCCTGTGTCCAAGTGATCTCATTGTTCAGTTCCCACCTATGAGTGAGAACATGCAGTGTTTGGTTTTCTGTCCTTGTGATAGTTTCCTGAGAATGAAGGTTTCCAGCTTCATCCATGTCCCTGCAAAGGACATGAACACATCCTTTTTATGGCTGCATAGTATTCCATGGTGTATATGTGCCACATTTTCTTAATCCAGTCTATCACTGATGGACATTTAGGTTGGTTCCAAGTCTTTGCTATTGTGAATAGTGCCACAATAAACATACATGTGCATGTGTCTTTATAGTAGCATGGCTTATAAGTCTTTAGTTGTACACTCAGTAATGGGATTGCAGGGTCAAATGGTAATTCTAGTTCTACATCCTTGAGGAATTGCCACACTGTCTTCCACAATGGTTGAACTAATTTACACTCCCACAAAGAGTGCAAAAGCATTCCTATTTCTCCACATCCTCTCCAGCATCTGTTGTTTCCTGACGTTTTAATGATTGCCATTCTAACTGGCATGAGACGGTATCTCATTGTGGTTTTGATTTGCATTTCTCTGATGACCAGTGATGAGGAGCATTTTTTCATGTGTCTGTTGGCTGCATAGATGTCTTCTTTTGAGAAGTGTCTGTTCATATCCTTTGCCCACTTTTTGATGGGGTTGTTTGTTTTTTTCTTGTAAATTTGTTTAAGTTCTTTGTAAATTCTGGATATTAGCTCTTTGTCAGATGGGTAGATGGCAAAAATTTTCTCCCATTCTGTAGATTGCCTGTTCACTCTGATGGTAATTTCTTTTGCCATGCAGAAGCTCTTTAGTTTAATTAGATCCCATTTGTCTATTTTGGCTTTTGTTGCCATTGCTTTTGGTGTTTTAGTCATGAAGTCTTTGCCAATGTCTATGTCCTGAATGGTATTGCCTAGGTTTTCTTCTAGGGTTTTTATGGTTTTAGGTCTAACATTTAAGTCTTTAATCCATCTTGAATTAATTTTTGTATGGGTGTAAGGAAGGGATCCAGTTTCAGCTTTCTACATATGGCTAACCAGTTTTCCCAGCACCATTTATTAAGTAGGGAATGCTTTCCCCATTTCTTGTTTTTGTCAGGTTTGCCAAAGATCGGCTGGTTGTAGATGTGTGGTGTTATTTCTGAGGCCTCTGTTCTGTTCCATTGGTCTATCTCTCTGTTTTGGTACCAGTACCATGCTGTTTTGGTTACTGGAGCCTTGTAGTATAGTTTGAAGTCAGGTAGTATGATGCCTCCAGCTTTGTTCTTTTTGCTTAGGATTGTCTTGGCAATGCGGGCTGTTTTTCGGTTCCATATGAACTTTAAAGGAGTTTTTTCCAGTTCTGTGAAGAAAGTCATTGGTAGCTTGATGGGGATGGCACTGAACCTATAAATTACTTTGGGGACCATGGCCATTTTCACAATATTGATTTTTCCTATTCATGAGCATGGAACGTTCTTCCATTTATGTCCTCTTCCATTGTGTCCTCTTTTATTTCCTTGAGCAGTGGTTTGTAGTTTTCCTTGAAGAGGTCCTTTACATCCCTTGTAAGTTGGATTCCTAGGTATTTTATTCTCTTTGTGACAATTGTGAATGGGAGTTCACTCATGATTTGGCTCTCTGTCTGTTAATGGCGTATAGGAATGCTTGTGATTTTTGCACATTGATTTTGTATTCTGAGACTTTGCTGAAGTTGCTTATCAGCTTAAGGAGATTTTGGGCTGAGACGATGGGGTTTTCTAGATATACAATCATGTCATCTGCAAACAGGGACAATTTGACTTCCTCTTTTCCTACTTGAATACCCTTTATTTCTTTCTCTTGCCCGATTGCCCTGGCCAGAACTTCCAACACTATGTTGAATAGGAGTAGTGAGAGAGGGCATCCCTGTCTTGTGCCAATTTTCAAAGGGAATGCTTCCAGTTTTTGCCTATTCGGTATGATACTGGGTGTGGGTTTGTCATAAATAGCTCTTATTATTTTGAGATATGTTTCATCAATACCTAGTTTATTGAGAGTTTTTAGCATGAAGGGCTGTTGAATTTTGTCGAAGGCCTTTTCTGCATCTATTGAGATAATCATGTGGTTTTTGTCATTGGTTCTGTTTATGTGATGGATTACGTTTATTGATTTGCATATGTTGAACCAGCCTTGCATCCCAGAGATGAAGCTGACTTGATTATGGTGGATAAGCTTTTTGACGTGTTGCTGGATTCGGTTTGCTAGTATTTTATTGAGGATTTTCGCATCGTTGTTCCACAAGAGCAGCTTTAAGGCAATGTGAGGACAGAAGCCAACTGGGGTGCACAGTGGAGACACAGAGGGTAGGGAAGTGGCCATGGTCCACATAGACAGTTCAGAAGCTTTTCTAGAAAGAAAACAGAAATATCAGGTGGAGGCTGGAGAGGAAGGCAACATTAAGAAAACAGTGTTTTCTGGCCGGGCGTGGTGGCTCACACTTGTAATCCCAGCACTTTGGGAGGTCGAGGTGGGTGGATCACCTGAGGTCAGGAGTTTCAGACAGCCTGACCAACATGGGGAAACCCCGTTTCTACTAAAAATACAAAATTAGCCAGACATGGTGGCACATGCCTGTAATCCCAGCTACTCAGGAGGTTGAAGCAAGAGAATCGCTTGAACCTGGGAGGCAGAGGTTGTGGTGAGTCGAGATCGCACCACTGCACTCCAGCCTGTGCAACAAGAGCGAAACTCCATCAAGAAAGAAAGAAAGAGAGAAAGAGAGAAAGGAAGAAAGAGAAAGAGAGAGAAAGAAAGAGAGAGAAAGAAAGAAAGACAGAGAAAGAAAGAAAGAAAGAAAGAAAGAAAGAAAGAAAGAAAGAAAGAAAGA
>NC_045451.1:34762166-34771290 GCF_002776525.5 Piliocolobus tephrosceles | reverse complement strand
AGAAAGAAAGAAAGAAAGAAAGAAAGAAAGAAAGAAAGAAAGAAAGAGGAAGGAAGGAAGGAAGGAGAAAGGAAGAAAGGAAATGGAGTTTTGTTTGTTTTGTTTTTAGGAACAAAACTAGAGCTCTTGGTGTATCCACGTGTTGATGCGGATGATCCAGGACAGAGGAGACGTTAATGACCAGCAGACTACACAGAAACAGAGGCCTGAGCAGAAGACAGGACATTGAATCCAGCACATGAGTAGAGGGACAGCATTAATGGGGGAGGCAGTTCTTCCATTAAGACAGGAGGAAAGAGAGAAGATGGCACAGGTGTAGGTCAGACTGAAGATTAGGTGGAGGAAGGACAAGGGAATTCCCATGATCTGCTTCTCTTTTCTCCTTCGTGTATAAGATGAGTTCAACGACTGAGAAGGGATACGGGATATTTGAGATATAAATATATGGGCTATATGGGATATAAAGGAGAAGGTAAGTGTACTTAAAGAGAAATAGAATTGCTGGGCAGTGTTAGGTTGACATTTGTAATAATAAAATCTCAGTAAATACTGTAATGAACTTGGAGGCCAGCAATTTCTTTCCTGCGAAATGGAGATAGTAAGACCCAGGTCCTCCTCATATCCTATGACTCTGTGAATAACGCCTCAATCCTTTCTGGAAAATGCTTTAAAACCCATGATCTTATTATCTATGGTGCCAAGAAGTCTTGCAGCTAAGAAGAAGCTTGAGGAACTATAATATCTAATACAACTGGTCAAAATATCAGAGCAATCTCAGATGAGTTGTGTGGGGTTTATCCACCCACCCACAAATTCACCTATCCATCCATCCCATTCCATTCAATGGACCTCTTCTCAATCATGTACTGGATGCTAAAATAACAGCATTCTCATTCTTCGATGATTAGTTATTTGGCAATTCAGTGAATAAATTTGTTCAACAAGTGTTTGTTGAGCATCCACTATTTTGAGCTCAGCCCTTTGCTGAGGATTGTGGAGAACACACAAATCCAAAATGAATTCTTTCCATTCTCAAGTAGCTTATAATGTAGATAGGAAGGCCATTCAGGCTCACATTGTAATAATTCAGTGTAGAATACAGGTGCTAAATCATGTGTAGAGATCAGGAGCTATGAGGAGTGAGCTCTGAGAAGGAAGCTCTGCGTACACAAGCACAGCTCTAGCAGGGAGGCAGGATTTAAGCTAGGCCTGATCATCTCAGCGCTTATCTTTGGAGAGGGGAAAAAAAAGATTCCAAACTTGAAGAAATAGTGCAGTATTAGAGTGCAATCATAAACATAAAACATTAACATGTAATTCCCTTATGCTTTTGAAAAATTACTTCATAAACGCAAAGTAAAATATTTTTCCCTTTTTATTACCTGACAATTACATATTAAGAATTTCTTTTTATGTTTAAAAACATATGCAAGCTGGGGAAGGCAGACGCCAAAATGTAATTGCTTTCCTTCTATAAGAATCAGATGTCATTTTCTTCCAACTCAACTCTGAAAAGAGATAGGAAAAAGCAAATTGTTGTATACATTAAATTTGGAAACATCTGATAGCTTTCCTCAATTAAACTATTTAAATGGAAAAAGATTGCTGTACAGCTCTATCATATCCCACTGAATAAAACCTCAGCTGAGGCAAATTGGCAGTGGCAGGTACCAAATGCATCGGCAATAATGAGATTGGACAACCCAGTGGAGGTCATTGGTAATTGTTATTATATGCAATATTGCACTGTCAGAAGAAGAAAAAAACAACTCCAAAGCAGGCAAAGCCAATGCCAGGGACTGCATGAGTTGGGAGTACTTGTGACCATCCAGCCAGAGTGAGTTAAGGAGTGTCAGGAGAGCTGGAACCCCAAGACTTGAGTCCACTCTTCCTGAGGGCTCTTTCGTGGCTGGCTGTGCATCTCAGCATATGAGGGGCAAACCACAGCACATTCTATCAGCAGAGATCTGCTTATTGGGCAGCTGAGAGCAAGGTCTCAGGGGGTGGCACTGGGGTAGAGGAGACGGGGAGGAGACAGGGAAAAATGGGACCCTGAGAAGGGACGTGGAACAGAAGTCAAAACAAGGTTTTTCTATTTGCTGCCTGTTGTGGTTTTGTTCTGAGCTGACCCTGATTCAAGCTATAGAAAGTTTATTTGTACCGCACCCCTACCTCAACCAACTTTCCAGATACGGAGGAAAAGAGAATAAGAATTCACTTGTGTTCCAAGGTTTCAAGTCTCCTTCTCAAAGTTCCAAACTTGAGAAAGAAGGGGTGGGAGTTGGTTTGGGCTGCCTCAGACCTAAGCACGCCTGCCTGCCTGCCTGCCTGCATACAACCTCTCCTGAGCCCTGGGCCCTGAGTGCTGCTCTGGGACAGTCCAGATGAAGAGTAAAATCAATTGCTGCATAGTCCTCTGCAAATGACAGCCATACACCAACTTGTCTGCAGTGCAGTGATGGGTACACAAAAATGTATTTGACTGCCATTTAACCACTTACCAGACAGTTTCGTGTCCAACAGGCTGCAGCAGGTGCATCAGTGACCATTGCACTCACTTGTTCCTTAGATTCAATCATGAGGTCACTTTGGAACAGAATGTGACCATTTATAAGGGTCAAGAGCCCCAAATGACTGTGATGCTGCAGTACCTTGTTAAAGAAGGAAGGAATGGGGAAACCCCTCATGGCCCAGGCCGCTGATATCATGAAGCTCTCTGAATACAGTTAGAGTAACTCTGTCAGAATCATTGCCACCGTGCAATTGCCTCCTGCTCTCAGACATCTTAGAGAGTATTCTTTGGTGCTGAGCATGTGTCTCAGTCAATTGGGGCTGCTGTAACAAAATACCATAGATTGGGTGGCTTAAACAACAGATATTTATTTCTCACAGCTCTGGAGGCTGGAAGTCCAAGATCAAGATGCAGTGTCTGGTGAGTGCCCTCTTCTTGGTTTGAAGATGTCCCCATTCTTGTTGTTTCTCCACATGGCAGAGAGGTTGGGATGGGAGGGAGAGAGAGCGAGAGAGAGAGAGAGAGTGAGTGAGTTCTGGTATCTTCCTTTTCTTAAAAGGCACTGATTCCATCACAGGGCTCAACTCTCACGACCTCATCTAAACGTAATCACCACCTCCCTAAGGTCCTGTCTCCAAAACACCATCACCTTAGGGTTAGGACTTCAACATATGGATTTTGGGGAAACACAAACATTTAGCCCATAGCATCATGCTTCCTGAATTTGTCTTAAAGAAAGCAACAGGTAGGTAAATTACCCTATTGGAAAAAAAACCACAAAACCAACTAAAAGCTGAAGGGAAGGTCAGGATCAGGATGGTATCCTAATCCAACCTGGAGGAACACTCCTTCTGAGCTGCAGGGGTTCTTGGGCATCATCTGGTGCCATATCCCACTCCAGGTGGAGACCCCCCGAGATGGGGCTTCCAAGACTTGACTGTGCTAGAGAATCTGCTGGGGAGCATTGTGCAAACTACTCGGATATCCGGGCTCACCTCTTCCTATTGAGTCAGATTTCTGGGTTGGTGTTCAGAGAGCTGTATTATAAACAAGTTTTCTGGAGAATTCTGGAGCAGGTCCTCCACAAACAAGACCCATATGTGGGAAACACTGCATCCCTGACAGTCATTGCTAGAAGAATCCCCCAAACAGGGAGTGCACAGATCACAAGGAAGCCTGATCTATTGTAAGTCATGTTTAATTGCCACGAAGTTCTTTATGTTGAATAGTGTCTGATCCTCTGCCAATTCTGCCCAAAATTTTAACTCTTATCCACTTGATCAGAAAGGATGTATGTGTTTAATCACAAGTTATCTATCTCTTCTTCAAATGATTACTCTGCAGCATATCCCAGCAGAAAAAGTCCACTTCCACCGAGCAGACAACCCAGTGGGAGAATCTAGGTGTGCCCTGAGGCAGGTGCTGCATTCATATACATTCATTTGCATAAAAAGAGTTCATTCATTCATTCTCACTGAGCACCTATTCCCTGCACTGAGAACTGGTGGTACGCAGAGGAATCAGAGCAAGCACAGACTCTGCCCTTGAGGAGATGACAACAGAGGAAGGAAGCCACACACTTATGTAACGCTTGCCCACCCACCCAGGTGATTTGAGTAAAGGAAAAAGGAGGGAGATTCAGATGGGGTGGAGCTGATCAGGGGTGGCTGACTGGCAGAGGTGGTATTTGAGCTGGGCTTGATGGCTGACTTGGATGTAAAGAGGTGGTGTTACCAGTGGAGGGAGCAAGGTACAGCAGGGGTGTCTATGGGAAGAGCAAGGAGTAGAGCAGATGGCACAGAGAAGCTTCTGTACATGCTCAGGTTTAGTCTTCTTGGTGAGGAAATGGCCCTTCTCCTCTGGCTGTAGCATCAAGCCCTAGATATTAGTGTTGAGAAATGCACCTGGTGCAGCCCTTTACCCTTAAACAGGCATCACTATCTTTATTTCAAAGTCAGCTTAAGGTTGTTTATGCCTAAAAAGATCCCTTTGGTAATGGGTCTGCCTAGTCCTACTTAATATTCATCCACTATGAGACCACAGGGCCCCTCTTCTGGACCAGGCCTGTACACAGGGGTCAATGAAAAAGCCTGATCCTGGCAGCTCTCCTTGCCTTGGGTCCGACAGCCCTGTGGCCAGCCCCCCAGTGTTTACGGGGCATCTGTTGGCTGCCAGCAGTGAGAAAGTCTGGGTTCTTTCCTGCAACAACTCTGATTGACTAAAAGAGAAAGGAATGTTCTGGAAAGACAACAGGTAGCTAAAAAGGTTCGAAGTGGGGGGTGAGGAAATGGTTAGGGAATAAAAGGTGGCACAGCTCAGCAAAAATCAAGCCAGCAGGACAGTCTGCTTGGAACCCTGTGACCTGTGTGGTCATCACCACCCTCTGCTGAACCCTTGGCTCTGCCACAGCCACTGAGAACGACCCATGGTTTAGCCCCTCTAGAGCCCAAGTCCTGGCTGAAAGAGGCATTGGATTGGCCAGGTGTAGGTCACACCTCTCATCAGAGGTACCAGAGGAGTACACGGCCAACCAGGAGGGACAAGAGTCACTCGCATCCACAGAGTTAGATTAAAGCACAGGTGAATGCCCAGGACAAGGGTCCAGGTATGAGAATGAATGATGGAGAGAGGAAGGGTGAAAAGAAGTTAGCAATGAGAGAGAAAGCTCTTGCCAACTGGACAGGAGAGGCTGCGAGTCATGTGCTGGGGCCGGCTGGGGCAGGCTGGGGCAGGCTGGGCCAGGGCCTTCCTACTGAGTCAGGACAACTTAACAGACTCCCCAAACTCAGACTGAAGGAAGGGGTGGTCCCTGAGAAAAGGGGCAAATGGGGAGACTAAGGGAATGATGCCCACCTGCCACCTCAAGTAGCCTGAGAATTCACCTTGAAGGAGGAAGAGATTCAAATGTATGAAGGAGGGCAATATTGCTATTCATGGCCATCATTGCCTCCCAAGGAGAATGGACCCTGCTTAAGGAAAGGTCCTTTGGTTTCACTAAGTGTCTTAATGCATTTGGACATGCAAACTAGGTTTGGGACTAGGACCTAGAGAAGTAGGAATACCAGAGGGAGAGAAACTTGGAAGGCAACATGGAGGGAGGAGGAGAGTGTAGGGAGAGGGGCCAGAGTCTTGAAGTGGCCAGTGACAACTCCTTCTGGAGGGGTGGTGAAGAATGGGGAATTAGATGCAAGACTGACTATAGTTCCAGCTACTCAGGAGGCTGAGATGGGAGAATCACCTGAGCCTAGGAGGTCAAGGCTGCAGTGAGCTGAGATCATACCACTGCACTCTAGCCTGGGCAATAGGAGTGGGACTTTGTCTCAAAAAAAAAAGTTTGCCACATGCAACCTGCCTGTCTCTCTGCACCTCCAGTGTAGCTGCTGCACACATGGATGCCTGGTAAGGTGGGCTGTTATTTTGGGATATGTCTTGTATAGGCATCTGCATATTGAAAAAGGAACTGTGTCCTTCATCTGGTTATATGCATAGCCTCCTAAGGGCAGCTCCCTGGGAAGATGAGATGATCTGGACACTGAACAGGGCAATGGGAACTTCTGGCCCCAGATGCCCGTGGTGTGATATATGCACTTCCACAGCATGTGGGCAGGGTGCAGCCACTCCAGAACTTCCAGCCCTGGGAGATCCCCACTGTCTGTGGGTTTTGGATGTGTAGGCTGAAGAGGGGAGAGCATGAGCAGAAAAGGGAGTGCACCTGGAGAGTTTAGAGGGCAAAGTGGAGACGAACCTCATTGTGACCAGGTCCCAACCTGGAAGTGATGACCAAGAAGGGTGAACTCAGAGGTCTGAACACTGAAGGCTGGGCTACAGTGTCCAAACACTCTGTTAGGTTTCTTATTCCCTATGTTAAAAGATAAACTTAGGCACACTGAAATTGTAATGAGTTTATTTGAGCAGACAGTGATCCATGAATTGGGTAGCACCAGACTCCAAACGATTGGGCTTCACCCAGGGGACAGGAAGGGAAACTTTTATAAGGTGTTCACAGAAGCAAGAGAAGGAAAATACACTTGATAAGTTAATGTGGAAAACTTCTAGTTAGAGGTTAGTTTGGTGGTTTCTGATTGGTTAAGCTTAAGTTTTGTTTTACTGTTTACATTGAGTTGGGCTTTGTTTTGCTTACCTAGGAATCCATGGCATTGGTACAGTCTCAGCCTAATGACTTCTATTAGTTTTTTTAAACACCAACTTGGCCACAAACCCCACCCTACTTTTTGTGTTAGCTGTAAGTAGTAATAATGGTAGCAAAAATTTCTATAGCACTTCCTAAGTTCTAGGCATCATTCAAAGCACTTTACATGTATTAATTCACTTAATATAATCATCCCTATAGCTCTTTGAAGAGGATTCTAACATTATCTTCATATTGCAGATATACAAACTGAGGCAGGGGGGTGGAGCAAGATGGCCAAATAGGAGCAGCTCCAATCTCCAGCTCCCAGTGTGACCAACACAGAAGACAGGTGATTTCTGCATTTTCAACTGAGGTACTGTGTTTATCTCACTAGGGAGTGCTGGACAATCGGTGCTGGTCAGCTGTTGCAGCCCGACCAGCAAGAGCTGCAGCAGGGTGAGGCATCGTCTCACATGGGAAGCGCAAGGGGGAAGGGAATCCCTTTTCCTAGCCAGGGGAACTGAGACACACAACACCTGGAAAATCGGGTAACCCCCACCCCAATACTGCGCTTTAAGCAAACGGGCACACCAGGAGATTATATCCCACACCTGGCCGGGAGGGTCCCACGCCCACAGAGCCTTCCTCACTGCTAGCACAGCAGTCTGCGATCTAACTGCAAGGCAGCAGCGAGGCTGGGGGAGGGGTGCCCGCCATTGCTGAGGCTTAAGTACGTAAACAAAGCCCTGGGAAGATCGAACTGGGTGGAGCTCACAGCAGCTCAAGGAGGCCTGCCAGTCTCTGTAGACTCCACCTCTGGGGACAGGGCACAGCTAAACAACAACAACAACAAGAAAAAAGCAGCAGAAACCTCTGCAGACACAAATGACTCTGTCTGACAGCTTTGAAGAGAGCAGTGGATCTCCCAACACGGAGGTTGAGATCTGAGAAGGGACAGACTGCCTGCTCAAGTGGGTCCCTGACCCCTGAGTAGCCTAACTGGGAGACATCCTCCACTAGGGGCAGACCGACACTCCACACCTCACACGGTGGAGTACACCCCTGAGAGGAAGCTTCCAAAGCAAGAATCAGACAGGTACACTCGCTGTTCAGCAGTATTCTATCTTCTGCAGCCTCTGCTGCTGACACCCAGGCAAACAGGGTCTGGAGTGGACCTCAAGCAATCTCCAACACACCTACAGCTGAGGGGCCTGACTGTTAGAAGGAAAACTAACAAACAGGAAGGACACCCACACCAAAACCCCATCAGTACGTCACCATCATCAATGACCAGAGGCAGATAAAACCACAAAGATGGGGAAAAAGCAGGGCAGAAAAGCTGGAAATTCAAAGAATAAGAGTGCATCTCCCCCTCCAAAGGAACACAGCTCATCGCCAGCAACGGATCAAAACTGGACAGAGAATGACTTTGACGAGATGAGAGAAGAAGGCTTCAGTCCATCAAACTTCTCAGAGCTAAAGAAGGAATTACGTACCCAGCACAAAGAAACTAAAAATCTTGAAAAAAGAGTGGAAGAATTGATAACCAGAATAATGAATGCAGAGAAGGCCATAAACGAACTGACAGAGATGAAAACCATGACATGAGAAATACGTGACAAATGCACAAGCTTCAGTAACCGACTCGATCAACTGGAAGACAGAGTATCAGCAATTGAGGATCAAATGAATGAAATGAAGTGAGAAGAGAAGTCTAAAGAGAAAAGAAGAAAAAGAAATGAACAAAGCTTGCAAGAAGTATGGGATTATGTAAAGAGAACAAATCTACCTCTCATTGGGGTGCCTGAAAGTGAGGGAGAAAATGGAACCAAGTTGGAAAACATTCTTCAGGATATCATCCAGGAGAACTTCCCCAACCTAGTAGGGCAGGCCAACATTCAAATTCAGGAAATACAGAGAATGCCACAAAGATACTCCTTGAGAAGAGCAACTCCAAGACACATAATTGCCAGATTCACCAAAGTTGAAATGAAGGAAAAAATCTTAAGGGCAGCCAGAGAGAAACGTCGGGTTACCCACAAAGGGAAGCCCATCAGACTAACAGCAGATCTCTCGGCAGAAACTCTACAAGCCAGAAGAGAGTGGGGGCCAATATTCAACATTCTTAAAGAAAAGAATTTTCAACCCAGAATTTCATATCCAGCCAAACTAAGTTTCAGAAGTGAAGGAGAAATAAAATCCTTTACAGACAAGCAAATGCTTAGAGATTTTGTCACCACCAGGCCTGCCTTACAAGAGACCCTGAAGGAAGCACTAAACATGGAAAGGAACAACCAGTACCAGCCATTGCAAAAACATGCCAAAATGTAAAGACCATCGAGGCTAGGAAGAAACTGCATCAACTAACGAGCAAAATAACCAGTTAATATCATAATGGCAGGATCAAGTTCACACATAACAATATTAACCTTAAATGTAAATGGACTAAATGCTCCAATTAAAAGACACAGACTGGCAAA
>NC_045451.1:34704639-34757166 GCF_002776525.5 Piliocolobus tephrosceles | reverse complement strand
TTTTTCTTATCTCCCCTGGCAAGTGTGGGGCCTCTGTTACGGTACTTTATGTCTTTTCTATGTGTGCGTGTATTACGGTGCATTAGGGTATATCTCTGATAATGACAGCCACGTACACTGGTGCTGTACAGCAGAACATACATACATGCTGTTACTGTTCATGCCTCATTTCCCCTTTCAAAGGGAAAACACTATCTCTTCGTCTTTGCATCCCCAAAGCACCTTGCACAGTGCTGGGTGTATTTAGCAGAAGGTGTCCAGTCAATTTTGTAGAATGGTGAACTAAAGATTTCTAAGCAGGCAGTGATGTGGTGAACAGTATTTTTGGAGGGTTTGCCAACTAGCAGGGTGGATTGAAAGAGGAGAGGCTAAAAACAGGACCCCACAAAGTTCTGAACTGTGCCCCATGGCAAGGATAGTGATCTATTTGGACAACCCGTGGCCATCTGGGGTTTGCCTCTTTGCCCTGCAGGTACACCTCTGTCTGAGCTCTTGGTCTGAGTTTTTTTGGTCTTCCTGTTTTCCAGATTTGCCCAACAACATTTCCTGCCTGAGAGAAGCCTTCCATATAATTTGTGAACTGGCAAGACAGTCAGCTTTTGGCAGACTATAAAGCTGTCTGAAGTTTTAGTTCTCAATCCTAACATTTGATTCATTTAATTAAGGGCTGAGGACATTATGAGTACCTCTCAACTATCAAAGGGCAAATTTGAAACAACTCACGAACACAATTAACCTTGGCCCCAGAGATTAAAAAAAAGAAGCAGGCACAGTGTGGTATTTCACTATTTATAATCACCAGTTAACAAAGTATGCAATTAAGTCAAATGCTGATGTAGCAACACAAGCCCAGTGCCAGGGGTTTGCCCTTGCCTGGTTCTTGCATGTGACCAAATGTGGCTTTGGACTAGCGGTCTCCAGGTGGAGGGCCACATTAGAATCTCTAGGGGCTTGGGGGTGGAGGAAAGGTTTGAAAACAACCATAAATAAATAAAATAACCATAAATAAAACAATCATAAATAAAACATATATGTTTGAAAACAATCATAAATAAAATAAAACATAAATAAAATAATTTTATTTTATTTGAGGGATATTCTTAAAACCTAATTTCTTTTTTTGAGACAGAGTTTTGCTCTTTTGCCCAGGCCGGAGTGAAGTGGTGTGATCTCGGCTCACTGCAACCTCCGTCCCCCCGGTTCCAGTGATTCCACTGCCTCGGCCTCTTGAGTAGCTGGGATTACAGGTGCCCGCCACCATCACCGGCTAATTTTTGTATTTTTAGTAGAAATGGGGTTTCTCCATGTTGGTCAGGCTGGTCTCGAACTCCTGACCTCAGGTGATCCACCCACCTTGGCCTTCCAACAGGCATGAGCCACCACACCTGGCTAAAACCTAATTTCTAAAAATGTAAACTACAAAAATTAATGCTTGAGAAAAATCTTTCTGAATGATGGGAAATTGCTGAAGACAGAAATTCCCTAGATAGAGAAAATGCCCTTCTCCCCAGGGATCTTATAAAATTCTCTGGCGGACACATGAGAACGTCAAAGTATCAAAGGAGAGTATGAATGAAGAAAAGGTTGTAAAACACTGCTATTCCCACACCTTAATCTCACACTGCCCTTGGAGATGAGTGCCTCTCCCATGGGGGTTGTCATGGGAACCCTTTCTAGAAGTAACAATATTCTTAATAAATACATTTAACCGTCCCTCCCTTCCTTACTTCCCTCCTTCCTTCCTTCCTCCCTTCCTTCCTTCTTTCCTTCTTTCCATCCCACTTGCATATTTATACCCTATCTTATTCCAAAAAGGATGTGAGATGGATAAATCCCTTAGGATAATTTCTAAGAGGAAGCTCCCCAGGAAACAATGGGATCCATCAACATCCCGGTTAACAAATTACTTTTTACTATGTATTAGTCAGTCACTGAGCTGGATGTGAAAGTACAGGATGAACGAAACAAGATATCTGTCCTCAGGGAACAAAATCAGCCTAAACAGAACAAAAGCAGGAAGAAGGACCCTACACTTTGGATTACAGCTGCCTGTAATCCAAAGTGCAAAGTACTAAGTGATGTGGATTTTATCAACCAGGGTGCTTTTGGTTGCAAGTAACAGTAAACGTAACTCAAAGTGGGAATTTATAATCTCCCCTAATAGGAAGTCCTGAGGCCAGGCAGCTCCAGGCACAGTGTGAACTCACTTTTGTGCTCTTTCTTGGCCCCCTGCCCCTCACCCATGTACCAGGGTTTTGATCCTCAAGCTGGTTGCAGGCTGGCTACAGCAGCTCCAGGCATCACTTCCCAGCAACGTCCAGGAAAAGAAGCAGGCACATCACTGCCTGCCAGGTGGCACCTCTGTTTATCAGTGAGGAAACCTGCTTCAGAAGTCCCCAAGCATGGCTTGTTGGCCTGATATGGGCATGTAGGATCCTGCATGCATCCCTGAACCAGCTTCTAACTGAAGAGAATGTAATAAGCAGAACTAGCTTAGACCAACCAAGACTTACCTCTAAGTCCCAAGGGGGAGGAGTGGCCACCTGAACAAAATAGACATGCGCCCAGAGAAGTCAGAGAGTGTGGATGAAATGCTGGAAAGTACCAGCAATGCTGTTCCACCAACGCACAGAGCAGGAACATGGAATTCTCCCTGCCAGGCACAGCAGGGGAGGTGATCTGATTTGACCTGTCCAAGAGCGCGTGTTCTGACTTCTTTTTGGGGGCAGGGAATAGGACATTCCTTCTAAGTGGAGGAAATAGCACGAGTAACCCCGTGGGGAGCTGCTTTGCACAGAAACAGAAGCTTCTGTGTCTGTAGCACAGGTGTGCATTGGGTGGATGCAAACAGGAGAAACCTGAATGATGGATCAGGACCAGTGGAGAAAGGCCTGGCCACCAGGCAACAAGCAGCCATTATTTTAACCCAGAGGTTCGGACAAAGCATGGTATTATTGGCATGGTTTCTCACTCAGTTAATGGAGGCATTACTGTAGAAAGACTAGTTCCAGAAAATATTTTAAGATGCTGTGACCAAAAATCTGTCCTTGGGGACCTGCTGGAGGGATGTGGCTAGCCTCAGAGGGACATTTTTGGCAGGGGCATTGAGTCTGATGGGTAGTGGTGGTTTATCAGAATTCTTAAAAACACAGACTCTGGAGTCAGACTGCCTGGACACACAGCCTGTCTTTACTTTCTGCTGCTCACCTGGCCTGAGTTCTCTCACCTGTGAAGTGGGGATAATAATTGTAAATACTCCATAGGGTTAAATAAGTTAGTCATTCTGGCACACAGGGAGCCCTCTATAATTGTTAGCTGTTATTGTTGTTAAGGGCTGAGAAGGGAGTGGGGATACATTATCAAGAGGATTCTAATGAGGAAGCCAGTGGCGATTTCGTTGTGTGGATTTTAATTGTTTTCCCATAAACTGTAGCTGACAGTTGCCTCTAAGTAGAAGGCAAAGGGCCCACAGCCTCCAACTACCTGAAAATTGGCCCACATACCATCTTTGCCTCAACTGCCAAGTGACATTCACGTACCTTCCTTTTACCTACAAAGTTGAGTTCGTACTCTATAGATCTAATTGATAATCTACTAATATTAATTAGAGAAGCTCATTAGTTTAAGTGATTCGAGTTATGACCCCTATAATAAATATTATTAAAGACTAAAGACCTAGTTAACCAAGATTAAAGTAAGAGAACTGCAAATTTTCACCTGACCTAAGAAAACCTTTTGCTTTCCTTCTTTCCTGCCCTTTCAGAGCTTCTTTGTTTTCCAGACACTACAAAGAACCCTAATGCTTGCTTACAAAATTAGATCTGTGTGGGGGTTATCAAAATTTGAAGTCCTTGTGCAATTAGCATACACAGAAGGGATACAAAGGGAAGAGTTCAAAGAAATTGACAACTGCATGCAATTTGAAAATGTTCTCATGGATTTTGATTTGCTTAATTTTTAATTAGGACAAAAATTTCAAACACACAAACTATTAAAAAGAATAATACAAGGAACACGCCTCTGCCCTGCGCCCAGATACCCATTCCAACAATTGTTAACAGGTTACCATATTTACTTCCTCCCTCTGGGCTTCTCTCTCTCACTGGGCGACTCTCTTGGGGCTCTTGTCGATGCTCAAATGTGTCTGTCCAAGGTCCCAAGGGGAATCTCTTTCTGGTAACCATTTGCAAACAAGTTGCAGATATGTTGACACTATACAGCTTCAACCTATATCTCCTGAGAATGAAGACATTCTCCTACTTAATCGTGAGATCATCATTATCCCTAAGAAAATTAACAAGAATTCCCTAGTATCATCTAAACCAGGCCTTATCCAGATTTCTCTATTTTTAGAGCTATGATCCAATTACGGGTCTGCTAGTATTGTTTTTAATAGAGAGAAGTGTGTGTATGTCTGTCACTAAGCTTATGAAATGTGTGTGTGTGTATAGTGCTCATGTATGTTTGTGTGTGACATGTGTAAGTATGAATGCATACATGCATATATGTATGTGTGTGAGCAGTGTTTTGTGTCCACGTGTGTGATGTGTACATGTGCTTCTACGTGTACATGCATGTGTGTGTGTTGAGGAAGGAGATGCTAGGGATTCTCTTTGAGCAAAATGAACCAAGATTTGCTAGAAAGAAGATGCTTTATTGTTGTTATTATTTTGCCTAATGCATGTGAAGAAATAAGAGCCAAACTCCAGCAACTATTGAGCAGAATCTGTCTTGGCTGGGGAGGCTGAAGATACTAATGGTTTTGTTCCCCTTGATAGATTGATTCAGGTGTCCCTCTCTCCTATCATCTTGGGAGAGCTCTCTCTGAAAGGGAATAGTCACAAAAGTTCTTTCTCTGCTCAAAAGGGTCAGCATTACCTTCTATTTTCCTCACCAGGCCTGCAGCTGACACACAAAGAAAGGTGTAATTACAATGTGACGTGCTGCTGATCGCCAGGGTCTGGAAATTTTAAACCACTCACTCTGCTCAGAATACATTTCAATTTGGTGCTATGAATTTTACATTGAAATGAGTTTTTTCTTTAAAACCCTAGAGAAAACAGACCCTGCACAGAAGCATTAACAAATTGCTTTGCAAATCTAGGCTAAAGCGAGCATTCAATTTGAGGAGGCCAAATCAAGCTCAAGTCCCGAAGCCCAAGGCCTGGTCCCAGCAAGTCCAAGTTGGCTCTGGGATGGATTTGGCCATGGATTTGGTCTTGCTTTAGCCCTTGCCACCTTTCCTCTGTGCTGACTCTCTTGGGGCTCTTGCAGATGCTCAAATGTCTCTGTCCAAGGTCCCAAGCGTTTAGGGCTGGAAACTGCTGAGACTAGAAGCCCTGGGGTGAACAGCCCTTGCTTGGCTGTGCAGTCACATGGGTGAGAAAAAGGATCCACAGAAGCAAAGACTCAGGCAAGCCCAGGCTGTGGACCACATAGCCACTCATTCACTTTACAGAGCGGACACTGGGTAAGAGCTCAATGGTGTGACCAAAGGCCCCCACTGGTCACTGCAGTCATCAAAATAGTAAAATGTATGAAGTGTTGACAATCTGTCAAGCATCATTCTGAGTGCTTTATGTTTTCTCATAAAGCCTAGGTAGGCTGGGTGTGGTGGCTCACACCTGTAATTCCAGCACTTTGGGAGGGGAGGTGGGTGGATTACTTGAGGTCAGGAGTTCAAGACTAACCTGGCCAACATGGTGAAACCCCAAGTCTACTAAATATACAAAAATTAGCCTGGCATGGGGGTGCATGCCTGTAGTCCCAGCTACTCGAGAGTCTGAGGCAGGAGAGGTTGCAGTGAGACAAGATTGAGCCACAGCACTCCAGCCTAGGTGACGGAGTGAGACTCTGTCCAAAAAAACAAAAAAGAAGAGTCTGAGGTAATCCTCTGTGGTAAGGCCATTATTACCCTTTTTCACTTTATATTATTATTTTTATTATTAATACATAAATGTTTTTGTAGAGACAGGGTTCTGCCATGTTGCCTAGGCTGGTCTTGAACTCCTGGGCTCAAGCAATCCTCCCCCATAGGCCTCCCAAAGTGCTGGGATTACGGGTGTGAGCCACCGTGCCCACCCCCCACCCCCACCCTTTATAGATAAAAACTCAGAGGCACAGAGAGGTTCAGTTGCCTGAATTCATGCAGCCTAGACATGCTCACCCAGGATACTTGTTGGTGACCAGCACTCTGCACTTTGGACCACACTGTCTGCCTACACTTCTGAGCTGTCCTAGCCACACCACCCCAAGCCTGGCCATTCCTGTCTAGTCAGATATGGCTTCTTCAAAGTCTAGGCCTGGCATCATCTTAACCCACCAGCCTGCAGACTCTGCTGCCCTTGTGTCCACGTAGTGGACGAGGAAAGCCCCTCACGCAGGACTGGATCTTAACTTTAGTGAAGACATGTTCCGGAGCCTCACCCAATGCTTTTCAGACCTGTCCTCTTTTCTTTGAGGCCCAGGCCGAGGAAACCCTCGGGGTGCTCATTTGTCATGTGTTTGCCTTGTTTGCTTAATATTTAGTGGCCCTCTTCCCTCACCTTCCACACCACCATTCACTTTATACTCATGCCCTGGGGAAGGGGGATCCAGAACCACAGTGGGTCCACTCTATGACATGTCTTGTAGTTTATTGCACACTAGGTGACAGGAGGAAACAGGAAAGCCTGATGAGGTCGAAAGAGCTGCATGATGCCTGAGGTTCTGGCTAGCCAGCGTTGTGTCTGCCTCTTAAAGCCACTTCTCGGGCAGCCAAGCATGGCCACTTCAGTGGTTCCTGGTGGCATCCTAGCTTGGAGGGACCTTGGCCTGAGAAGGGGGTGCCTCTCCTGCCACCCACAGCACTGCTTCTCCAAAGCCGTGGAGATCAATCTGCCCCAAATGAGCATCAGGAGCTGCAGTAAACCCAGTCCCCAGGGCTCTTGCCATGGAGCCTGGGACAGCCTGGGGACCCGGATTAAAATGATACGTTTTCAATTTGGTCTTAAACGAATTCACCAAATCGGCATCTTTGATGTCAAGTGGAAGTGAATTCCACAAATCTCAATTTATTTTATGGGAAAGCGTTATTGATTTTTTTTTTATCGTCTGCTTCTCCTTCTTCTTCCCTCCCAGCTGCCAAGCCTCTTCCACCTGGATTGAATTGTTTGATTTAAGAGCGGCAGTTCAGAAAGAGGAAGAGATGCCTCTCCCCTTCCTTCCACACATCCCCCACCCTGCGGTGCCAGGTACATCCCCTCAAGCCAGGAGCAGCAGGAAGGGACAGGCCCAAGCCAGGATTCCCTGGCTGGGCTAGAGTGGCCTTGCCGTGTGCCTGCAGCTTGTCTGCATGTGCCCACACTCAGCCAGTTTGGTGCCTGTTTAAAGACTGTATGTGTTGTCATGTCCTTTTTCCTGTGTTGTGCCATTCATCTCCTTAAGGCCCTGCGGGAGCCGCCCCTTGTTCCTGCCTCATGCCCACACCTGATGACCTAGCACCCAAGGCCTTGTAAACCAGACCCCAGCCTGTCTGTTCAACCACGTGTGCATCTGGCCTTCCATTTCCTTCCAGAACGTCTTTTATTTATGGAGGTATTCATATCTCCAGGCCCGGTGACTATCAGGAACTCAGTACGGGCTTATGCACTGAGGAGGCATGCACGGTGACCCCCATGAGTGCCACTCTCATGCCCTATCTTTGCTTATGCTCCTCTCTTCCCCTTGGCACCAGCATGAGGCCCTCCCAAATACTCTGCACTGTGCCAACCCAAACTTAGCACACTTCCAGCAGAGCAATTGATTCCCTGATTCTCCCTACCCCACCAGCCCATTCTTCCTAAGGGGCTTGCTCTCCGGAACAGTGGCTCCATCCTTCACTCAGTAGCTCAGGTGAGAAATCCCGCAGTCATCCTTGGTTCATTTCTTTTCCTCACACCCAAATCCAGTCCCATTCACTCTAACGGTTCCACCTTTTGGTAGGCAGAATTGTGGCCCCTAAAGATGTCCACACTTCTATCTCCATGAACCTGTGAATATCTTCCTTTACATGGCAAAAGGGTCTTTGCAGATGCGATTAAGATGTGTGGATCTTGAGATGGAAAGATTATTCTGGATTATTTGGATGGGCCCGATACTATCATATGAGTCCTTTAAAGCAAGGACCTTTCTAGGCTGTGGTCAGACAGAGATGACAGCGTGAGAAGGATTCAGTACCCTTTCTGGTTCTGTAAGCAGGAGGTTCTGTGCAAGAGCTGGAAAGAGGCCTCTGGAAGCTGGAAAGGCAAGAAAATGGATTCTCTCCTGGGGACCCCAGAAAGGAGCACAGCTCAACATCTTGATTTTAGCCCAGTGACACTTGTGTTGGATTTCTAGCCTACAGAACTATAAGATGACAAATTTGTGTTGTTGATAACCACCACGTTTGTGGTTACTTGTTATAGGAGCAATACAAAACAAACACAACTTCTTAAATATGACCTGGAAATGACCTCTCTCTTCCATCTTCCCCCTAGTCCAAGTCACCTAGACTCCTGCAAGAGCCTCCTCAGGCGTCCTTCCTCCCCCAACCCCTGCAATCAACTGTCCACCAGAAACCTAAGTGGTCTTTTGTTTTTCATCTTCTTATTTTGAAATAATTTCAAACAAGTAGAAAACTTGCAAGAGAAATACAAGAATTCTCCTGCCTTCATCACCCATACCCATCCATTGCCATCACTGTGCCACATTTGCTTGGTCATTCTCTCTCTCTCAGATCATGTCCACCCCTACTTAAGCCTCCAGTGGGTTCCCACTGCCTTGCCCTCCTCCTCATAGCCAGTAAAGGTGGATGTTGCCGGGCCCAGCCCACCTTATCCTGTGTTCCCTGTGCTCAAGGCACACCGTCTGTTTCCGGGCCCTCCCTCCACTGTCCTCTGGCTGTCATCCGTGTGCCTCGGCTCTAATGTCATCACCTCCCAGAAACTTTCCGTGATCATTCCACTAAAGCAACCCCCTACTCCACCTCAGCTGCTCTTTATAGCATTACCCTATTCATTTTTTTTTAAACAGCATTTACCAGGCTCTGATACCATCCCATTCATTTACTGACTGCTTGTTTATGTGTTTACTCACTCCCTGGTGTGTAGCTCTTTGGGCAGGACTCTGTCCACCTCTTACCCTGAATTTCTAAAATAGCACCCGGTACGTAGTAGTTGCTCAACAAATATCGATGGACTGACTGATTTTCTGTGACACACGACTGATCCCTTTTGGCAGATCCAATTGTTTACACGTGTGTATCTTTTCTTAAGGGCAGACAGGATTCTTTCATTTTGAAATTCTCTCCTCTCAGGGCTGGGCACACAACAGGACCCCATCTGAATGTTGGGGGATTTTCGTTGAAAGTGCAAGTTCCTTGATGTGGAGGGCCTTCCTGCCTTCCCCACACACCACCCTAACATCCAGCTCTGTAATCAAATGCACCCCCGATGGAGGCCCTGGGTCATAAGAATGCCTTTCTTCTCCCTGTTTTTCTTTTAGATTTGTCTAAGTGCTGTCAACTTTCTCATCTTGTCTGTTTCCCTCTTCCCTGTTGTGGGGTAAACACACAGAGAGCATTAGCCCCATTTGATGGACATGAAACTGAAGCAAAGGCAGGTTAAGTGGCTTGCCCAAGGTCACACAGGTAATTAACAGCAGGACAACTCCCCTGATCCCTAGCCTGGTGCCTTCTCCTGCAGACCACAGAGCAGCAGCCCCTTGCCCCTCCCCTCAGGGACTGAGGAGCCCAAACCTGATATTATGGGCACAAAGCTTTTAGCAGATGAGCGGAGGGCAGGAAGCTGTGTGGTTAGGTGAGCTCTGGGTATGTGTGCGTCTAATTGCTGTTCATTTCCTTTCCTTTCATTCATAGAGTCATTCATTCACTCAGGCAGACACTCATTCACGAGGCATTCACTGAGCACCTCCCACCTCCTCGGCTTTCTGCTTGGCATAGAGGAGGATGCTGGGGAAGGAGGCAGGGGCCTCACAGGAGCCTATTCTCAGACATGGGAGACCCAACTCACATACGGGAGGTGATGAGGTAGGATTTGGAGACCCCGTTCTGGCAGGAGTGGCATTGACTTCTTTCAGATGAATGGAGGAACTCAGCACAAAGCTGTGTACAGCCACAAAACACTCACACTGGGATTGACTCCCTCCATGCAGGTAACTACCCCCAAGCTCCCTGCTGCTGTCTTCTCTAATAAGAGAACCCCTTCCCCTACCCTACTCCCCCACCCTCTGGGGATGGGCTGAGCTCCCCTACCTACGGAACTTCCCCCGCAGTGCCCAGTCCACAGGGAGGGACTGAGTATTGACCCAACCCTGTGAAATCAGGATCCTTTCTCAGGTTTAAAAGCCATAAGTGAGACAGGCAGCTCTGTTTCTGGGCTGGGGGGTAGCTGTGCTCACTGAAAAGGAGGGAGCATGATTATAAACCTACTATGCTCGATCTCCTACCTCCATTCTTCAATGACAACTTACATTCCATAACTTTCTGATCACTTTCCGTAAGGACAATCCTGTTCAGTTCAAAGTATAACTTCAAGTTCAGTTTGAACAACATCTCTTTGCTTCTCCCCAGTGCAGTCTGAGAAGGACCCCAACTCTCTTGAGGGTTGTCTGGGGCACGGATGATAGGGGTATGGGATTGGGGGGGAGGAGGCTGGCCAGGCTCTGAGAAAACCCAGGTCTCTTCCCTCCTCAGTGTCCAGCTCCTCCAGGAAGGTCCCAGGGAGACAAATGTCCCTTGGGTGCTACAGGTGCTGGGGAGTCCTCTCTCTGTTGGCTCTGTTGTTTCTCTATTGACCCCTGGTAGGCCAATAATGCCTCAGCCACAACCTTCCAGCTGCTGCTCTCCCATGGGCCCTCATGTGAGTTCCCATGGGTTCCTGAGGGGCCTCTCAATGCCCAGTTCTCTGACCTGGGAGTGTCGGCTGGCTCTGAGTTCCATGTCTTCTAGCTCCTCCAGTTCGTTACTCCGGGGGGAAGGAGGGGTTTCACCTCCCAACCTCCCACTGCTGGGACCTCACAGTTGGAGAGACAAGATATACCCATGTGAAACGAAATGATTCCCTCCCCTCCCCTCCGCTCCCCTCCCCTATCCTCCCTTTCCTTTCCCCTCCCCTTTCTCTTCTCCTGTCTCTCCTCTGTTTCACTTCTCTTTTCTCTCTATCCCTCACCCATCTCTCCCCCTTACTTTGTAGAGCTGAATTCATCAGACTTGCCTTCAAAGCTGTCCCCAAACACTTCCCTGGCCTGTTCTCTGCGATCATGTGGTTCTTCACCTTCATTTATCTATTTGAGTATTAAGAAATAGGAGGAGTGACAGCCTTGAGTTTGGAGTTTTATTGGGGAAGTAAAAATAACACAGATACAACAATCAGGGACCCAGATAAGGTGACACCACATCGTGTGCTTCCCTGAATATGGCAGACAGACAGACAGTGCAGATCACAAGGTGGTTGCTAGAACCAGGTGGCCTGAGTTCAAGCCTAGCATCGCCATGAATGAGCTGTGCAAGTCGGTGAGATCATCTTACCTCTGTGCCTCAGTCGCCTTCCCAGTAACAGGAGCGATAACAGCACCTCCCTTGCATCTTTTTTGCAAGCATTAAGTTAGATAATGTATGAAAAGCACTGAGAACAGAGCCTGGCACATAATAGCTACTCAACAAATAGATGATAATGATGTGCAGTGAAGGGCAAATATGGTTAGGGTCGTAGTTGGTTGATTCTGTGCCGAGTGAACTTGCCATGACTGTCTGAGGGGAGGGGAGCTGCCACCAGAGGGTAGGGACAGAGACCCTGGGTGGTTGGGGCAGATGTGCCACCCTCTCCCAGAGAATTGGGGATGCCAGGAACACCTTTCCCTGCAAAAGGGCCATCTGGCCTCAGTAGTCCAGTTGGGGAAAGTGCCCAGGGAGTGCAAGCAGCAGGAAGGCACTCTGGTGGCAGTGGCAGTGGTGGCCAGCAGTGGGCATGACAGTGGGGGTGTCAGCTCTGGCTCCATGCCCAGGATCTGAGGTATGGAGGGGTGGGGAGCCTCCCACGAGGACTCAGGACAGCAGCTGCAGGGGACACAGTGAGAACTCCATTGGCAGTGGCTTAGGACCGCCCTGCCCTCGCAGGACTCCTGGACGTAGGGAGCTGACATGGCATGGCCCTGTCTGGAGGAGCCTGGCCTTAGGATGTTTCTTGACATTAAATATTTTCTATGATTACCTGAGTCTCAGAAAGATATCCACCTTGCCCACAGTATATGGGCGGGTGAGGCAGAGCCAGGTCTGGAACCCAAATCTTCAAACCAAAGTGCAATCTAAGCCTTCTTCACCCCCAGGAGGTAAAGCCGTCTTGGATAACAAAAACCAGTAGACAGGGATAGCGCTACAGGCCAGGATGGCAAACTGTGCAGGCATCCCAGTGCCCACCAGTCCCCAGAGCTGTGGCTCTGCAACTGCATGTGTTTATGGAGGCACCACCACTCCCCGGGCGCAGCTCTGGAGAAAGCCAGCCCGCAAAGCTTCCCACAGCATCTGCCAAGAATACACCCGACATAATAATTTCTTTGACCTCCACCACATGAGTTTCTGAAAAGAACAAAACAGCATCATTCCCTGGCATTTACAGTTTAAACCTTTCCTATTCAAGTTTCTAACAAAAAAAGCCACCAACCCATTCTGGCCGTGATTAAAATTCATAGGCTTGCTGCAGAGAACAGATGCAGAAGCAATTTTAGGCCAGTCATATCCCAGGTCTGCAAAATTAATTTGACAGGTTTGCATTAAAGCACTGATCAATATCCACTTTAGAGCGGCAGAGGCTAACTGAGAAAAAATAAGTGACCGGAGTGTTACCAGACGAGAAAAAATGAATCTTTGAGACTTTTTTCCCTCTAAGCTTGCACCTACATCAGAAGTCCTGACCTCAATCCATTGATCGGCTGCAGTTAACATGACAAAAGGCCCAGCAGATAGACCGTCTCAGCCTACCAGGGAACAATCACCCGGATACACTAAATGTTTGACGGAGTGACTAGACTACAGAATTAGTCTTGGCTTTCTGGGGTCGGCCACCAGCCCGGTCTTACTGAATTCTCCCCCTCCCTCCCTTAGAGCCATTTGCAGAAGCTCAACTTTTCCTAAACTTTCTCCTACGGATGGTGTAGGGATGTGGTCCAGGGAAGGTGGGAACTGGCTCAATTCAGCCACCAAGAAAAGGAGGCAATGAAGTCCAAATCTTTCTTCACACAGCACTTTAAAATGGAAGCACCGAGGCTGGCATCAGCAGAGTCCTTCAAAGAATTTGATTCAGTGGAGGCCAACTCAACAAAATAGAAAGCCCCAGATGGATGGCCATTGCCTGCACCTGGTGAGAAATGGGCTCCAGCTGGCTATTCTACTTTTAGCATCTTCAGGTGTATAAGGGATGTAATTTAAATTCAGAGCATCTGCTCCTAGGCCTGCTTGCTTTCCTGCCCTCTCTCCCATCACACAGCCAGGTCACATTTTGGCAATAATCCAACAAATCAAAGATGAGCACCCAGTAAGAATGGAACCTTGGTCAGGCACTGGATACACAGTAAAGAGTATCTCCCTGGGACCTGCATCAAACTCTCACCTTCTCTGTGAGTGTCTTCCTAAGGGAAGTTGAATATTTCCTTTCCCAGCTCACTCATCTGCTGGGACCCATGTCATTCAGCACTTGGCTAACAAAGTGAGCTGCAAACACAACTACAGATGCAATTTAAACTCTTCTAGTAGCCATATTTTAAAAAGTAAAAAGAAGCAAGTGAACTTAATTTTACCAGTATATTTTATTTAACCCAATGTATTGAAAATACTATCATTTCGACATAGAATAAATATGAAAATGTGCTAATTAGATATTTGGCATGCTTTCTGTTTTGGTTCTAGTCTTACAGCACATTTCAGTTTGGACTGGCCATATTCCAAGTACTCAATAGCCGCAGGTGCCTAGTGGCTGTCCTGCTGGAAGGGATAGAGACAGAGACTAACAGTGCTCAGTCTGGGTTTCATTGCTGACATTCATAGGTAGGGACCTCATCCTATCCTTCCTGACTCCCATCCTCCTAATCCCTGACATTAAGGTTATTTAACTCTCATTCATACCACCAGTTGTTAACTAATTTGTTGTTAAAGGAGACGTCACAGTAAATATTTGACATGGAGAGTCCAGTGGAGGATACGGCATGATCTCACATGGATGCAGGCAGTGGGCAGGTTGTAGACTCCCTGGGGTCAGTGGCATGTCCTGGCCCTCCATTTGTCATGGTACTAGAACAGTGCCTGGCCCCTAGAGCGGGGGTCCCCAACCCCTGGGCCATGGACTGGTACTGGTCTGTGGCTTGTTAGGAACTGGGCCACACAGCAGGAGGTGAGGGGTGGGCAAGAGAGCATTACAGCCTGAGCTCTGCCTCCTGACAGATTGGTGGTGGCAACAGATTCTCACGGGAGTCCTATGAGAACTGTGCATGCCAGGGATCTAGGTTGTGTGATCCTTACGAGAATCTAATGCCTGATGATCTGAGGTGGAACAGCTTCATCCTAAAACCATCCCCTACCCGCTGTCCTCGGAATAACTCTCTTCCATGAAACTGGCTCCTGGTGCCAAAAGGTTGGAGATCACTGCCTTAGAGGGTCCATCATTATTTAACAAATTTAAATTATTTATAAATAACTTACCACATGCCAAAAACTGCCCTCAGCATTTAATAAGTATTAACTCGCTTAATCCGCATAACAACTCTATGAGGTGGATGTTGTCACAACCCATTTCACAAATAAGGAAATAGGTGAGATTTAGGTGATTGCCCAAGGCCTTACAGCTGGTAGGCGGCAAAGCAGGCTTTTAATCCAGCAGCCAGGCTTAGAGTCCGTGCCCTTCACCCCGCTTCTGTCTGCCTCGTGTTCATGTTCACTTACGTTCAAGATACATGAAGGCATAGGATTGCCCTTTTTCGGGTAACCCCAGCAAAGTTCCCCTAGGTTCCCTTCTGGTCTCATGTCGGTGCCCAGGCTTTGGCATTTTACCAGGTGTGTTACTGACCAGTGAACTTCACAAAGACCCTTGTCAGGAAGCTAGCTTCCTCCAGCAGCAGCCTTGCGCTATGGAAAGAACAGTTGGCAGATCTGTCGGCCTGGGATAGCTGATCCAGAGGCACAAAGCGCAGCAGCCTGGGGAAGGAGTCGTCATTTTGTTCAGAAGGGCTGTGTGTGCAGCAGAAACTCAGGACATCCTGTCTCCAGCCAGATCCCAACCGTGTTTCCACCACTGCCCAGTGTGTGAACCTTGAGTCGGTTGCTTAACTTCCGCATGCAGTTTCACAAGCTGTAAACCCAGTGCTATGGACTGAATGTTTATGTCCCTCCAAAATTCCTATGTTGAAACCTAAGCCCCAAGGTGCTGGAATTTGGAGCTAGGGCCTTTGGGAGGGTAGAGCCCTCATGAATGGGGTTAGTGTTATAAAAAGAGACTCCAGGGAGCTCCCTCCTTTCCACCATGTGAAGACACAAAAAGATACAACCATCTAAGAACCAGGAAGCAGGTCACCAGGCACTCAATCTGCCAACACCTTGATCTGGATTACCCAGCCTCCAGAAGTGTGAGCAATAAATTCCCGTTGTTTAAAAGCCACTCAATCTATGGTATTCTGTTACAGCAGCCTGAATGGACTAAGTCACTCAGGAAACAGCACCTATTCCACCTTTCATTTGGGGAAGTCAGGATCAACTAATGATGATGACTATGGAAGAGGCTTAAAATTATACAGCAATATGTAGAATGTGAAGTTTTATTGTATGTGTACTATTTTTGACTGTAGAAACACATGGCTGTGGGTTATGATCCAGGGGTCATGGTGTTTGTGTCTGAGCAAATGACTCCCTGATTTTTCATCACTACCCAAGAGAGTGGAGCTACTATTTTAAGCTTTTGACTGAAGACAACTTTACAGAAATTCTGCATAGTGTCATTCTAAGAGCCCAAAGAAAAGAAAAGAAAAGGCTACAGGCATCATCAAATTGAAAGTACTTGGAAAATGAAAATACCAGTAGCTAGAAGAGGGTGTCAAGTCATCAGCTTCACAGGGGTGGGGAATCCCTGCTTCCAGGTCCACAAAACACCTCCATCACAGCCCTTACTTTGTTGCCTGGTAACTCAATGGAAAGAGCTCATTATTTTTACTTTGGTCTCTGTCCCCAGCATCTAGAACAGAGCCTACCCTATAGGAAGCAGGTCCTACATGTTGAACGAAGGAAAGAATAAATGGATGATGCTATCCCTAAGTTGGAAGGAGACTGGTCAGAGAAAGGGAGTTGTCAGTGAATAGGAGATCTGCAGGATTGCAGTGGGGCTCTGCCTGGGCCTTCATGTAAGGCTGGAGAAAGCTCAGTCCACACCCAAAGAAGCAGCCAGATTCTGTGGAGGGTCCTGATGGGCAGAGGACAGAGGGGGTCATCTCTGTTGTCTGCATTCAAACATCCTTTTCCGTCAGCTTTTTGCCATGGAGCTGTCTGGCCCAGCCTTCTCTCTTACATCAAATTCATGAGTCCCAAGGAATCACCAGCTCCCTGTTACCATTCTCCACTCCATGCCTGCACCTCGTGCACAAACTGCATTGATGCTTTTACTTTCTTTCCTCATCAGGTGCCCTCTTGTTGCCTTTTGCTGTCTAGGACTTACAAAATCTTGTATTTGAGTCAGAGCCTCATGTCACACCTGCTGCATGCCACCTTCCTCCTCTCCAGAGACCCACCTGGGCCCCTGCCCCAGCCTTATTTCTTCAGGGCCCATCTTCCACTTTCCAGAATCTGAGATCAGCCACATGGGACACTGCATGCCAGCTTAACCCAAGCATGTATTGGGAGGCTTGTTATGCAGTTCCAGAAAATGAGCTCTGAAGTCAGACCACCTGAGATTGAATCCCAGCTTTGCCACTTACTAGCTGGGTAACCTTGGGCAAGTCAAACGAACTTCTAGATATTATTGATGCACAGCAAATCACCTCAAAATTTAGCAGCTTGAAATAACTACTATATTATGCTCATGAATTTTGCGAGTTAGGGATTTGAACAGTGTGTGGTAGGGATGGTTTGTCTCTACTCCATATGTCTGAGCTGAGGCCTCACTGGGAAGGCTTGAAAGCTGGGAATATCTTGAAGACTGGGGTTGGAATCATCTAAGCTCTTTCATTCACATGTCTGGCTCCTATACTAGAATGACTCAAAGACTATGATCTGTGACTAGAGCATCTGTCTGTGGCTTCTCCGTGGGGTTTGTCTGGGCTTCCTTACAACATGGCAGCCTCAGAGCAGTGGAACTTCTTACACAGAGGCTCAGTTCTCCAAGTACCTGGGTTCCAGTGAACAAAGTAGAAGTTGCCTGGTCTTTCATGACCCAGCCTCAGAAGTCACAGAGCATCACTTTTTGCCATACGCTATTAGTAGATGCAGTCAGAAGCCCACCCAGATTCGAAGGGAGAGGATGTAGAGCCCCACCTGTCAATGAGAGGAGCATTAAAGAATTTGGGGTCTATGTTTTAAAAGCATTGCAACTTCTCTCAAACTCAGTTTTCTTATCTGTAAAGTGGAGATAGTCATGTCTGTCTTCTAAGGTTATTATAAGACTTCCATGAGATAATGTATTTAAAGTGCTCAGTGCAGTGCCTGGCACCACTCAATAAATGTCAACTTTTGTTATTAGAAGTAACATTAGCAACTAATGTTTGTCATTAGGAGTAAAAGTATTTTCTGCATTCTTTGCACGGTAGGCACATGTACCCAACTTCATGCTTGGGGATGTGAGGGAAGCCTAGAACCCATTCTCTGCTATCAGACTGGGGAAATAAGATGCATACATAACATAGTTATCAACCAAAAGTCAAACGATGTGACAGAGATTCACTATTGGCAAGTTCAGGAAAAGGAGAGAGAAGAGTAAGCTGATCTGGTCAGAGGAGGCTTTGCAGGGGAAGTGGGACTTGAATTGAATCTTGAAGGATTTTGGATAGACAGGAGGGAAAGAGGCAGAACTTCTAGGTAACACAGACTAACCTACAGGAAGACAGAGACTGGGATGAAGTGACAAGTTCCTGAGACAATAAGGACACCAGCACCTTGCAAGAGTGTTTGACTTCTTTTTGCTTCCTAATTGTAAAATGGGGATGCAAAAGAGTGTCCCAATAGTGGAAATCCATCTGTCTGTTTATCTGTCCATCTAGCCACCCATCAACCCATCCATCCATCCATGCGTCCATCCGTCCATGCATGATCCATCCATCCACGCGTGCAATATTGCCGAGCCCAGTTATAGATACAGAGGATATGAAGGTGAATAAGAGAACCTTAAGCAGATAAAGAGATTCACTGAGTATCATCTAAATATCAGTTACTTTGCTAGGCATTTGATGTTCATTATTTGATGTTTATTATTAAATTATTATATTTTATAATATATAAAACTTTAAATTATTAGATATTTAAATTTTAATATATAAATTATTATTAAATTATTATATTATTAAATCTAATAAAGAAGGCATTTTTAGCCCCATTTAATAGATCGGAGAACACAGAGTAAGCAATCTGACCAAGGACATTCCGTAGTCAGTGTTGAGGCTGGTATTTGAAACCAAGTGGGTCTGTCTCCAAAGTTCAGGCTGTTTCCTGTGAACCATGTGGTCCCAGGAGCCCCCTGTTGCTACGTTCAGGGCATGCACAGACACTTTGATTCTTTAAGGTGACTAGAGGGTTTCGGCTATGTTCTCCTATATAGCTATGTTGCTTATGACCTACCATCATGAAAAAGTGTCTCATGTTTGGTTGCATTTCCCCTGAATGTGAGCCTCCTGCAGACAGACTGGTGTGCCTAATTCTGTACTACCACCACCCTGTGCCCCTCATCCCCATCAGAGGCAGTGGTACTTTGCTGGGCCATATTTTCAAAACGTGTATTAATTTCAGTTGAATTTATCAATGGTGAAGCTGCATTTTTATGAACCCATTCTCATTCTCAGTCCATCTTCACTGTGATCAGCAACTTATTTGTAAGATTTACGTATATGGGGCTGTGGTGCAGCAGGGAGTCCTAGGCCGTGGACAAACAAGGCTTGAGAGCCCCTGGGGGAATGAGCCTCTGGCTTCATTTGGTCCTCCTGGTTGTCCATAGACTTCACCTGTGAGTGAAGGACATAAAGAATTGTCAGCCCAGAGCGTTTTCTGTTTTTCTCCCTTCCTGGAGCTCAGGGCACAGTGGACTCCTGTGTTCAGCATCCTCACTGGTGGGCAGGAGACTTCCTCAGCTGATCCAACTCCCTGGGAGTGCACAAAATATGTGTCCTAGTGTCTCAGCGGATGTGGATGGCTGCTTTTGGGTATGCACCATTACAATCATTGTTTAATATTCCAACGGAGCCACCAATTCAATTATTGGTTGTATTTTTCTAAGTGTAGTCACACATCCCTCAGTCTTTCAGTAGAGGCACTAATCTCCCGGGGCTTAAAGAGATTCAGGATGTGTGTAGTGTCAGTAACAGGGTCAAACTGGGCAGGTGTCTACCTATTAACCTTCCATTTTGGCAACCAAATGGCCATACCCAGCACATAAGGTGGGCCCTGGAACCTGTCACTATTAATATTGTCACTGACACAAGGTGACTGAGCTCATCTAAGTTATTTCAATAACAATATTGCTATTGCTCAACCATAGAAGCAGCCAAATAAGATGTAAAAACTGGGGACTTGTTAGGATTGGGGAGCGGAGAGGGGATGGGAGAGAGGTTAGGGTCAAAAGTCGGTGTAGTGGAAAGAGTTCTGGGCTAAGCAGAGGGGTTAAAGAGCTCTGGGAAAAGCCTCTTGCATTTATGTTGTGCATTCATTCCGGCACACATCATTCATTCATCCAACAAGCGTTTATTTGATTCTTAGGATGTTCTAACCCAATTTTAGGGATTGTGCAGGGATATAAAAGGAATAATATTGCTTGATCTGCAAGTCTAGTTGGACAAGAGCACAGTCATAACACAAGGGAGAACGTGTTATGTATCCTAAGAGCAGCATGCACTGCAGCGTTGGGAGTGTTCCAAGAAGGGGCAAATTGCTTCAGCAAGAGGAAATCATTGAGGACTTTTCAGAGGATTCTAAGGAAAAGATGTTTGCCTTAAAGAGCAACTAAAAGTGCTCTACAAATAGAGAGTATTATATTTCATGTTCCTGGCCCACAAAAAATGGTCATAACACCATCCCCGGTTGGAGTTGATTCTACACTTTTTACCAGAAGCACTGACCTTGGTAACTTTGGCAAACATCCATACACACACACACACACACACACACACACACACAGAAAGAGAGAGAGAGGAGAACCACCAGGATGGGGAAAGGGCTGTGCATGTGAGGATGGACCCCTGAGAGAATGTGGCCTCCAGGCTCAGGCTTGGCAGACAGTCCCAGGGCTCTGAGGCCACAGTACGTCTGTTCCTGGACCTTCCAGGCTCTAGCTATGGCCAGCTGTATCCCAGAGTCAGGCTGTTTCACCATAGAGAAAGTGGGGCAGGAGATGACCAGTCAGCTGTGTCTCCATTTTTCAGATGAGAAGATAAAGGCACAGAGAAGTGAAGGAGCTTCCCTGGGGTGTTGGGATTTGAACCAGTATCAGGTTTTAATAAATTTTTTTTTGTTGGTTTTACTCCAAAGTCCAGCAAAAGATTGGCCAGACCAGAAACTGGATTTTAAAATCCTCTCCCTGAAATGCCCAGTCCTTCTCCTTCCTCAGCTGTTGTGGGTCCTCCCTGTGATCTGTCCCAGCCCCCATCAACACCCAGCTGCTGGCACATAGTAGGGAGGGAAGTCACTGTGCTTCCCTCCCCAGTGCAGGGTGCCATTTACACCCGTTCCACGGTGTGCCCACCCCTCGCAGCTCTTGTCATGGGCCTTAGCTATGTGATTTGTGTGTGATTTTTTGTTTGTTTGTTTTTTGAGACGGAGTCTCGCTCTGTCACCCAGGCTGGAGTGAAGTGGCCTGATCTCAGCTCACTGCAAGCTCCGCCTCCCAGGTTTACACCATTCTCCTGCCTCAGCCTCCCGAGTAGCTGGGGCTACAGGCACCCGCCACCTCGCCCGGCTAGTTTTTTGTATTTTTTAGTAGAGACGGAGTTTCACCGGGTTAGCCAGGATGGTCTCTATCTCCTGATCTCCGGATCCGCCTGTCTCGGCCTCCCAAAGTGCTGGGATTACAGGCTTGAGCCACCAGGCCCGGCCTGTGTGTGATTGTTGACAGCATCTGTCTCCTCTGCTAGATGAAAAGTTCTGTAAGGGTTGCCTCTGTTTCTCCAGCACAACTGAATGAAAAGTAGTGTCTCCTGTTCAGTGACTTTTAGGCCTTTCCATACAGAAATCCTGCTGCAGAAGCCTATCTGCTTGTCTGGGGAGACAGTCCTACCAGAGAATGGGGTGATGTAGGATCAACCCTCCTCACTGCCGGAAAGATAGGCCCTACCTAGCATGTACACTATTGATCCAGAAGGACCCATCTCAATGGTGGGAGCTGGGCAGAAGAGAGGCAGGGGAAGTGGAGGAAGCCAGGGAGACAGGGCCTTGGGGTGTGGCAGTGTGCCAGACTGATGGCAGAGGGCAAAGCATCCTGCAGAGCGTGGGGCTAGGGTGACCACATGCTAAAATTAGGGAAGGTCCCAGGGAATCTGGAGGGTGGCCATGCTAAGACGGGAATGACTCAGTGAGACTCAATTTCCAAAACTTACACGAAATACTTCCTTGGGTGACTTTGAATCACATGCTTCTGTTGTTATTAATTTTTCTGAGAACGTGATTTAGCGCCAACAGCTTTTTTAGAGCAGGGTCTGTTTTATTAAACTAAAAAGGTCCTACTGGCTCTTATTGTGTACCAGACATTGGCTTTCCACATATGTTATCTTTTTAATCTTCACAACTGCTTGAGTACTTTATTTTATCCCATTTTTCAGATGAGGAAAGTAAGGCTCAGAGGGATTAAATAGCATCCCAAGGGACTGAGATTTGAACCCACTTTGCCAGACTCCAAGACCTACCAAAGGGTCCAGGACAGGACTGGCTAGATGAGAATATGCCATTAGTTCATGCTTATCAGCAACAGACACCTCTCCACTGTCACCCTAAATCCATCCTCAGTAATAAGTCTTGCACAAACTTGCCTGGGGTGGCCTGGCTGAAGCAGATCCCCTGGCTGGGGTATACTCTGTGGGGTTGCTTCTCAATGCTGTTCCAGGTAGGCTTCCGTGCCAGCCTTCAGTTCAGGGGGCGCCAAGACCCTCAAGGAAGGTCCTCGCTGGCTCCCAGTTCTGCCTGGCCAGCCTTTCCAAGAGCTCCCCATTCATCAGTCTCTCACTTCCAGAATATGCATTTGGCAGCTGTTTCTCCCTAGGTGGGGTGGGGTAGAAGTGAGGGTAGATGTGAAGGAGAGGGTGGTTCTTGCCAAAATAGTGAACTGGGCTGCTCTAGCTGAGGTTACTTGTGGGAAAATCTTTGAAAAATATTCTTAATCAGATTTGAAATACATCACTCCTAGAGGAGGACTGGGACTCTTTGGACCCTGGGGAGGCACATATCTGGGCTCGGGGTCAGGATCTGGGCACCCCCATCCCAGAAGAGAAAAGTTTCTTTGAAAGAAAGGTTTCAGCTCATAGAACCATGACTGTTACCACTGGAAGAGACCTCGGTTCCCTGCTCTGTGGTGAGTATCGTTCCATTTCACTATCATTGCATTTCACGGATGATCCCACTGAGGTAGGGAGGCCGGACCATCCTGATCTCAGGGAATTGAGGAAAACGTGTAGCTTCAAGGACCACTTCTGGGCTAGTGGCAAGAGCATTAGACAGAGACATAGAGAATGAGCCCTGTTTATTCATTAAATTGCCTGGGTTTTTGTCCTGGTAGGATTTGGAGGCAGATTCACTGTAAAATATGAATGGTTCCAATGCATTATTCTCACTCTTTCTGTAAATAAAAAATACATGGCAAATAACCATGTCAGGCCCAGTTGTTTGATGGCCTCTCTCTTGATACTTAATTTCATTTCATGACATAAAATAAGGAGGGCAGTGAGGTGGGGGGAAGCGGACTTTTGTCAAAGTACAGTCTCGTTGGTTAACACCTGAGGGGAAATGACTGAAAAGAACTTAATTCAAAAAATGCTTTAGGCACAAAGGAGCTTCTTCCAACCAGTAAAAGTCAGACAGCTATGGAGAGAGAGACATCAATAAATAATCAGCCAGCTTAGACTTTTAAATGGGAATCCCAGCCTCAGCACCCAAAGGTAAATTGCATCTTTTCTACCAGCCTCCAAGCAGGGCTTCATGCTTGTGTGGACTGGGAAACTTTGCTTGTCGCAAATGTAGCCTGACCTTTCTTTCTAATAGGATAAATATATCGTGTTCATATATATCCTATATATATCCCACATATCCCGTTTCATACATATATATGGAGAAAGGAAAAGTGTCCAGTCTTAGAAACCCCAAATGGCACTTTTGTCATCTGGTTTCACTGTGGTTTTGGTTTAAGGCAGAAATCTCCTGTGCAAACATCACCTCTTGTAAATAGCTAGGGTGGGGTAGTCTCTGGAGCAGGGGGAGGGAGGTGCCCAGATGCTGCCCCTGAGTCCCTGAGTCCCCCTGAGTCCCCTGAGATATGTGCCTCTCCAGGGTCCAAAGAGTCCCAGTCCTCCTCTAGGAGTGATGTATTTCAAATCTGATTAAGAACATTTTTCTGACCCTGCCCAGAATAACCCAGCCTCTCCTGGACTTGATTTCGGTTCCAGGGATGTGGATTTGTCAGCGTGACAAAGGAGCAAGCCCCTTCCTGGGTGGGATTTGAGCTCCACCTTCTGCTTCCTGGCTAGGACCCCCTGCTGCCCAGGACCTTGGTTGACCAGCAGGTCTGGGGGCATCAATCACCATCCACCAGTGTTTTATGAGGCCACTTCTGAACTAAAGAGCCAGCAAGGAGGTTTATGGAGCTGGCTCTTTCTGCCACAAACACTGTTTCTTATTGCTTGTCATTTTCTCCCAGACTGTTAACACCTCATCCCTCTAAAAGCAAACTGACCTGTGGGTCTTCCTTGGTGGACAGGGCAAAGGATCCCATGAGCAAAGGCTGTTTCTCTGCCTGCAGAAAGCATATGCTGCCTGGAATTTGGAGACAATGGCAGCTCTACATTCTTCTTCCTTGGCCCTTTGCTGTTGGGGTGGGTGGCTCCTCCCTGTGAGTTAGGGTCCCCATCTCAGAGCAGAAAGGAGGGCCCAGATGGGGATAATGTGAGGTTTTTCTGGGGCTATCTTTCATAAGTGATACAGTGAGAGAGCCCAGTGTTCTCAGCCCACAGGGCCTGCCAGGAAAGGGAGTCTGGAGCCCAGGGGTTTGCCTGCCCTAGTTCACTGGCTAGTCAGAATTGAGATGTGCAGCAAAGGTAAAATACATATGGAGTTTCCCAGAGTCAGTGCAAAAAAAGTAAAATAATAATTTTGAAATGCTGATTACATGTTGAAATGACAATAAATTGGATATATTGGATTAAATAAAATACACTATTAAAATAAATCTCATTTGTTTTGTCTTTTAAAATGGGGCTATGAAGAAAATTTAAAATTACACAAATGGCTCAAATTATATTTCTATTGAACACCATAGGGGTCCTTTCATTATTCAAGGGGAGATACTTACCAAACTAAGATCAGTGTTTCTACCTTGTCATTCTAACATCGTTTTATAATGAAATATATAAATACAAGAAGTATATATAACATAAATTGCAATTTAAAATATAGTGAAATGATCACCTTCCACCATCCAGTTAAAGCAACAGAAAAACCCAACACATTTGAAGGATTATGTTTCCCTCTCTGACCACAACTCTCTCTATCCCTTATCAGAGGCAATTGCCATCTGAATTTGCCCTGCCCTTATTACATTATAATTTTTATTTTGAGAAATTATAAAAATTCAGAAAGTACCAAGAATCCCTAACAAACACCTATGTACAATAGTAGAGCATTGATCATTGTTAACAAGTTGTCCTGTTTGTTTCTCGTTAAATAAAGTAATGAGGGCATTATGAATAAAGCTGGAGCTGTCTTTTAATTGCTGGCCAGATCACTCCACTCCCAGGTGCTCAGTTGTATTTCTGCAGCAAGGTATTAGTGTATCCTCAAATGACAAGTATAAGGTCAGCCACTTAGCTGACACCAGGCCCCAGAGGGTACAGCAGAGATTCTCATGAGCACATACCTCCAAGAAAAAAATCAGCAGATATAAAAAGTAGCTGCAATCTAGCATGGCCCAATTACTTTATGGAATCATTGTCCTTAGTTGTGGAAAGGCCATTAGAAATCAGTTACAATGGAGGCCAGAGAGGCTGAGTGAATGATATGAAGTCACCAGCCAGGTATGTCAGGGCCTGGACTGAACCTGGGTCTCCCATCAAGCACTGAACTCAAGGTGAGCTCAGTTGCCAGCCGTGTGAATCGTCCGAATCATGACACACTTCACACTAGAATTTCCAAGATAAGTGAGTGGAACTGGGGACTGAGCTTCCTAGGAGTGGAAGGTCAAGCAGAAAGCCCTTTCAGGTTGTTAGGAAACGTTTTTCAAATATCTGGGTCCACTTCCCTTGACAGGAAGTCCTCGCTGCTCAATATTACACGTCTTTCTTGGCTAACGATGGAGCTTCTAGCCATTTCTCTGAAGACAGCAGTGCTCACTGTCTAATCTATAACTGGAGGTGAAGGAGCTTCAACTACATTGAAGCCAAGCTTTGTTTACGTCTTCTTTTAAAAAGAAATTCTTACTGTTTGATGGCATTATTTTCCCGTAATTCGTTTCTGATCTAAATTGAAGTGATGCAAATATATATATATATTCCTAACCACCAGAAATATTGTTGAGTTCTGGTTCGTAGAGGTTCTACTGGAGTGATACTCACCAGTGGCCTGACTCAGCCACGCAAGGAAGTCCTACAAAGAGAGGTGTGAGAATAAAAGGAAACTGTTTGCCATATTCTTTCCAGGAGCAGACAATTGAGAGGCCTGGCCCATGTATGGGTTTGAACCACCTCAGGACTGAAGATGAGAGGCTCAGTTTCACTAACAATAAGAACAGTGACAAATTCCCTGCCCCGTCAAAGCCCTATGGCTTATGCAGGTAGAGCCCTCATGTTGAATGTTTGCAAGCTGACTCTTCAATAAGACTGTGAGCTACTTGAGACAGGAATTGGGTCTCTGTGTAGTGTATCACATCTACCTCAATGCTCTGCTTAGAGGAAGTGTTTGAAAAAATTTTGTGTGATAAATGATAATAATAATCCAGTTAAGATATACTGCCTTTGTTATGAAAAACTCTCTCTCTCAAGGTGGAGCAGGTGAGTTGTGGTATGCATTTTCCTTGTTCTGGACAAAGCAAAGAACTACGATACCAAAAGGGGCCAAAATCAACGTGGGGGATTGTTTACTCAGGAGGAGCGGGTGAGCTGGGTAGGGGAAGGCAGGAGGAGAGAAAGAACGCACGGGTGCTGCAGAAACCTTGAAACAATCAAAGGCACAAATGCCTCTTTTTTATAAACACGGTGTGAGACAGATGTTTACCCAGGACAATCCAGAGTGTAAAAGCCAGCCAAAGCCGGAGAGATTCATGCTCCGCAAACAAGGGATTTCCTGGGGGAAGGAGTGGCGCTGTAATGGGTTCTACAAATTTCTCCTCCTGATAACTACATCACAGACCTAGTCCAAAGAGACCATTCCTTCCTATTGAAACCTTATTTAAATACTGCCGCCTATCTTGGGCGGAATCGCCGTTGTATTGGCTGGCTTAGGCTATTCTCTCAAAGCTTTATGCAACACTCGAGGAAGAAATAGACAGCATGTCTCTGTGGGAGCAGGGGACACACCTTTCAGGGAATTTTCTTCCCAAAATGCGTCAGTAGTCAGCATGTCCCAGTTCTGATCAGTGGCCTTCAAACAAGTAAAGGTTGTAGAGAAAACAGGAGTGGTGCCTCTTTAAAACAGCAAAAATACCATTTGCACAGTGTGGATGCTTTTCAACACATTCGTCGTTACGTGATTATTTAAATAAAACAACCACCGTGATAAAAGAGACCAACGCTGCGGTTGCCTTTGCAATGATTGCTACGTTGGTTCCTTCATGCTTATGTTCTTTCTCTGGATTCTTTTCAGGTACAGCAAGGGGATCAGGAATGGGATCAGGGATTTCAAACACTGGTCCACACATGGCCACAGTTTTCTGTGTGACTTTCGATGAATCAACCCCCCCTTTCTGGGCCTCAGTTTCCCCACCTCTAAAGAGACTGCATTAGATTAAATGAAACTTGATGCTCTGCCTGTTCTGAAATGCCAAGTTCTTTCTCTAGGAATGGGCACACGTTTGTGCCCAGCTCTCCATTCCTATTCACATCTTACCAATACCTTTCTTTTTTTCTGGGAGGGAGGCAGGTCAGGATTTCTTGCATGAGGTCTTAAAACCAAGCAAATTCTACTGGTCCATTTTCCTCAGCGAACTCAGTAAGCCATTCCCGTGTCA
The DNA here is from genome assembly GCF_002776525.5 of Piliocolobus tephrosceles. Lineage (NCBI taxonomy): Eukaryota > Metazoa > Chordata > Mammalia > Primates > Cercopithecidae > Piliocolobus > Piliocolobus tephrosceles. Next base: position 34,729,561 of record NC_045451.1, on the reverse strand, counting down.
AATGTGACTGACTGTGTGAAACCAGCAAACTCCATGTAGTTCGGGCCTCAAGGCAAGAACTGAAGTATTTCATTTCAGATGGCTGAGATTGGCTTCTAGAACCTCCATGGTGTCTAGCCAGCCATTCTTGTCTCTGCAACCAGCCTGCACATCTCTTGGATTCAACTAGCATTTATTGGGCAGCTACTCTGTGCCACACACTGTGCTCAGCACTAGAAACGTAAAGAGAACAACATCAGGCCTCCTTGAGCTTACAGCCTCGTGCAAAAACAAGGTTCTAAACCAGAAATTCACCCCAATACAAGATCACACAATGTGATGGAGCCTTGGGATGGTGTCTTTAAGAAAATTTTGTGAAAAGCTAAAAGTATTTCTCTCCCATACTTATCTCGGAAAGAGGGGTTGTGGTTGGCAGAAATGGCATTAAGGTCAGTGAGAGGCAGGACTGAGCCTTTGCTTGGAGAATGGCTAAGCTTCCTTCCTCACTCCATGGGGGCCTTTTCACTTTCACACATACCTGAAAGATTCAGGAGCCCCTGCCCTTCAGGTGGGAGGGACCTGGGAGAAATAGCAATGGCCTCTGGACGTTTCTGGCATTTTCCATGTGGTCTGCTGCCAAATGTAGTGTGTGATTGGGATGGGAGGACTGAGTACAGCTAGCAAGGTGGTATCTGGAGGGCATAAACAGTGTTTGGGCATGGCCTAGAGTAGAGACCAAGGAGGCTGGGAGTGGGGGAGAGAAGGTTCTGCTTTGAGCAGCCCTGGGCCGGCTGGGTTGTCTGGGAGGCAGAACAGGAAATGGCCCCAGGACAGAGTCAGATTTATTCACTGTCTGGGCTTGGTCCCAGCCGGTCCTTTGCTCAGGCTTGGTAAATCCTCCGGTTCTGAAGTCATTTTTATTAGCGATTCCTTTTTTTTTTTTTTTTTTTTTTTAAGCTTTGAAAATGTGGTTGGACGAAAATGAAATTTCAGATGTGTGTGTCTCAGCATTGATTTTTCTATTTGTAATAACACACCCCGGCATATCTCCTTTGATATCAAGAGGATAAAATGTCCCTAACAGCATGCTCTCCATTCTGGGGTAATGGATAAAGCCTGTTTATGAGATGTCATTTATTCCACAATAGACAGTAAATAAAAGCCATTTCAAGCTTGGGTTAAATCAAAGCTTGTTCAGGATTTCAGCAGATTTGCAAATCACCTCGGGGACCTTCATCAGTTGCAGTTGCTGTTTTCCTCCTTGCTATTGACTCTCTCCCTCTGTCTGCCAAGCCTCTTTCTATCCTTAGCTACCCTGAGCACCTGACTGATTTGGAAAAAGACAACTGGCCTGGCGAGAGACCTAGCGTGACATTAAAAATTCCTTCCCTCAATTTGGGGAATAAAGGCTTTGAAAGACAGTAAGAAATTGAGGTTATATCAACAAAAGCCAGAATGGCAAAGGGAAGGAAAAAAAAGTTCGCAGGAAAATAAGATGCAAACCTGAATTGGAGAAAGCATCTGAAAGGCGGTGGTGGCAGCAGCGGCAGCTCCTTTGAGTCATGTGCAGATTGTATTTCTTTCACTTCCTGGGACCCTGTGCACTGGAGGGAGGGGGAAGAGAAGGGAAGGGGCACCACCTGAGGTGTCCCTGCACTAACCCAGGCTTTTGTCTTGCACATTCGAATTCCTATCCTCTGATCCGACCTGTAACCCCTACGAAGCCTGGCCTTTGGGACCCACTTAAGTCCCAGGAAGCCGGGTGGCCTATCCCCTTTCCCTGGTCCTTCACAGTATGTTATTTGAGGTCTTTGACACGTTTTATCTCACCTTACTTCTGCGTGTTCTGGAGAGTGAGTATTGGCCTCACAATTGAAATGCAGATTCCTCTGAGGTTTGGGACAAACTTTTAAAGCTAGAAGAGTCAGTCCTGGGTCTCTAGACCAATCTTCTCTTCACTGCCGGAATCCCCTGCATGGCATCCTCAAAGACAGCAGCCCAGCCCCTGCCTTCATGCCACCCAGAGTAGGGACTGCAGATATGGGAGTTTCTTGGTCTGGGAAATGTCTTCATCTATTAAGCTGAAGTCTTCCATCCTGGAACGCCAGCTCCTCTTCGGATGCCATCCTGCCTCCCAGAGGGACAGTGAGTGAGTGTGCTGTAAGGAGTGAGTGTGCTGTAAGGAGTCCTAGCTCCTTACAGCAGCATTTTCCTAGGTGACCTTGGGCCTGTCTCACCTGCCTCAACCACACTGCAGCCAGAGGGCTGATTTGGTCTCAGTTTAGCACTTGGCCATGAGAATCAGTACCCCAACATTTCATTGGTTAGTGTAGACCAGAGAAGTGTGTTCAAATATTTCTGTCTTAGGATATTTGTCTCATCATTCCCATTGAATATTTACTGAGTAACAGTTTTGTAGAAAATAATATTCTAGGTCTGTGATAGGTTGTATTATTGTTCAAAATATTTACTGCCACCCCACTGCCCCCGTTAGTCTGCCTTATGTGGGAGGATTATACATCCTTGTCGCTGTCAACCATGTGACCTGTCTGGCCATGAAATGTGAGCAGAAGTGTCAAAGTGCAGATGAACCACTGAGATTCCATGGGCATCTCATCCACGTGAGTAAGAAACCTCTGTTATTAGAGGCCAGGTGTGGTGGCTCATGCCTGTAATCCCAGCACTTTGGGAGGCTGAGGGGGGGTGGATCACTTGAGGTCAGGAGTTCAAGACCAGCCTGGCTAACATGCGAAACCCCGACTCCACTAAAAAGACAAAAATTAGCTGGGTGTGGTGGCGCGGCCTGTAATCCCAGCTATTCAGGAGGCAGGGAGACAGGAGAGGCAGGAGAATCGCTTGAATGCAGGAGGCAGAGGTTGCAGTGAGCTGTGATTGCACCACTGCACTCCAGCCTAGGAGACAGAGTGAGACTCTGTCTCAAAAAACAAACAAACAAAAAACCTGTTATTAGTGAGTTTTAGTAACAGTGAAACCTCTGTTACTAGAAACACTTGGATCATCATAATTAGACTAAGCTGATGAAACAAGGTCCTCCAGGAAATTTCAAGAAATTCTGAGCACATTCTGTGATGTCAGGAAACTTACAGTCTAATTGAGGAGACCCTGTCCAGTGCTGAAAACATGGTGAAAATAGTAAATGCTTCAGGAACTCAAAGGAGGGAGAGGAGGAGGAGCTGGGTGATTCAGGGAGAACTTTCGGAGCATTAACTCAAACTGGATGAGGCTCAGAAACTTCATCCACCTGCAGGACAGCCCTGTTGTCGTGGACTCAGTTCTTCATGTTGAGAGATTAAGAGCTTGGGTATTCCTCAAGCCCTTTTTTTTTTTTTTTCTTTTTGTGACAGTCTGTATCACCCAGGCTGGAGTGCAATGGTGCCATCTTGGCTCACTGCAATCTCCGCTACCCAGGTTAAGGTTATTCTCCTGCCTCAGCCTCCTGAGTAGCTGGGACTATAGGTGCACACCACCAAGCCTGGCTAATTTTTGTATTTTTAGTAGAGATATGGTTTTGCCATGTTGGCCAGGCTTGTCTCGAATTCCTGAACTCAAGTGATCTGCCCACCTCAGCCTCCCAAAGTGTTGGGATTACAGGCATAAGCCACTGAGCCCTGCCTATTCCTCAAGCTCTTAATTCTAATTCTCTCACTTAAGGGTGAGCTAATGAGAGAGCACATTGCATGCACCTAGCATTGTTTCAGGCCTTGAATAACTTTTAATTCAGATAACTTGATAGCGGTGAATCAATGACATCAATAGTAATAGATATTTGAAATAGATGTGCCCTTTTCAGTCTTCTAAAATCAAATTGTGGGAGTAACTGTCTATGGTTCTGTATAAAACCAGTCAGACTGGGCGCAGTGGCTCACGCCTGTAATCCCAGCACTTTGGGAGGCCGAGGCAGACAGATCACTGGAGATCAGGAGTTCGAGACCAGCCTAGCCAACATAGTGAAACCCCATCTCTACTAAAAATAAAAAAAAAATTAATGAATTAGCCAGGCATGGTGGCACATGCCTGTAACCCCAGCTACTCAGGAGGCTGAAGCAGGAGAATCACTTGAACTCAGGAGGCAGAGGTTGCAGTGAGCCGAGATGGTGTGAGCTAGACTCTGTCTCAACAAACAAACAAAAACCAGTCTGGATAGGGGCTGGCTCCTAGAAGTGACCAGAAAGGTCCTCAGCAGCTGAAGCCACAGCTGTCCCTTTGTTCCCCCCCTCCTCCCGGTCCTTATCTGTCTCATTTAATCAACTCAATAGCCTTTTAAGGGAGGTGCTGTTGTTATCCCCATTTTACAGATATGAATACTGAGTCTTAGAGAGGTTACAACTCTCACCAAAAAGGATGCATAATCAATCAGTAAGTGTCTGAGCCAGGACTAGGGCAGTGTCCTGCCTGAATCCAGGGCTTTGCCCTTCACCATCCTCTGATGCCTACAACAGTGCAGGCTCTGCCCCATTGCCCCCTGAGAGGGCCAGGAAAGGGGTCTCCCTAGGGGAGCTGTGATGGCAGGGTCTGCAGCTTGGCCATGAGGCTGACTCCCAAAGATGCTGCAGAATAAGCCAGTAGTTAGAGATGCTATAGGAATTATACAGGGAAAAATCAGCAATGTAGGAGAGAAGAGGAAGAAAAGGGGACAGAGAGACAAAAGGGAGGGGGAAGGCCCCCCAGGTGCCCTGGTGCCTGGAATACTTGCTCTGTGCCTCTGATTTCTCTTGAGTGGTGCCTGGGTGTGCTTTGTTACAGTTAAAGTTGTGTCAGTGGTTTCATTAGAACCCAGGCTTTGATTTATAACCCTCCCTGCAAAAATGTGCTCCTGGCTGAAAACTGGCATCTGAGGTCTTAGGCCAACAGAGCCATTTCTATAGAAGAGTTAAAGGCAAGGGCCAGGAGGGAGGTCCCTTTCTCTAGCCCAGCTTTCCAGCCAGAAATAAAAAGAAAGGGGTGGGGAGTTGTTTAGAATTCAGAAACAGCCTAGATTTCAGAAGGAGTGCTTAAAGGGTCAGTTTCTTCATATGCATGCAGAGACTTTTGTGAAAGTATCTAAAAACTGTTCACAGAAATGGTGCTTTGGAGTAACTCCATCTTGCAAACATCATTATGAAGAATAATCAACAATAATAATGAAGATAATGATCACAGTAGTAAGACTTTCTCGTGGGATGATGCTTTAACTTTATCATGAAGCATCCACGTGCATGGTCACACTAATACAGCAGCCCTGAGATAATTGGGAAGAAATTATTATCCCTGTTTTGTGACAAAACTGAGACCCAAATCAGCTGAATGCTATGCTTAGAGGCACCAGCCTCAGTTCAGTGGCCTTCCTGCCCTAGCGTGCCATCTGAACCAGGACTTCCATAAACAAAAAAGCAAAGCAGGTCTGTATACCAGCAGCTCATTTCGATTTTTTTCACTTTTATTTTAGAAGAATATGCATCACTGGAAACAGGTCCCATTTTAAGCCACGTGAGGCTTAAGAAAAATAAATGTGAAAATAAAAGCGCTGTTTAAATGGGTATCATTATTACTATTATTATTGCAAAGAGCCTATTTGGAACTGCCTACAAACCCAAAGACTGATTAATAGTTTTAGAGCATCAGAAGGTATGCTTTTTTTTCCCAGTATAAATTATTCTTTCCCAAATGGTTGAAAAATCATAATCATAATCATTATCATCATCATCATTCCTTCCACTAATTTATTGCTTCACACATAATGTCTCATGAATTAGCACTTTTACTGCTCAAGCATCCCCATTTAACAGATGAGGAGCTGGAGGCTCAAGTGCAAATAGCAAAATGAGCGGGGCTTGAGACTGAAATTTGGATTTTCAACAAGCTTGCCACCTTACCACTCTGCCTCTTATCACACATGCTTTGCTGGGCAAATGCTTTGAAGCCCAAAATTGCACCAGGTCAGAAATTAGAAATAGTTCACCATCAGGAATAGAGCTAATGCGGCCAAAGCAGTCACCGTCAGGACAGACACTCCAATGACAGGCTCCTTGATGTCTCACCAGCACGTTCACTGTACATGGGATCCTCAGCCCTGTCTCAGTCCCTCCTGCTGTAGCCCTATCCCATAAAGGCCTGCCCCAGGGGCTGGGAGCCAGGCAGAGCTTCGTCCCTCCCACTGAGCAAGACTTGGGCTGTCACTGTGCTGTTATTTATGAGTCTCCCTTGCCCAATGAGTGGCCTCGAAGGGGCCCATCCTGGGCCTGCTGTCTGGCCAGACTTGTCACACGTCATTAGATGTTTGGTTGCCACTGACCTCTCTGCCATCTGGCTGAGTGGCCTCAGGGTGAGGAGAGGCAGGCAGCAGCTCCTCATGCAGCCCCCGAGTCTTTGTGGCACTCAGGACATGGAAGGGTTTCAGAACTGTTGTGCTACTCTACTAAGGGGAAGACAAAACTGGAAAATAATCTCTTAAAGAGAGGGGCTGTATTTAGGGTTTCTCCCTCTTGGCACTACGGCCATTTGGGGCCAGATAATTCTTTGTTGCCTGAGGCTGTCCTGTGTATGGTACGATGTTGAGCAGCATCCCTTGCCTCCTCCCTCTAGATGCCAGTGGCACCCCTGTCCCAGATGTGACAACCAAAAATGATGTCAGACATTGCTGAATTGTCCCCTGGGGGAGGAGAAAACTCACCCCCTTTGAGAATTGCTGGGCAGCTCTAAAGGTAAGACCAATTGCACAGTGAGTTACTGAGCTATGACCATGGCAGGCATGCATGTCCCCCGAACAATAACCATTTCTGGGACAGCATAAACAGATGGCAAATATTTTATGAACACCGTGTTGCCTAATCATTGCAACCATTTATTGTATCGTTGGAATTCCTGACCCCACTTTGCAGATGAGGAAACTGAAGTTTAGAGAGGGAAAGTGATTTTCTTGAGGCCTGAGAAGTGAGAGCTAAGCTAGGTTTAAAATCCAGTTTTGTTGTTGTTGTTGTTTTGTTTTGGTTTGGTTTGGTTTTTGAAGTCTCCTGCACATTGCTGCGGCCTTGTGTCCTTGTTCTCAGTGTAAGGGTTTGGCAAACATGGCATGTGGGGCCCTGAATGTTCTATGGTGGCATACTGGACCTACGGCAGAGGATGCTGATTTCGTGTCCTCCCGCTATTTCCACTACGTTACTCAGGGCCTCTTTTTCCCCACAGCCCATCTTCCCCAGAGCTCCCCTTTCTGTGCCCTGGAGCAACCCCTTTGCACCATAACAACATCTGACCCACAGGACCCAGGGTGGTGGGAGAAAGTTAGAACCCCTCCCAGGGATGCTTACATTGTAAAAGATCCCTAGGGAGAAAAATCAAACCAGTGCACTCTATGACATTTCAGTCACTTTACTAGGTTGGTGTAGAACTCGCTGGGTGGGGTATGGTAGAGCCCTTTAAATCAGTCTATAAGCTAGGAGATTCCATCTCTATAAAAGTGAAATATTTGAATTTTAAAACATAGGAAAGTGGTCAAGTGGTTGCTACTGCTATTTTAACAATTGCATGTAAGTCTTTAATTATAACTTGCCTTAAACCCTCTCTAGAAGTAAGTGACAAATTCGTGAATATCTTCTGTGCTTGTTAAGTAAAACAAGCCTATTCCCAGAGTGCCTGTCCCCAGATTTGTTTTGTAGAATCTGGAGTAGGCATTAAGTTATATATAAGCCAGTAAAGTGGTCCAACCACACATATAAATTGTACGACCCTGAATTCTTCTTGACCCCTTTCCCTGAATTGCATGCCCCCTTGCTGCCTTTCAGGCCAAGACGTCCCCAGTTGGTTCTGCTCTGGTGCAAGTTGTGGCTAAGGGTCTGGCTGATGGACTCACCTAGATTGCTTGGGCTTCTTCCCTTCAATATGGGTGATTTATCTGAGTTTCAGGTTCCACCAGCAACTCTTGCCTCCCTGATGTTGTTAAACAAATCACTTCCTTTGCCAAATAATTAATTTGATGACATTTCTAATTTCTGCTTATCTTCCCTTCAAGACATGCAAACTTCATTTTATGACCCCTGTTCCAAAGGAACACACAGGCCAGAAAGGTCATTAGATGTACAGGTAGAGTCAGGAAGGCACAGATGTTTGCACTGGAGGAATACTAGGAAGCTGGCAGCTGGCAGCCCTTTCTGCTTTTTCCAATCCACATTATTCAAGACAAGGGTTTTTGTTGTGGTAAATCTATATTTGAGGTGAAAATTATTGCCAGCCTTATTTAGAAGGAAGGCTGAATGCACTTCCCAAAGCCAAAGAGGAGAAAGGACTATTCGTGGATTCCTGGATTGTATGAGCTATGTCATCTGGGCAGGCTGCAAGGACGACGAGGATTGTAGGCTAGGCTGGGGGTGGTGTGCTTACACAGATAGAGGGGAGAGAAGGTGCATTCAGGGCGAAGCCACGAGGGTGGACAGTGTTGGTGGGGGGCGTAGGTACTAATGGGAGTAGAAGCACAGGGTATGTTTCAGGGGTGGTGTTTGGCTGTTACATTTGATTGTGATCAGCTGGAAGGCTGTCACAAGTCCCGAATGCCAGGTGAAGCAGTGGGAACTCTATCTGTGTTCCCGTCAGGAGAAGCAAAAGGCAAAGCCTCCTTCAGCCCTTTCCCATCCCGTAACTTCTGCTTGCCACGAGACCCCAAGATGCTGCAGCAACCAGAGGGGCTACCTGGATCATCAAATAAACATGTGATTTAATTAAGTAGAATTTTATAATTCACAATTGTGATATTTTTAAAATGTTTTAAGATGATGCTAGTAGCATCATCTTCTTGTGCTGTTTCGTATACAACTTTGTACACTTCCTCTTCATTTATTTGGATTCCAGCCTTGTGAAATGGAAGGAGATGAACAAGCATGTGTGGATGAGGCAGAAATGGTGGAAGTAACCAAAGCCCAGAGAGATGAGACCACCTGCCCAAGATCACAAAGCCGGTCACCTGTGGGTCTTGGAACCTGTAGTAATTGCCTGTTACTTGAATGTCAAGCTTATAGGGACAGCCCCAGATGTTGCTAGAAGGCAGAATCCAGGAAGCTTTAGGCCATGGTAGCTGTCACCGCCTACAGCCTTCGGTCCAGTTCCCTGGTAAAACAGACACCTGTGGGCATCCACAGCACCCTGGATCTGGGAGAGGGGGGCAGGTGGTCACCCAGAGCTGAAAGTCCATCAGCGGAAACACTCCACATAAAAGGGAGCCAGGGATGCCAATTTCCATTTTCATTGGAGTGGCTGGTGCTTAGTAATCCAGAAGCTTTATTTAAGGGCTGACCTCTGACTGGGCCTGTCACTCCAGTGGCAGGCGCCTGATAGTCACTAGAAATCAATAGCCGGCATGAAGGTCACTTCCTAGAAAAACTGGGGCTATCAACATGTCAGTTCCTATGAAAGATTATAACCAACCAGCAGAGAAGTTTATCTGTGGCTGAGAGCTTGTCTGAGCTGGGCTTCTTGTAGGCTGTACACATGCACGTGTGAATACCTATGTGTGAGTGGGCAAGTGTGCATGCACGTAGAAATGTGTGCATCTATGAAACAAAGCATGCATGCGCAGGAGAGAATGTGTGTGTGTGCTTTTGTGTGGATATGAATGTGCATGTGGGTGCAATCAGTGTGGATAGGTGAGCAGGTGTGCTTAAGTGCAGATGATAATGTGTGTAAGAGAGTTGTGCTTCTGTGTGTACATGCATTTTCAGGTAAGTTTATGTATGTGAGTTAGTGCTCACATGTGAACATGTTAGGCACACATGTATGTGCATATGTGTGGTTGGGTGTGCAGATGCCCATATGTTTGCATATAAGGGAGTAAATGTGCATTTGATAGTATGTGTACATCTTACCTGGCCTAGAAGGCCTGAAATACTTTGGCCCCTGTCTACTCGTCCAGTCTCACCCCCAGATCCTCTCCTCCCTTCCTTACTCCACACTGGTCCCTCACTGGGTTCCTTCCTCTCCCCTGGGGATATGAACCACATCCTCTCAGGGTGCTGGTACTTCAGGGCTTGCTGCTTCCACCAAGCAATGTCTCTTTCTCTCTCGTCCTGTACTGCCCCTTTCCTACCATTTGGTTTTTAAATGAAATGCTGGCCTCTTAGAATTACATTCCCAGCCATCCTGAAGGTGTTCCTCCATGTGTTTCCTCCATGGAATTTCCAACAACATGTGGGGATCTCAGTTTAGTGAGTTGTTTGTTGTCTGCCCCCTCACAGGCCCCCTTTCCATCTCTGCGTGGCTGAGCCCTCACTGAGCTATCCAGGGATCTCGCAAGTGTCTGACACCTCCCAGGTGCTGACTCTTTGGCCTCTTTTCAGACAAGGACAATTTCATCTGCTGAGGAATTCTACACTAGTGCTGTGAACTTCACCTCTTTGGGCCTCAGTTTCCTCATGTGTAGAATGGCAATACCTGCCCTGTCTACACCATAGAATCAAATGAAATAAATACAGTAAAAACCTCTTGGAAAGCATGAACTGCCAGGGCCCTGTCACATATTTTCATTTGGTTAAGGGCTGTTACTACTCAGAAAGAGATGTGCAGAAATGGGTGTCAATGATAAGCCAAGGAATTCCAAACAGATCACAGAATGGGTTTTTTCCCTGTCACTAATTCTACTTAGAGGCACTGGCAAATCCTGAGACCTTCTCAGGCCTCTATCAGCCAGGATCTTCATTTACTGTCTGGATACCTGTTTCTGGAAGGCATCCTAATCTCTCTCTTTCATAAATGAGTCTGTGTAGGGAGAGTGAAGGGTATACCTCCCCTCAAAGAAAGAGAAAAGCAATATAAAGAATTAATCAATGCTACCCAAAGAAGATGGTTTGTTCCACGTAGTTGCCATGGGAACCTGGAGCTGTATACCAGGGCTGCCTGAGCTCTGTGTTAAGTGGCTCTAGACTATGATTTGGGAGCTGGAATCTTGTCTCCACCATACCACTGCTGAGCTGTGGGACCTCCTGTCATCATTGCCTCACTTCTTGGGCCTCAATTTCCTCATGTATAACATTAAGGAATCTAAAAGATGATAGAGAATCTCTGGTCCCTTCCTGCTTTGCATAAGTAAAATTCCAAGTCATGTGTCCTATCTGGGTCTCAGTTTTTCTGTCTATTAAGCGGGTGTTGCCTCTTGTAAGTGGTTGAAGGGAAGGGGTAGAAAATGAGAGCCGCGGTCAAATGTAAGTTGTGTCTTCTGGCTTCCAGAGTGGTATCTCCTCAGTAAGATAAAGCCTTATGAAATTAATTCTATAGGCACAAATTCCATTATTTTGTTCATTTATTCACCAAACCTGCAATGAGCAACTGCAGCATCATGGTGCCAGGCATGATGAAAGAAGCTGAGGGTTTGGAGGTGATAAAATGTAGCCTCTGCTTTCAAAAGCCCAGGGTCTCATGCAGGAGACAGGGAGATAGCTAATTTCAAAGCAAGAAGGGACAGGCTGTAACCAAGGTCAGTAATGAGTGAGTGACAGCACTTTTGAATCTCTCCTTCAGGGTCATCCCTAAGTGCAGAGTGAGGAGATGACCCACCCTTCTGCCCCGCAATGCCATCCTACATCTGAAATTCTTCTTAAGGGCATGGTGGAAACCCTTCACTTTGAGATGAGCCCAATACCAGCACTAACATATGAAACCATAGAGTTGACACTGGACGAACCCCCAGGTTTCATTTGAGAGGACACTGGAGTTCAGGGTGGAAGAAAGGCCTGCCCAAGGTCACACAGCCCAGAGATCCTGGCCTGGGAGCCACAGCTGCTTTCTCTGCTCCACACTGGATTTAGAGGTCGGATTCCAGGCAGTTTCCCAGTTCCTAGTCCCACTGGGTGGGAAGTGAACACTCCTGGTTCTCTCAATGATCTGAAATCACATGCAGAAATCCACTCCTTAGTCACAAAGAGAAGTTAGTGGAAGTGTGTTTTGTTCCTAGTCACCGTCCTGGACAGCTGTCAAGTGGAAAGCCTTCTGATTAATTCCTATTATAATGTAAATGACTGCTAAGTTCCCTCCTGTGATAACTGCATACTGGATAGTGGTCAGGGAAGAAATCCTTCTTATTAATTCCCAGTAAGATGTGAACCACTGACAACTAGCTCTCCAATTGTATTGTCAAAGAGAGTGCCTGGAGGTTCAAAACGTTCATAATTCCTTTCATTTGTTTGACAATTATAGTTTTAGAACTTTTGCTGAAATCTGGGTTTAGTCACTTAGGAGTTTTGACCTTATTAAAGTTATTTAACCTCCCTGAGCCTCAGTTACCTCGCTGGGAAAATGAAGATCATAATTAGACCCCAAAATATCAGGTGAGAATTAACTGGGCTCACAGCATAGCCTCTGACTGATTATAGGTGCTTAATAAATGTTAGTTCCTTTTGAAAGATGGAAGTTGCCACCCATGGAGATTTTAAAACTTGCTCAAGAGCACTGCTGGTGAGAGTTGGGTCAGAAACAGCAGTTCAGAAGCTTCCAGTAGCGTTGCAAAGTCCCTCCTGGCAGGACATCAGCATTGGTCTCTTTCATTGCTACGTGTCTGAGGCCCATGGCTGGGTACTAGGGATATGGGCAGTATGGAGAGGCTGGTGGGCAGGGTACTTGGAGAGTGGTGGCTACATGGGAGTAGTCACAGAAAACCACTGCTCTGGGGGTCTTCAGCAGACTCCATCACCGTGGCCAAGCTGGGGAGATGAGGGTGGTTTGAGGTGTGGGCAGAGGCAGAGGCAGAGGTGTGTGGCATTGTTGATGGGCCAGGTCAGCTTGGATGGGGTCTCTTGGCATGCACCTCTCCCAGGGGATGTGAGAGTTGGCCTCTGTGGGGAAAGAGCTGGACTATCTGTCACCTGTTTGCTCAGGGCACTGTGCCCTTGTGTGAGAGGCAGCTGAAGGCCACAGGGCCTCTGCAGCCTCCAAACCTGGGAGACAAAGAGGGGAAGGCTGACTCCCTCTTGGTGAGGGGCCAACTTCTTCTAAGTCAAGGAGGCTGGGGCTGCCACCACCTGACATCAGCCATGGGGACTGGTTTACTCGGTCACGTCTTCAGAGGACTGGCCTCGGAGAGCAGCAAGGCTGGAAATCCTGCCGTAAAGCACAGATTTCTGCTATGGAGTCCAAGTCTGTCCGGGTTTTCATGCAATGGGTTTGCTAAAAATGGGACCTATTGTTTTGTTACAGAAACCCAGGCTAAGGACTCATAGCAGACAAAAAGAAATTGATTTCATTATGAAAGTTAAACATGTCCATTGCAAAGATATAGAAAATACAAGAAAAGTGAAATGTTAAAATCATGCACAGTGCCATCCCAAACTCTTACTAAAATTCTATGTATTAGGTTGGTGCAAAAGTAACTGCGGTTTTGCCATTACTTTTAATGGCAAATTAAATGTTTATTCCCTTTGACGCAATATTGGGACTCTAATTAAAAGTAACGGCAAACTCGCAAAACCTAATATTTTCTTCTACCATTTTTTCCACATACATTTTTGCAGATGTCATCTTAGTTTGTTTCCTGCCATTTTGTCACATGCATAAACATGTTTTAAATTATTATAATATGCTTATATATTTCCTTTGTTTACTCTATTTTTCCCCCAACGTTCTACTTTGAAAAATTGTAAACATGCAGCAAAGGTAAAAGAATTTTACAGGCGCCAGTCACAGTGGCTCACGCCTGTAATCCCAGCATTTTGGGAGGCTGAGGCAGGTAGATCACGAGGCCAAGAGATCGAGATCATCCTGGTCAACAACCTGTCTCTACTAAAAATACAAAAATTGGCTGGGTGTGGTGGTGCGCACCTGTAGTCCCAGTTACTCAGGAGGCTGAGGCAGGAGAATAGCTTGAACCCGGGCGGCAGAGATTGCAGTGAGCTGAGATCGCACCAGTGCACTCCAGCCTGGCGATAGAGTGAGACTCCATCTTAAACAAAAAAAAAAAAAAAAAAAAAGAATTTTACAGGCAACACCATGTAGACTTAGCCATTATCACCTTTTCTTTCTATAGATAATTATTAAGGGTTCAATGTATGCTGGTCTCTTGTTAAGTGTAAGGATTCAGTGGTTGATAAAACAGAGTCCCCACCCTCATTAATCAGAGTATCTAGTGGGGAAGCAGACAGACAGACCACATACTTATTTTTACATAGGAAACGTATCCAAGGTGAGTGGGGCCTGGGAGAGGGGCCACCTCAGGCTGACTGGTGTTCAGAATGAGACCTGAGCACCTTTTTGCTGGCAGATAAGTTTTCTCTCTTTCCCTCTATAATATGTGGTCTTCATTCAACTTCTTGAAGTCCCAATATTGCATCAGAGGAAATGAACTTTTTAAAAACCAGGATACATGCTTTTTGCCAGGGTGTTTTCCAAAACAACTTGAGTTGAAGTGTTGCATTCTGTCTGAAAGGTGATTGAAGGAGTCCGTGCCTTCCCTTTGGGCTCTGTGTTGGAGCCAGGCTGCCCAGGTTTGAACCTGAGTTTTACTGCCTTATTCCCTAGGTACCCCTGGGAGAGTTACAGGAGTTCTGAACTATAACAACTTTCCTCATGTGTAAAACGGGCATTCACCACCACTCACTGATATGGTTGGGATGTTTATCCCCTCCAAATTTCATGTTGAAATGTGACCTCCAATGTTGGAGGTGGGCCTGGGGGGAGGTGTTTGGATCATGGGGGTGAATCCCTCATAAACAGCTTAGCACCATTCTTTGGTGATGAGTGAATTCTTGCTCAGTTAGCTCACGAGAGATCTGGTTAAGAGTCTAGGGCCTCCCTCTCTGCTCTCCTGCTCCGTTTCTCACCATTTAATGCACTGGCTCTCCCTTCACCTTCTGCCACAATTGTAAGCTTCCTGAGGCCTCACCAGAAGCCAAGCAAATGCTGGCATCATGCTTCCTGTACAGCCTGCAGAACCGTGAGCCAATCAAACCTCTTTTCTTTATAAATTACCCAGCCTCACATGGCAGCGGCACCTATAATCCCAGCTACTCAGGAGGCTGAGGCAGAAGAATCGCTTGAACCCGGGAGGCAGAGGTTGCAATGAGCCGAGATCCGCCGTTGCACTCCAGCCTGGGCAACAAGAGCAAAACTCCATCTCAAAAAAAAAAAAAAAAAAAAAAATACCCAGCCTCAGGTATGTCTTTATTGTGAGACAAAACAGACTAACACACTTACCTTGTAGAGTTGTCGTGAGGTTGAAATGAGTTAAGATTAAGTAACACCCACCTTACAGACTTGTTGTGAGGATGAAATGAGTTACTTTATAAATAGGGCTTAGAACAAAGGCCAGCACACAGGAGTGCTCTATCACCATTGTTACCTGTAGGATGAAAGCTCCAAGAGGACAGGGGTTTGTGCTCAACCTTCCATTTCCACGGTCATGGAGCCTGCTTAGCTGATAAACACTCAAGGGCAGGATCTGAAAGCCCCTTGACTTGGGAGAGCCCCTGGTGCCACTTCCTGTGAAATAGAAATTGAACCCATGTGTATTAAAAGTGAAGATCCTACGTTATTTCCTCCAGCAGTGTTCAGAGTCCACCACCTCCATGCAGAGCCCATGGTCCTGTCCTAGGAGGACACTGAACACACACAGAACTAGACTGTGACGGCAGAAAGCATTAGAGCAACCCCAGCCCTGCACCACATTAACCCCTCAGCCCACTTCCTACCCCAGCCCTGCTGCAGTGGAAGGGAGAGAAAGAAGCAGGGGTGGAGGCAGGGAGGGCTTGCTGAGTGCTTTCTTTGTGCCAGTCCCTTCACATGTGCTTTCTGCTACTGAATTATCTCCAAGATCCTATGAGGATGCAGTGACAGATGAGAAAACTGAGGCTCAGGGTGGCAAAATAACAGCAAGCCTTAATATGTCAGTAAGCACGGCAGACAGGAGAGAGGAGGAAAGAGAAAATGGCTTGTCTGGCCCACAGGAGGACACCAGAAACCAGAGAGGTGGGGGACCTGCTGCCTGTTGGAGGAGAGACCCTGCCAGAGGTGGAGCAGAGACCCCGCACTACTGAAGAAGCCCACAGGAGAGGATGTGGCAGCTCCATCCGCCCCGGAGACCCAAGGCACGGGCAAGCGCCAGAGAAATAGGCATGAGAGGCCACCTGGGGAACCTTGGCACTTAAAGCCCTCACTTTCTCTGGAGGTGTACACAGGTGAGAGGCAGGTACAATACCTGATTCCACCTAGATCTTTGGGCAAGGAAAGTCTGGTAGGGGTGAGCAACCACTGTGTCAGAGGCCCACTTAGTTCCTCCCAACAAACTCACACAAATGCCATTCTTGGGCAGGGTTGGCAAACTTTTCTGGACTGTGCCTCAGTTTAAGACACACTTCTCACACTGTGACCAACCACACATGTATATGTGTGCATGTGTGTGTGCATGTGTATGTGTATACACAGACATAACTGAAATGAGTTTCCTGACATAATCCTTCACTTTACCAAGTGTGATGCATCCCAGTATTTTCCACCATTTGCTTCTATTCCTCTCCTCTCCACTCCTCCTCCTCTTCCTGGTCTCAGCCCATTAAACTGATTTCAGAATGCTGAAGTTCGATGTAGAAAACAGGTGCAACCAGGATAGAATCGAGAGTGTTGTGATGCTTGCAGACTGTGTGAGCTACACGGAGCTCAGAAAAGAGAGATTAGAACAGGTGAACAGGCTGCAGCAACCCAGGAAGGCTTTTGGCAGAGGAAGCAACTAAAGCTTGACCCAGAAAAGTGGCTGGCTCTGTTCAGTTTAACAGACTTTTTTAGATCTATGTGCCAGGCTCTGTACTTTTACAGACAGGTCAAGGTTGAATGGGGGAGGGGAAAGAAAGACGTTGAACACACAACTGCATAAATAATTTAGTTATAGTTGTGGTAAGTAATGAAGATTAAAAAGTATACGATGTCATGAAATAGAATAAAAGGGGTCCTAATATAATCTTGGAGATCAGGGAAGGCTTCCTGAAGGAGGCAACATTTACGGGGACATCCAAAGGATGAAGAGGAGTGAGCCAGAACCCAGCGGAAGACAATAGCTTTTTAAGCAAGGGCCCGGCACATTCAGGAGGCTATCTGGGGAGATTAGTGACATTTAGAGAACCATTTACCTTCCTTCTGCTAGAGCAGTCGGATCAAAATGCCAGAAACCTTGCCTTCTCATTCTTATGTCTCTATTACCTAGGTGGGTGCTCACTCAGTGTTTGTGGAATCCATCACTTTCTGGATTTGGGTAAAGATGCCCTGTAGCTCATATACATCACTGCAATGCGCAACACAGGGAATGGCTGTAAACTCGGGGTGGATCCAGCTGGTGGGACTCCCTCTAAGTATTATCATCAGAGTAAGTCGGGTCTGAAGACACGCTATCCACACAGCATTTACACATTCTCATTACCTGGGTCTGGTGACCATACGACCCAGCTTGCCCCGGACAGTCTCAGTTCACTCCTGTGGCTCCAGCATGATCCTGCCTCATTTCACTTTCAGACATGTCCCAGTTTGGACAATAAATTATACGTGTATCTATAATAACTCTGGGCCACATAGAAATATCCTGGTAGCATGACAGATGTATCCAAAGGTGCCGCATTGAAAACGGATGTTCTATTTAATGAGTTCCCAGTTCCTTGGGGGTTTTTAGCCCCTCAGCCACTACTGGAAAGTCTCCTCCCTTTCCAGAGTTGTCTCACTCCCTTTAAAGCCAACTTACTCTATTTCCACCTTGGCACACTTGAGTTCCGTGACAGGACAATATTCTTAAGTCTTCCCTTGGGCAGAAGGATGGCATGGGAAAAGGACAGGAATCTTGGGTTATCTGGATGCAAGTCCTGGTTCTGCCATTCCTGGTTCATCGACCCGAGTAAGTCCCTTCACCTGCCTGGACTTGCTGTTTCCCTTTGTTAAATGGAGATAATAAACACCCCCATCCAGTTCCCTGTGTCACAAGGGTGAGGTGCTCTATATTAAGGCAAAGAGGAAACATTGGATGTCACAGAATGGGACCTCTGGCTATGATTTGGAGATACTGACAAGGGGGAAAGGTGGCATACTAATCAGGCTAATAATAATAATGCTTTAAAACATCAGGACCTTCCCCTAGGATGCGGTTCTCTGTGGAGGAGCCTGCGCCTTTCTGCCACCCAACAGTGACTGCCACAGCCAGGATTAAGCCAACTGTCAGCAAAGAAGGAGGAAGATAAACCCTGTGTGCAGACGGAACGGGGGATGTGTGGGCTGAGGGCACAGAGTGTTTCTCCAGCCACCCCAGGAAGCAGCAAGAATACAGAATTCTGGTTGCCTCTGACAATTTTTCCTTTTTTTTTTTTTTTTTTTTTCCTTTTTGGAAGCTGGAGATCCCTGTGCCAAGCCCTCAAAGCAGCCCCGACTTTCCGTGCAATAAAGCAGCAGTGAGAAAGGCTCAGAGTAATTAAGTGGCTGACGCACAGAAGAAGCCGTTACAAAGAATTGACTAAATTGCCCATTCATTAGCAGCTCGGCATGGAAGGAGAATTACAAATAGACGGCGGAGCCCGCAGTAATTCAATCTAACCTTGTACTTACAGAAAACAATGAGATAATGAACAGAAAAATTACCAGGCACATATTGTATTTTGTTAAAGGGGCGGGGGGGGGGGGCCAGGGGGAGGAGGGGGGAGCGCAGGGACGGACTGGCACATGCAATGCTAATGGCCTCACTCAAGCTGAGCAAACGTTTCTCCAACACAATCATAGTTCTCAGTCTAAGGGCCTCTGGGGAGCTGAGATGAGGCAAGATCGCGAACAAAAAAATGTAATTTATAAGGCGTCTGTGGACTGGAATTTATCATCGGATCCGCTCGCCGCCGCTCAATTGATATGTAGTTGATTTCAAACAACACCCCCCAGGCGCCCAGAGGGAACATTTTTTAGATTTTACGCTTGGATATATCTGTTTAACTCGCCATTTACCAAAACAACGGCTGATGACAGCACAAACCAGTCACTCTGGAGAAAACACGCACACACGCTCTCATACACACGCTCTCGCCCGCGTGTGCGCGCTCACACGCGCGCACACACACACATACACACACACACACACACAGGCATTCAAGAGCAGCAGCAGCCATAGTAACGGCAGCAGACAAACCTGCTCAGCCCAGAGAAGATTGCTGTGAATCTGGAAAGGGAGCAGGGAGGAAGAAAAACAATACTGCCCAAAGACTGAGCCTTTCTCTGCGGCTTGGCAGGACTAAGTGCTTGTTGTTGGGTTTTTAGCGCTCACTGGTTGGTTTCCATTCCTGATACCTCCTACCCTTCTTGGTTGGGCAGCTTAGAAGGGCTCAGCAGTATCCCGACTCACCTCCTCCAAGCTCTCGGCACCGCCAGTCCGCCTCTGGCCTCACCTGGGAACCACAAGACCTCTCAGCAGGTGGAAAAGAATGAGGGTTTTCCTAGAGTGTGAGAAAGGGTAAATGGGCAAAAGGTTGAAACATTGCTGGCCTCTTACCCAGGGCCAGCAGGGCCTCCAGATGTGGATGTTGGCAAAAGCAGTTTTAGAAGGGTGTGAATAAATTCCCAATCAACTCAAGGGCTGAGGCTTCATAGCTGGGGTGACAAATCATTCAGTTTTCAGGGCAATTTTGAGGACACCAACATACCTACCCCTTGGTACCCAGGTTGGGCACAGAAAGAGGAACCTGAAGTATATTCTTAGTGTTGGAAATAATAATAATTCACTGGACATGTGTTAAAGGCAGCAAAACATTTTATTCAAGACTATTGCAATAGGAGAGAGACTGAACTCAACTCCCCATACACAGGGACCAATGGAGATTTACAGCCAGTGGGCAGGGTGAGGGAGTATGAAAAATTGCTGAGAGGGACTTCGTTGAATGTCAAGGGTGAGGGGGAAGAGGAACTTGATTAGAGATCGAGGATGGAGGAAGAAGAGTTTGATTGGATATCAAGAGTAGATTCTTGATAAACTGGCTTAGCAAGATTCTTTGCTAAAGCTGGCTCTGCAGGCCAAGAATAAAGCTTAGTGGAGAAAAGGACTCAAAGGAGCCTGATTCCAGTTTGGTCTGGAAAAGCCATGTGAGTGGTGGCACTGTCTTCCCTGCAGAGTGCTGCCAGCACAGTGCTTACTGATTGCAGAGGGACAGATGGGATAGTTTCCAGCTGAAGAATCTGAGAAAGTGAGAATTCATTCCTCAATTCACACCTTCCACCAAAAGAAACAGATGCCTCGCAAGCACCAGGTACCAGAAGACATTCATGACACTGAATTGCAAGGGCAGCCTTGCAGCCTGTCACCAGCCTAAGTTTGGGGGTGATTAGAGGGGTAGTTAGTGACCACAATTGACTGCCAGTAGGGGGCAGTCCACCCCAATGGGAAAGACACTGAAATGGATGTCCAGAAAAATCCTGGTTTTATTACCACTTGACTATTGATTCACTGTGAGGCCCTCCAGCCATCATCACTTCCAGTCTTTGGGCCTTAGTCTGTATATTTATAGGATATCCCTAAGACTGCCTGACTTCTGCTCATCTCACAGACATACTATGAGATATCTTGGAAGTAATCAAGACATGAAAAGTCTATGTAAATATTAAATGCATCAAAGAATTTGACCAGTGGTTCTCAGAGTATAGCCCTAGAACCACCAGCAGCAGCAACATCACCTGGGAACTTAGAAATCCAAATTCCTGGGACCCACACTCAACCTACTGAATCAGAAACTCTGAGGATGGGGACCAGCAATCTGTTTTCAACAAGCTTTCCAGAATCTGATGCACATTCAAGTTTGAGAACCACTGATATAGCTAATACAGACTGTGTAACTTGCTGGGTGTAGAAAAAGCAGCTGAAGAAAATGGTTTTGGAGACTGGTAAATCTTTTGCAGTCAACCAAAAAACTACCCCAGAGATTAAATTCAGAGTATTTATCAAGTGTTAATGTCTGCATTTGAAAAGTGTTGTGCACACAGTTTCATTTGATTCTTAAATTCATTCTGGAAGATAGATAAAGCACAAAGTCTTGTCCCAAGAAGCACAAGGATTCAACAAAGGTTACTCAGTAACAGTTGAGGGTGGCAATGATGAGGCGAATAAACCTAGTCTTACTGCAATACGCACCCCCATACTCCCCTTTCAATGCAGCATTGTAGGTCTTTAAATCTAGAAGGGACCTGACAGTAGATCCATCTTCCTATAGAAGCTTTTCCTTCCTATAGAAGCATCTTGCTATAGAAGCTTTTCTCATTGTTCCCCTCTCTTCAGCACACTCCCATTCATGACCATATTTCAGCTTACTATCAAGAATCCACACTGTTCCTTCATCACTGTGAGAATCTGGAGAAGTGGGGAAGCAAGAGGCCTTTGTCCCTAACCTCAAGAGGACCATGAGCCCAGCAATCTAGCAAACACTAAAGGTGCCATTGTTGTCTCCATTTTAAAGATTAGCAAGCCAAGGATCCAGGGGTGAAGAAATTTGTTTAAGGCTATGTGATTATTATTAGAGATAGAACAGAGATTAGAAGTCAGGTGCCCTGACTTTTGGAAAGCAGGATGGAAACTGATATCTTCAAATGTCTGTTGTTAAATAACGGACATTAAGTGTCCAGTGGGCTTTAAGTATTGACTCAATCTCTATCTAATTTTCTATCTATCACATTTTGTGATGTATTACGAGGGTCATGAAGTCTTCAAGGTCATGTATTCAATGGCCCATATAGCGTAGAAAATCTCACTGTACATAACTGGTGGGTCATTACACCTCTTCTTAAAACCTGCTGTGATGGAGCTCTCACCCTGGCCAAGGCATTTGAGAGGTGCTACACCAAGTCATCAATATGTCTCAGAAAAGGCTTTGTAGCAGTCTGGTGCCACTTACTCCCATCCCTCGCCTCTGCTTTGATGTGTTTCCCTCTCCCAGAAGCTCATTTGAGGGTGCAGAGTTCCTGGGAAGTGTCAACTTGAGTCATCATTGGCTAAATTCTTGCCCACGCTTCATGAGGGAATCCAGGAATTTCATGTCTAGAATTAGCAAGTTGTGTAAAAAGAAGACTCTTGGTCAGGGTCAATGGAACCTTCCATGACTCACAGCCAGCATATCCCAAGTCTATACACAACTCTCCTATTCCCATCCCTACAGCTGTCAATGAGGAAAATGGTTTCAGGAGCCTGAGGGAGTCAATGATGAGATTCCAGAAAATCACTTGGAATGTGCCTGGGAAGACATAGATGCTCATCTTTGTAAGTGCTTTCATGTTAATATTTCAATCAACTTTGCAATGCCCCTTGCCAGTCCTCGGGATGGAAGCACACACACACTCAATTTAACGGCTCACCCTGGGTGAGGGGCCAGCAATGTATAGACTCTCAGGGAATGACCATTCCCACATCACCTTGCCCATGAAAAGCCAAAACCAACCCAGTTCTGAGTCAGAAAAGCATACACACAAAATTAATTCAAATTGTATTTTTAATGAAGCTCTTGTCTCATACAAGGATTGATGAGTTACCCTTGATAGGGAGTTACAAACACCTTTTTACCGAGGGAAGATAAATGGTCTCACTTTGACCCCTCCAACAGGAGGCATCTTTGCACTTCTTCCACGTCCCAGATTGACTTACTGTGTGGAGGCCCAGAGGCAAGAGGAAGGGAGCTTTAGAGCCAACTCTTCCTGCATGATTTGTGTGCCTTCAGCCCCTGGCTCTGGAGGTCTGGAGGTCCGGGCAGGGTTGGCTCATGCAAGGATGATGCGGAGACAACTGAATATACCAGCCAGCCCAACTACATCATTTTCCAGAGTGAAGGTGCCTGGACTGTATATGGGGCTGGGCCCCAATTGCACAGCAATGCCTCAGGTACACAAATGAGTTTGCTCAAGGGCTGATATTTCAACTCTGATATATTTTTCAATAATCATTGATAAAAGTGTTTTCAAAATTTATTACATATTCCTTTGTCAGACAAATAACACTTGCCAAGCATAATTTAACCTTTTTTTACTGCAATTATCATCAATTTGGTTGTGCATTAATGTGCTGGGTCAGAAAAAAATTATATTGATGTATTCGAAGCTATTTATCCATATACTGAATAGCCCCAGACTGCTAACATTCTAGTGTTCTTGGGTCTGAGCTAAAATAATCCTATTTCATTATCTGCTGCCACATTTTCACTTGTTACTTTTTGCTGTTATGAAGTACAGTGACGTTTAAAAAGAGAATAGAATCCTTAGGCATCCCCAGACCAGAAAGACCATGGGCCCAGGTCACATCTTTTCTTGCTTTTGGTATTATTCAGTGCCTACCATAGTGCCTGGGACAGAGCAGGTGAGCATTAATCCACTGGTGAATAAATGAATATACCACTTAGTGTCTAATTCCGGCTTTACTATCTGCATCACCTTGGGCAAGCCCAGAGTCTCAATTTCCAAATATGCAAAATGGAAAATATAATAATACCTTATTTTTGGGACTCTTGCAAAAATTAAATTAATTGAATCAAAGCGTTGATAAGAAAGTACCTGTGAACTGTAGAGTGCAATACAAAGCCCCTGTTTGTAGTGTGTGACAAGATTGTGATTATTATTACGTATCATTGGTTTCTGGGGAGTGGTCTGTCTGCTCTTCTGGAAGTGGGTCTGATACCAAAGACCTTGGCTAGTTAAGGCAGCAGGTTAAGGAAACCAAAGCAGGTGAAATGGGCCAGGAGGCTTCATCCTGGACACAGTGTGTGCATAGTCCAGCAGACTCCCATTTGGCTCACCTTGGCAGGTGATGTGTTTACAGGACCTACTCCTCTCCTGCCCTGTCTTCACCTCATTTCTCCTTCCTGTTCCCAGCGCCCCTATGTGTCCCATCTTCCTAACCTTACCAGATGTGAGGAATCCATCCATGTAAAGGAGGGCAGGACTTAATATGCTGCCCCTTCTGAGAGATATGGATCGGGATTGCTCATTAGGGGCTTTTCATAATCAGAATCGACACAGACTTTCATCAGGAACAGAGAATTTGCTAGGAGCCTCCCAGTATCGTCAATCCCCCTAAAGAATTTTCAAAAGTAGAAAATTAACATTTCAAACAGAAAATGAAATGCTTAAGCACCTAAAATGAGAAGCTAACAGTGGATTTCCAGGAAGCCTTAGCAGATAGACAACACTTGGGTCCTGGGTAAGGCCAGACTCAGGAGGTAGAGTCTCACCTATCACTTCTCAAGTCCCTCAGTGAAAGATGCCACCTGCTTGGTATATAAATATATCTGCTTGGCCAGGCCTTGCTCACAAAGAGAACTCCTGAGTGGCACTGCAGATGGCCACATCCCAAATGCCCAGCCTCCCAGTTCACCTGGATTCCAAGACAAGCTCAGGTCTCCTGATTCCCTTCCAGTGCATTATGAGTTCCCTGCTCTCCCCTTAGAGGCCAGTTGCAAGGGCTAAAGCTAACAGCCTCAGAATTTTACAACAAACTACTTAAAAGTTCTTATTGTTTTCTCCAGAAGCATTCCGATAATCACTACAACCACTATCAGTACTGGCACAAGCACCAAAACCACCATCACCAGCACCCCATCACTATCACCAAATCATTACCACCACCACCACCACAATCACCACCACCATCACTACCACCATCGCCACCACTACAACCACCACCACCATCACTACCACCATCCCCTCACCACCACCCTATCACTATCACCAACACCATCACCACCACCACCACCACAATCACCACTGTCACTACCACCATCACCACCACTACAACCACCACCACCACTGCCATCACCACTATTACCACAGTTACCATCACCATCACCACCACCACCATCACCATCACCATCACCACAATTACCACCACCACCCCCTCAACACCACCATCACCATCACTACGGCCACCAGCACCACCAGTACCACCACCCTCACCACCACCACCACCACAACTACTCCACCACCACTACCACCATCACCACCACAA
>NC_045451.1:34700294-34704239 GCF_002776525.5 Piliocolobus tephrosceles | reverse complement strand
AATGGCTCCCAGGCAAATATATCTTTAAGATAACGTCTTTTAGGTTAACAAGGTGTATTTTTTGGAAAAGGTATGGCATGATTGTCTTTGACGGCGTGTACACACATGGCCTTCTGGCTCCCTGGGGGCTTCCTGATTCAGGGTGGAGTTGGGGAGCAGTGGGTCAGGGAGTCAGGGCTGTGAACTTGGCCTGAGGGAGCCAACAGTCACTGGAGTCAGGCCAGGGCCTCCCAGGCCCAAGAAGTGCAGGGCCAAATCCAGGGACACAGTGGGACCACAGAAGGAGGGCAGGACCACGGCAAATGAAGGAACCTGAGAGGGAAGCAGGAGGCAAGGGCCTCGTTCTAATGGACGTGGTGCCCTGTTCACTCCACCTCGGGCACCTGTGCAGTAAGAGCTCATCCTCTGCAGCTCCTGACTTGAAAAGATGGTGGCCTGTGCCTGGCCACAGGGTGCACCCTGTGCACGTCGGGTTTCAAGGGCCCAGCAGCGGGGGCTGTGCTCAAAACAAACACAGTCTTTGGGGGGCATGGACTGGAAAATCAGTGATTCCAACTGATTTGTTTTCCTAAGACCACCAGAGTGGGCACAAAAGAACCAGCGAGTAGGCAAGGCTAAAAGCAAAACTGCAAATTTATTCTTTGGTCATCTAGCTTCAGGGACCGGAGCTGGGGGAGGGGGGCGGAGTTTCTAATACAGTCCCCACAAGAGTGGGGGCTGAGAAAGCCCGCCCCCGGCGCATCTGCTGGGAGCGACTTTTCTAGGAGTGGAGGGGCAATAGGCGGGGCACGGGCATGTCGGGGGAGGGGGGGCGCTCCGCAGGTGCCACCAGGTAAATCTTGGTCTCCTCGGATTGACATCACCTGGTGCATGCCTGATTAATCTGCACCTTCCCGGGCGTCAGCTGCATTCTCGCACACGCGGGAAGAGTTGGTGGTGAAGAAGAACCCGGAAGAGCATCATCCTGCCTCCGTTCGTCCAAACACCAACATAATATGATCTTTCAAATTTTCCAGATGGAGTTGGGGAGAATTGAGAGAGGTAGGTGGAGGGAAAAATGGCTCCCAGGCAAATATATCTTTAAGATAACGTCTTTTAGGTTATCAAGGTGTATTTTTTGGAAAAGGTATGGCATGATTGTCTTTGACAGGGGTGTACACACATGGAGACTAAGATGAGCACAGATGAGAAGGGGGAATAGGATTAAATTCTTTAATTCACCTGCCTACAACGGACACCACACTGAGAACTTTACATTTACAATCTCATGTAAATGGTATAAAATTCCAGGAAGCTGATGCTGAAAAAGGACTTTTAATTATTCTGAGTGATTATTACAGGATGGTGCAGGGCAGGCCAGTGTTATAGTTGACATCCTGAGCTCTGGCACCAGATTGCCTGGAATTAAGTGTGGCTCTCTCCCCTGTTAGCTGTGTGACTGTTAGAAAGTTACTTAACTTCTCTGTTCTGTTTCCTCCTCTGTTAAATGGGGATAGCAATTACACCTATCTTTTCGGGTTGTGGTGAGGCTTAAATGAGTGACTATAGACAAAGTACATAGAACAGTGCCTGGCATAGAGCTAGTGCTAGCCATTATTACTGTCCTAAGTCACTTTAGATGTATGAATTTATTTAATCCCCACTGTAACCTTTTGATATAGATATATACCGATTTCACAGATGAGGAATCTGAGGGACAGACAGGTTAATTAGCCTTTGCAAGAACACACAGCTGATAAATGGAGGAACTACAATTTGAACAGGAATTTGGCCTTCAAATTCTACTACTAAGTTCTCACGTAGCCAGGGGACAGCTGTAGAAGTCCCTAGGGGGTTGCCGGGGACATAGACATCACTGTCTAAGAAGAGCTGCGGCTTTCTAAAACAAAACAAAAAGCATTTATTGAAAAAAACATGGAAGTGTTGCTAAAAAAAAAGATGTGGAAACCACTGATTTAGTCTATCCTACAGTTTAGAGAGGAAGCAGCAGAGGTGGAGTGACAGGAAGGAAGCCATTCCAGGTGGGAGACTTAGTATGTGGCCATGGCCTGGGTCTCCTTGCAGATGCTCTGGTCTTTCTTTGATGCCATCTCACCCTGATCAAAAGATCTTAAACAGATTAAAAACCTACCTAAATGAACAGGACGACCACAAACGTTAGGGCTGTGATGGGCAAGTAGCTCATGATGCCAGCTGGGAACTAGGCCTCCCTCAGAGCAGCCAAGAAGGCGAATGAACCTGGGCTTGGCATGAGCCCACGGAGGCTGCCAAGGCCTCTGGGCCTCCACCAGCTCCTCTATGCAAATGCAAGGGGGCAATTTGCATAGGGAAAATGCAATTACCCAAATTGGAACTGGGCCAGGACCTCATCGCCTGGACTGGGGAAGTGCTGGAGGATCCTTCAGAACAGAAAAGCTGCCTCCTTTTTCTCTCTCTGAGCCCCTAACCCTCCCGGGTGAGATCAGAGGAGGCTTGGAAATGAGACTGTTCCTATTGAGAGTTCTGCAGAGAGATCCTGGTGGCTTCCCCCTTCCTATAGCCTCAGGACTGGGAAGGCAGGACTTCTGGAGTCACTGTATAGGTGAGGGGAGCTTGGACTTCTAAGTCCTCACACTCCTGCCGATGTTATTTCACAATGACAGTACTTGAGCTCTCAAGTTAATCTGTTCATATTGTTTTGTTTTATAAGTTATCGTTAAACTGATGCCTGTCTACTGCCCTCACTGGAAAGAGCTTCAAACCACCTGACCTTTGACCAAAACAGACAATGCAGAGGTTGCACATCAACAAACACCAGACCTGAAGGCAGGCAGTAGCCCTCTGAGAAATCAACTTCTGGGAGAGGAACCACATGCCACCTTGGGCACGTTCCTTGACCTTGGCGTTCCCATTCACAAACTGAGGGAGTTGAATTTAGGAACCCCGAGCTTCAGACCACTCTAGCATTCTAGTATTCCATGTCCTCCTAAGAATTCCCCATGAGACTCACAAACAAGTGACCTGCGCATGCATCCACATATCATGTGGTGAAGACAACCACAGCCACACTTCCACCAGTAAAAGATGAACTGAGCATTTGGGAAGCCTATGATACTCCAATCACTCAGTAGCAACACACAGAAAGGCATTAATCCATCTTTTTATTTAATCAATCTGTTTATTCCATCCCACAAGTAAGAAAGTAAGTAAGTACATATTTGGCTTACTGCATATTGGGTGAGAAATACAAAGGTAATTAAGACCCATTTTGGCCTTGAGTGCTCACCTTGAGTGGAGCCAAGCTGGCTTTCCAGAGCTTCCATTAGCGTAATATTCCTGCAAGTGTTGTCCTGGGGTAACCCAGCTCTTAGCTATTCTTTTGCTGGAAAGGAAGTGCTTTGTTGAAGGGCTCCTGTTTGATTTCCGAAGCCGGGCGTAGGCTCTTACAGGAAACAGTGGGGGACTGCTCCACGCATGGAGAAGTGCCTTTGCTCAGGGCAAAATCTGCTGTTTGGTGAACTACTCTGCCTTGCCTTTGTGTCAGTATGATTTGATGGAACCATTAAGCTTTAACAATGCAGAAAATAAATCCCTATTAAAATATATGCACCTTAAAGTGCTGAGTTCTCAAACCAAACTGCAGAGGAAAACTGCAAGCTGCTCCTCCCCTTCTCTGCCTGTCGCTAGTGTTGACTAAAAGAGCCAAACTCTGTATTTTTAGAGATTTATTCTGAGCCAAATATGAGTGACCATTGTCTTGTTTTTCTAAGACCACCAGAGCAAGCACAAAAGAACCAGCAAGTAGGCAAAGGTCAGGCGCAAAACTGCACGTTTATTTTGGTAACCTAAGGTGTGCGGGAGAAGTCTGTCGGCCTCCGGCAAAGGAGGCTGGCAGAGTGCCCCCGCGGTGGGGCTCTCAGACAGACTTCCCACAGTCCCGACATCCCGACAGGAGTGGGGCTGCAA
>NC_045451.1:34678142-34700284 GCF_002776525.5 Piliocolobus tephrosceles | reverse complement strand
GCCGAGGGTGGTAAAGAGGAGACAAGGGCACTTACCCCAGAGAGGCCGTGAGAGTGAGCGAAGCGGGTCTCAGGTCCTGGTCCGTCCGCAGCGTGGAACGAGGAGGAGGAGGCTCCCCGGACCCTGGGGGCCCTGAGGAGGGGTCTCCTCCCGGGTTCGGCACCATCTGTCTTGTTTTTCTAAGACCAGCCGAGCGGGCGCAAAAGAACCAGCGGGTAGGCAAGTGTAGGAGCAAAACTGCTGGTTTATTTTGGTAACCTAAGGTGTGCGGGAGAAGTCTGTCGGCCTCCGGCGAAGGAGGCCGGCAGAGTCCCCCCGTGGGGCTCTCCGACGGACTTCCCACAGTCCCGACATCCCGACAGGAGTGGGGCTGCAAGAAGGCCGCTGGGGCGGTGAGAAGGCTGCGTGGCTCAATGGCGGAGAGCGGCTTTTCTAGGAGTGGGAGGGCAATAGGTGGGGCATGGGCGTGCCAGGGGCGTTCCGCAGGTGCGACAGGTAAATCTTGGTCTCTTCAGATTGACGTCACCTGGCGCATGCCCAGTTGGTCTGCACCTTCCTGGGCGCCGGCTGCTTTTTCGCGCGCGCGGGAAGAGTTGGGGGTGGGGGGATGAAGAACCCGGAAGTGCACCATCTTGCCTCGGTTCGTCCAAACAACCATGGCCCATGACACAGTCCTCAGGATAAATGGTATAAAATTCCAGGAAAGAGAACATGTGCCCGAGGTGGTCATGGTACAGCTTGGTTTTATATATTTTAGGGAGGCATGAGACATCAAAGACATTTAAGAAATGCATTGGTTTGGTTCAGAAAGTTGGGACAACTCAAAGCTGGGGGGAGGGGGGCTTCCAGGCTATAGGTAAATTTAAACATTTTCTGGTTGACAATTAGTTGATTTTATCTGAAGACCTGGGATCAATAGACAGGAAATGTTCAGGTTAAGACTGTGGTGACCAAGTTTTATTGTGCAGAGGAAGCTCTCAGATAGCAGACTTCAGAGAGAGAGAGCAGGTTGTAAAATGTTTCTTATCAGACCTAAAAGGGTGCCTGGCTTTTAGTTGATTATCTCCTGGATCTGGAAAGGAAGGAAGGATAAAAAAGGGGAAAGGGAATTCTCTATAGAATGTGGCTTTTTCCCACAAGAGGCTTTGCAGGGCAACTTCAAAGTATGGCAAGGAAATATATTTGGGGGTTAAATATTTTGATTTGTTTTTCTTATCTTATAATGTTATGCCAGTCAGATTGAAAAGTAAGTTATGACATATAGGGTCAAATAAAACCCATCTGATGATCATTTATAGTTTGTAGGGCATGACTCCCTGGACCCCTTAGATAGGAATTTAGGCAAGATAAAAATATCAGACCTTAGTCTTCACTAGCATGACTATCCTTCAAGGCCAGGTTAGGAAGTCTCTTGTTCCACATCCTGGCCGGGAGTAATCTCACCCTTCAACCAGCCATAGACACTTACTCATCAAACACCTAGGGTAGAATTTGATTTCGATGATAACCAGATTGGATTACAAATGTGAGTGCCACAAGAGTGGCTATTCAGTGCCCTTTAGCTTTGTGCTCCCATTTTATATCCACTGCCCTCTCCTAGACATGGTAGGGGCTCCTGTAATTTTTTTGGATTGAGTGAATGCACTTGGCTGCAGAATCAGACACCTGGTCTCCCCAGCCATAGCCCAAATAAAATCCATAGTGCTCAACATCTCTAGCAATGGCAATCCCCACTGAGCCCTCAGGAAAATTCAGCTAGGCCCAGCTCTTAGAGGGTCCCAGGCCTCAGAAGCCCCTCCCCCTGGACTCTAATCTCATGTGATTGGGACATTTGTTTGACTCCGACCTCCGTCTTATAGACCTGTAATGTCATTTACCTCCTGCTATACCACATGCTTTTCATCTGATTATACTACATCTCTCTAGCTGGAGAACAAAGTCTGTCACTAAAGGCCAAGACTTTATTTCTCTCCCTTTCAGAGACTAAACCTGTGCTGAGTACAGATGGATGCTTAACATATATTTGCCAATGGACTCACAAGCCCAGGGCTTGCAATTTGGTCTAAACACCTAAGCAACAAACAGACATAGACTAATATTTTAGAGCTGAGATATTTCTCCAGTTGGCCTAGCAAAAGTGGGCTCTGGGACCAGGAAGATACGAGAGAAATGCAGGAAGACCTGACTGCAAAGCTGTTTATTCCACGAAGGACCTTGTTTTCCCTGAGTCAACCTATGGCTGGCCAGGGCTCTGGTATTAGCACCACTTCTCACTAGTTGTGGATCCTTGGGTGAGTAATAATCTCACTTGGCCTATTTTCTTATCTGTCATTCTTTTCACATTAAGTGTCAGGTCTTGTCTTAATTCCTGGGGAAAGAAAAATAAATCAAGGGGAGTCCATCCCAACCCTAAAAAACAAGTTTCTAGTTAGTAGGAAAGATAGACATGGAATAATGAAATTACAGGGCAGTCTGGTGGTGCAAAGAGTTGAGCAAAAAATACATGATATGGAAACCCGTGGAGACCATAGCCACTCCTGCTGCAGAATCAAACATTTCTGAAAGGGGCAACATTAAATTGGGCAAAGCAATTTGAAAAAGAGCTTTCCAGGCAGAGAATATAGCAAACATGTTAGTTTTCTATTGCTGCTGTAACAAATTATCACAAATTTAGTGGCTGAAAGTAGTGCAATGTATTCTCTCATAGTTCTGTAGGGCAGAAGTCTCACATGGGTCTTACTGAGTTTAAGCCAAGGTGTCAATAGGACTACATTCTTTTCTGGAGGCTCTGGAGGAGGATCTATTCCCCTACTTTTTCTGGCTTCTAGAGATTGCCCACATTCCTTGGTTCACAGCCCCTTCTTCCCATCTTCAAAGCCAACAATACCAAGTTGAGTCTTTCACATATTGCATCACTCTTACCTCCTCTTCTGTCTCCCTTCCCCAACTTTAAGCACCTTGTGATGGCATTTGGGCCCACTTCAATACTCCAGGATAATCTCCCTATTGTATGGTCAACTGGTCAAGTGATTAACAACTTTAATTCACCTTTACCATAAAAAGTAGCAGATTCACAGATTCCAGGGATTGGAACATGAACATCTTTGGTTAACCATTATTCTTCCTCCTATAGCAAGGTCAAAGACACAGAGGTGTGTGAGGACTTATTCTGTCTTATTCTCTGTCTGGGGACAGAGAAGGGTTCAGGGGCAACATGGGGTATTGACAGAGGAAGAACCGGGTTATAAAAGTTCTTGTATATCAAGTATATTACTTATTCTTCTCTCTCTTTCTTTCTTTCTTTCTTTCTTTCTTTCTTTCTTTCTTTCTTTCTTTCTTTTCTTTCTTTCTTTCTTTTTTGAAATAGGGTCTCCCTCTGTCATCCAGGCTGCAGTACAGTGGTGCAATCATGGCTCACTAAAACCTTGTCTCCTGGGCTCAGGTGATCCTCCCACCTTAGCCTTCCAAGTAGCTGGGGCCACAGGTGCACACCACCATACCTGGCTAATTTTTGTACTTTTTGTAGAGATGGGATTTTGTCATGTTGCCCAGGCTGGTCTCGAACTCCTGGGCTCAAGGGGTTCACTTGCCTTGGCCTCCCGAAGTGCTAGGATTACAGGCATGAGCCACTGCACCTGGCCTGCATTACTTATTTGTTAATCACTATGTCATTTAAGCAGATGAGTGACCTTGTCACAGCCATTTTCTGAGCAGTCACTCTAGCCAATGGGATAGAGAGGAAATAGAGAGAAGTGAGGCAGGGAGACTGATTAGGAGGCGACTAGAGTCCACAACGGAGGAAACAATGTCTGAACTGAGGAAGCAACCATGGAGATGGATAGAGGGTTTGAAGCTACTTTGGAGGAATAATTGCCAGGATTTGAAGATTGTTGTGTGAGGTGTATAAGGAAGAAGGAGGGGTTAGGGACGGTGGAGATTTCTAGCTTAGGAGCCTGAATGGATGATGTTTCCATTAATTCAGGGGAGACTTACAGGGCAGGGGTGATAACACAAAGTTTTATGTGCCAGTTGGCCATTTGGGAGAAGAAGTCCTGTAGGCAGGTCATGAGCTTAAGGCACTAGAACCTCCTACCCCCTTCCCAAGCGCATTGCAAGCTGGACTAATAACACCTTCCTGCCCATCCAAGAAGTCAGGAGAACATATCATTCATTACTCACCAGTTTATCATAGGCAACAGTAAATATGACCTCCTCGTCTGAAGACACCCTAGTGTGGCTCAGAAACAAATGTTTCACTGCCCTCTTTGGTGTGTACACTGACCTAGGTTCTACGGAGAATGAGAGAGATCTCTGAGGTGCTCCTACACTTGAGAGATGTCAGGTATCATGGAAAGCCAGGACACAGGAATCAAGAGAAATGCAATAATGCAAGGGCCAAAGAAGTAGCCAGTCTGGGCCAAGCCAGAAGCCTGGGTGTGGTGTAGATGTCTCCTTGCCTCTTACCTTCATATCACTAAGTCCTTTTGATGATATCTTCTAAACACTCTGGATTCTGCTTTTCCTCTTGCTTAAGCTCAGCCTTTCATAGTCTTCATTTGAATCAGTATGAAAGCCTCCGAACCAGTTCCCTCTCTCTGGTCTTATTCCCCTTCCATCTGTTCTTTAAATGATAGCCAGAGAGAAGCATTTCTCTAACTTTAATCTCATCTTAACACTACTCAACTTGAAATAATTCAATAAAGCATAGAGAGAACCTTTTAAATATAGGAAGGAAGGCCTTTCTAAACAGGACATAAAACAAACAATCCATAAAAGAATGATAAATTTGAATACATTAAAATTAAAATTTTCTACTAGGAAAATAAAGCCATAAACAAAGTCAAAAGACAACAAACAAAGAAAAAACATTTGCAATATAAATGACATGGTGCTAATAACCTAAATATATAGATGGTGTCTAAGATCAATAAGAGAAAAACTTAACTATCCAATACAAAACCTGGCATGGGAACATTAACAGAAAATAAAATATAGATAGTTTTTATATATAAAAAGAAAGCCTAACTCACAATAAGAACAATGCCAATTTTTCTAAAATTAGAAACTATCGGATTAACCACATCAAAACGTTTGATAATACACTTAATTGATAAGTTTGTGGAAACAAACACTCTCAAATGCTATTGATGGGAATGTACTGGGATTTGGAAACTGTAAATATCTGTCTTTATAAAATATTGTATTAAATATATTCTTTGATGAATATATTCAAAGAACATATTGTTTGAAATTATATATGTATAAAATTATTTCATAAACCCAGATATAGTTACATACATGTAAGCACAAAATTATATATAAGTGCATTCACTAAAAATATCTTAAATGTCAAACGGAGAATTGCTTAAATAATCATAGGTTATGTGTAGTATAGAATGCTGCATAACTATTAAAAAGAATAAAGTGGAAAAAAGAATGAGGTAGTGCTACATGCTTACTATGGAACAATCTCCAACATAAAATACTAGCGATAAAAGAAATACTTACATAGCATCTACTGTATGTCAGGCATTATTCTAGAAGCTTTATATATTTAAATATAGTTTTATATTAATAGCATATTTCTATATATTTAACTCATTATTAAATGAGTTATGACATTTAATATGATATTATTAAATGAGTAATGACAACCTTATAACATGAATTATTATTATTATTCCCATTTTATAGATTAGGAGACTGAGGCACATTAGAGTTTAGTGATTTGTCCATTATGAATATATATATGTGTGTATATATACACATATATATGCATGTGAATAGCTGTGATTTTTTTCTCTCTGTGCTTCAATGTGGATATTTACATGTAATCTATTTTCTAGTTCACTAGTTGTTCTCTTCAGTATGTATAATTCATTGAGTTCTTAATTTCAGTTAATATATATTTTTTCAGTTTTAGAATTTTTATTTGATTCTTTAGTTCTCTACTGAAATGATCAATCTTTTATTTTAATTCTTTGAACATATTATCCATAGTGATTTAAAGTCCAAATCTGATAACTGAACCCCCTGGATATATTTCTAGTGTCTGTTGTTTATCTTGGCTTTTCAGTCAGCTTTTTGGCCTCAGGCTTCACTTACTTTGGTCTCTTTCTCTGGTCTTCCCTCATCTTCTAAATCTTGGCTTTGGAATTCCTCAGCACCTTGAAATCACTCCAAATATATATATAGGTTTCGGTTTTTGTTATTTTTTAAAAAAATTTTTGTTTGGCTTTTCTAGTTCTCAGAGGACAAGCCAGTTGAAAACAGCTTAGTGCCCATCTGCCAGATATTTTTTTAAGTGGAAAAGAGAAAAGCAAAGGCAGAATCCAGTTAAAACATTCCAAGCTAGACAATTTAATAAAGAAAACATACTATAGGAAACTCACGTTGAATTTGTTGATTGAGTTAAAAGAGCAAGGAGAGGGCAGTGAGGAGATTTAGAGATCAAGAGTATCAGATTTAGAGGAACAGAGGAAGGAGAGGAAAGTATCAAGGCTCAGAAGCCAAGGCCACCTGCCTGGAGCTTGCCAGCAAAAACCGGGACCACAAAGCCACAGAGTGCCAGGGATGCTGCTCAAAGGTGGAGGATGGGGAGTGTAGCCCGATTGCCTGACTTCTCTGCTCCTCCTGCCCTCCACTACCCTCCAATGCCGCCAATTGACCAAACTTATCAGAGAGGCAGTGGCCAAGGGAACCTGGGAAAAGCAGAGGAAGGCAGGGAGTGAATCTGAGATCAAATAAGCAAATGACTGGACACCAGCCTACTTGGAAAGACACCTAAGGAATTAGTTATTATTGTGGTTGCTTCTGGGCTAGAAAGAGGTGGAGGATTGATGAGCTGAGAAACTAGAGTTGAAAGAGACTTATCACGTGCATGCATTACATATTCACAATAAACATATATCAATGAAATGTCAAAGCAAACCCTTCAATGGCTCCCACCTGCCACAGCATTTCTCAGACTTCAGGGTGCATTAGAATTACCCATTATAATGGAGAAAATGCATACCCCATGAATCAGTGGTCTGATGTGCATCTCAGGAAACAGCATTTTAATAACCAGCTCGTGCAATTCTGGTGTGGCTGGTCCATGTGGAATACATGGTGACCAGTTGGGCAGAATTCAATTTTCATCTAAATGACCACAAGTCCTTTCATGACATATGTGACTGATTCCTCTTTGAAACTCTTCTTAACAATGAGGGTAGAGGTTGGCCCTTGCCGCCTTCCTGCCTCTAACCTTTCTGCACAATGCCCTCCAAATTCTTACTGCATTTAGTCCTGATCGTTAATTGATTTGTGTGTCTCTTTTTCTCATTAGCACCTGAGAGCAGATGACTTTTCTTATTTATATGAAATCCTAGAAATGCCTTGCATTGTACTTTTCACATAGGAGGTACCCAATGAAGGTGGGTTAAATGGACTAACTGGTGGTTTTCAGAGAAAGAGGGAATCTGAGTCGGCTGAGATGACCAAGAAGGGCTTCCCAGAGGATAAATCGCCTTAGACAAGCAGAGTAGAAGGGAAAATACATTCCAGGCTGGGGAAAGGGAATACACTAAGGCACTAAAGGCAGGCAGGCTCATTTCTATTAGTGAACAACCCTGGCAATGAATATAAAGTGCTTTGGTGTTTCTTTTTTTTTTTTTTTTTTTTTTTTAAGACAAATTCCCTAAAACCATACTCAGTAGGTTATGTATTCCCCCTGTCTGGGGCCATAACTTCCCCAGATGTTAATGAGCACTTCCAGCATTGATCAAGGGGAGAGAGACCCCTACGGGTTTATAAAACATGCAGATGACTGGTTTTTAACGAATGCAAAATGTCAAACAAAAACAGCATCACAGGCCAGTTACTCATGCATAGTAAAATTCCCAGGGAAAAAGGACCAAATAAATAGGGAAAAAATACCTTGGCTGGAACCGTTTCTAATAGGCAATGGACAATTGGGAACAGCAGGGGTTTGCAGGGACACGGGAGCAAATAGCAAATACATTTGGAAGATATCAGCAACAGCAAGATCAAGTCCGTACCAAATAACCCTCTGGCTGTTGTTTTTATTAGGGAATAGGGCTTGTATTCAGCCCTCCCATGATAAAAATGTACAGAGCTAAGCTTTTGTTAGTTTATTTGTGGGAAGGGGGAAGGAGAAAGAGTTGGACATATGTACAGCAAGAAGAAAACAATTCTAGTAATTCTAGAAATTCTAGAAATGGTGGTGCTTAAATGGGACTTCTCTGTGTCCCATTTGAGCTTGAAGCCACTGACTTGATCTTTGCCTTCTTTGAATATGAACAGGACTTAGCTTGACCCTAGAACTTATATTCTCACATAAACTCAAATTTGGGCTTTTCATAATATTTCCAAATTTCCACTTTGATCATATACAAAGTGCCTTCATTTTTTAACATACCCAGAGCTTCAAACCCTGAATGTAGCCTGGGCCTCTTTCAGCCTTGCCTGCTATACTGGCTTTCTGCTTGGGTGGTGCAGACGGTGTGATCTCAGAAGCACTGGGAGAGCACTCAACCCCCTATATTCCCCTGCAATCCTCACACACCTGCTTAATGATGCTTGGAATCCCTTTGTCAGGGAGCACTGTCTTTCATTCCAACTGGGAAATGAACCTTAAGTTGTAAACTCTCTAGGGAGAGGAACTCCAAGTTCTCACATTGGCTTGGAAGTCTCATTGGATATCTCTAGCCTTTCTAGGGGAGCAGGTAGTGCTCCTCACACATTTCACCAAAGTGGCCTTTTGTCAGCAGCAGGGAAAGATTAGCCCATTCCACAGGGTCTGCAGACTTCCCCAGAGAGGCTGCAATAGGTAGAAAATGTCCATGAAGTCTCATGTTTTATCTTCAAATTTTCTGCAAATATTGGACTCTATTTCATCATATATCCACATTTGTTTTAACATGAAAGTGTTTGTAGTGGACACTTTGGTGTTTCACCTGGATCCTCTTTACAGGCCCAACATACCCATTACCCAGCTGTCAGGAATAGCAGCCACTGATGCTTACAGCTGTGGCACTCACTGGGTATCAACCTAGGCCACAGGGAACTGCCATGCCTAAGGTTAAGTGCCCAGGGATCAGCCTCCTCTTGGGAGAGGGCCTGTGGCTAATGACTGCCTAATATGGAAGCCCAGGTCCCTCACCCCAACTTGCGACAACTCTAAAGGGCTGTCTCCTAGCATAAGCTGAGACCTTCCTTCATTGCCACCGCATTGCATTGTGGCCAGCCTCTCCCTCTGCCCATCCTGCCTTTCTCACTTCTCCCATGAGCACCCCCCAATCAGCCTCTGCACATTGCTCTCTGTCTCAGAGTCTAGTTCCCCACTCTAAGATGTGGTAGCAGCTATAATCCTCAGATTTAGACTCTAAAATGGGGTTTTGGGGCTGGATGTGTCACTGGCTGGCTGGCAACAAGGATCCCATGACTGCTGATCAGTAGAGTCTGGATAGTGGTAGCAGTGCATGCCTTAACAGTGCATTTTTTGCTAAAGTGTGTGGCAGTGGTGAATTGTTATGAGATCCCCTTGGAAAGGGGATACATAGGCTAGAGTAACATCTGATGCTTGAGAGGGAGAATAAACATAACTACAAGGACTATGGAATTGGGTGGCTGTTGCTAAGCACAATTGACCTATCAAAGAGAGATAATGGCAGGCTCAGGGTGATTAATCACCAATCTCAAGCAAAATGTGAAAACTAGAGGGCCTTCTGGGCAGAACCAAGGAATCCAAAAGCGTCCACAGACAGAACAGAGGAGGAGGCACAGAATGAATCCTAAGAATAGAATAACATCAGAGGTTGATTGCTCAGCCTAACATGTCTTCTGCCCACAGGTCAGGGCCTCAATACATAAGAAAGGGGACTCTGAAACTTGGAACAGGAATATCTAGGTAGATGCCACTGAGAACCTTGAACTCCCAAATTCTACTGAATCTGTAGGACGTGCAGAAATGGCCCACTCCCCCATTTTAGAAGATATGGGAGATAGTGATTCTTACCACCCCCATATCCACCCCACCTCTTGCTTAAAAATCAGGCTCAGGCTTCAAATGAGACAAATGCCTTATGAGATAATGCTTGTCCTCCTTGAGTTCTATGGCTGTAGGTGTGCAGTCTTATGTCTGGGCTCTCTATTCTGTTCCATTGGTCTATGTGTCTGTTTTTGTACCAGTATCATGCTGTTTTGGTTACTGTAGCCATGTAGTATAGTTTGAACTCGAGTAACATCATGGCTCCAGTTTTGTTCTTTTTCCTTAGGATTGTCTTGGCTATTTGGGCTCTTTTTGGTTCCATATGAATTTTAAAATAGTTTTTTCTAGTTCTGTGAAGGATGTCGTTGGTAGTGTGATAGGAATAGCATTGAATCTGTACATTACTTTAGACAGTACGGCCATTTTAATGATATTGATTCTTCCTATCCATGAGTATGGGATGTTTTTCCATTTGTTTGTGTTATCTCTGATTTTTTTGAACAGTGTTTTGTAATCCTAATTGTAGAGAACTTTTCCCTCCCTGGTTAGCTGTATTCCTAGGTATTTTATTCTTTTTGTGAGAAATACTAGAATTTCAGTGGCAGATGGTAGGGGAAGAAACCATGAGAGTCAAAAGAGAAAGTAGTGTGTAGTAGTTTCATCAGACTGCCATAACAAAAGTACCACAAACTGGGTGGTTTAGGATAACAGAAATTGATTGTCTCACCATTCTGGAGACCAGAAGCTAGAAATCAAAGTGTTGGCAGGGCCACGCTTCCTCTAAAGGATTAAGTGAAGGGTATATTTCAGGCCTCTCTCTGGCTTCCAGTAGTTCCTTGGGTTGTAGCAGAATAATGTCAATCTTCAAATGGTGTTCTCCCTGTGTCTTCACATCATCTCCCCTTTGTGTATATCTCTCTGTGTCCAAACTTCCCCTTTTAATAAGGACACCAGTAATATGCATTAGGGCTCACCCTACTGACTTCACCTTAACATAATCATCTTCAAAGACTCTATTTTCTTCTTCTTCTTTTTTTTTTTTTTTTTTTTTTTTTTTTTTGAGACGGAGTCTCGTTCTGTTGTGCAGGCTGGAGTGCAGTGGCGTGATCTCAGCTCACCGCAAGCAGCTTTACCTCCCGGGTTCACGCCATTTTCCTGCCTCAGCCTCCCGAGTAGTTGGGACTACAGGCGCCTGCCGCCATGCCCAGCTAATTTTTTTGTAATTTTAGTAGAGAGAGGGTTTGCTTCTGACCTCGTGATCTGCCACCTCGGCCTCCCAAAGTGCTGGGATTACAGGCGTGAGCCACCATGCCCGGCCCAAAGACCCTATTTTCAAATAAGGTCACATTTATAGGTATTGAGGGTTAGGACTTCAACATATCTTTCAGGAAGGTGAACTAATTCAACTCCTAAGAGTCTGCTAAAGCAGATATACTACATAAGGCTGGGAAACCCATTATTCAGCTCTTTTTTTGCAGGAGGGCCTGGAGGAAACTCTGTTTGCCAAAGTAATGAGAGTGCCCTGGTGAGAGGCACCAGCATCACAGGGAAGCTCAGTGGTGGTTGTCCACTATAGACCACCAGCGATGGTTAGGAGATGGTGTTACAGAACTAGAGTCCCTGATAGCAACAAGGATGATAGGATCCTGAAATAACAGAGTCCAGGTGGCACTCAACTGTCAGAAGCAAGATGGCACAATTATCACAATGGGCACCAAGATAGGACTAACAGCTCCAGGGGCTCCAGCTGCCAGGAGATATGGTTATGGTGACCCAAGAAGCAAGATAAATGGGCAGCTAAGAGGATTGATTAATTTTTACTATCGAAAGAAATCAGGAGCTGAGGGTTGTCACTATAATAAGAAGTTGTGATTTCTTGCCCAGTTTCTGCACCTGAACTAGTTTTCAGACTCAGAACCTCCTGACTGAAGGAGAGGCTAGGTTTCTATGAGAAAGGACTCTAAAACACTGTGACAAATATATTAATATAGTCATTTCCCCAGTTGCTTCCCAAAGTGACTTGTGGTGATTTACACATGTAACTGTGCATTGGAGAAAGAGAAAAACCTATACCTTTCAAGGAGTCTGAGTGGCATTTATATTCAGGGATACAAAGTGTGGCCATGGACACCTTGTTCAAGAAAGGATTTGGCCCAGAAAATAAATGAAGTCTTGGCCATAGACACACGTAGTAGACACTTCTCAAGTCCCTGAATGCATCATTGATATGGACACACTTGGCAGTTGTCAGATTTCTTGGTCCTTGGAGTAAGGACCAAGTGTTATGATTCTCCCTCTAGCAGGTGAATCAGTTTCTTGGTCCTTGGAGTAAAAGCTATGTTAGTGGAGAAGGCCAAGTCAAAGTTCCCGAAACTGCCTACTGCACCCTTTCCCCAGGGTAATAAAGATTAACCATACTACTGTGCAGAAGAAATGGTGATGAGTGCTGTCTTCAAAGACTTAAAGAATGCAGAGGTTATAGTTTCCCGTCTTATCTCCATTGAATTCCCCAGTCTGGCCCTACAAAAGCCAGATGGGGCATGGCAGATGACAGTGGGCTGTCACAAACCTTACCAAATAGGAGATCCAAGTACAGTTTCTGGCTGGAGGTAGTGTCTTTGCTAGAACAGATTAACAAGGACTCTGGCACATGACATGCAGCCACTGAGCTGGCATATTTTTCCTTTCCCATTCAGTCAGAAGGAAAATCAAAAGGAGTTCACGTTCGCATGAAATGAAGAACAGTATACGTCCATGGCCTTGCCCTAGGCTGTATTACTTCCCCTCCGCTTTGTCATACATCATCTGAAAGAAACTGGGACCGCTGGACATTGTACAGAACATCACATTAAATTGGATGAGCAAAGAGGGGAAGTGTGTTGGGGGCCTTTGTAAGACATATGCCCCATCCTACAAAGATTTGGGAGCCCACCACATCAGTAAACCTTTTCGGGTACCAAAAGCAGCATATTATACTCTTAGGATGACAACTTTTACTCTTTTACCATGTGACAAGGAAGCCTGCCAGTTTTGAGTGGGGCCCAGGCTCTGTAGCATATCCAGGTTGCACAGCAGCCCTACCACTTGGACCATATGAGCCAGAAGACCCTATGGCACTGGGTATCTGTGATGGAAAAGGATTGCATGGGGTTTAAAGCACCCCCTAAAAGGAGAATCATAGCACAGATCCCCAAGGCTTTGAGCAAGGTCATGCCATTTTCAGCCAAATCACACATTATTGAAAAGCAGCTCCTGGCAGGATACCGGACTCTGGTAGTAACAGAGCACCAAACCGTAGGACATCAAGTGACAAAATGGCTTGGCTGCTCATCATGAGCTGGGTTCTGTCAGGCGCAGACACACCACATCACAAGGCTGGGCTAGCTAGGTAATGGCACAAAGTGAGATGGCAGTGATAAACTGGGATTGAGCTAAGTGTAACTAGAGGGCACAAATAAACTGCACAAGTAAACCTCCAAGTAAACCCCCAGGTACCCCTATTGCACTTCCTCACACCAGTGGTCTCAGTGAATTCCTTGCATCCAGCTAATGGAAGAGGGGAAAGAAGAAGGCAAACAGTACAGGAGAGCCACTGCCCTGCAGGAGGCTTGGGAAATCCTCCCAACGAACAGAGCTTCAGGAGTGCACTTGGTCATCCACTTTTTATGGAAAAGAGGTAACATAAGATGAAGATTATACATAATGGGCAGTGATGCACAGCCTGTTAGAATCCTGGAAATATGTGAGGGATAAGGATGTCTGGGGAGAGGAAGTGGATAGATTTATGAGAGAGAGTAAAGGTCTGAAGGTTTTGGTATCACATGTGAATGCCCGTGTGAGAGCATGCCCCATGGAAGAAGGCTTAAACAGCAATGTACACAGAATTATACTGCCAGTTAACAGCCAGTCTCTGTCATTAACTATACCAGTGCTCACCTCAGTGCATAATGGGCTCATGAATGGAGTAACCATGGTGGCAGAGATGAAAGCTACAGTCCCAGCAGCATGGGCTCCCGCTCAGGAAGGCTGACCTAACTACTGCCACTTGAATGTTCTCAAAGTCCAAAGCTATGTTCCTGATACTGCATCATCTCTTGAGACCAACCAGCTACTTGGTGGCAAGTTACTATGTTGGACCTCTTCAACCCTTGAAGGGGCAGGGATCACCTTGACAGGAATTGATACAATTCCTGCCCACAGTGCCTTGACCAGTACCACTACCTAAGGCCTGATCCACAAAGCTAAGATTCCATATTACACCACCTCTGACCAAAAGACCCACTTTACAATAGAGAAAGTGCAGTGGTGGGCATGTGCCCAGGGGATCCAGCAACACTATCAGATACTGCATCACCCAAAGTTGCTGGTCTGATAAAGTGATGGAATGGCCTCTTAGAGATGAAGCTGAGGGTATGAGGTTCCATGATGTAGTGGTCAGCAGTCTGGACCCTGAATCCAGAGATAAAGCTGAGATACCAGCTTGGAGATGATTTTCTATAAGAATGGAATGCCATTCCCAGCAGGTGTATATATCCTATCAATAAACATTATAAGGTTCTGTGTTCCACAGGTGGAATGCATGATCCAGGAATTAAGAGGTGGAAGCAGGAGTGGAACTGCTTACCGCCAATTCTAGTGACCCCCTTGGAGAATTTGTGCTTCTTGACCTCATAACTCTAGGCTTTGTGGCCCAGTGGTGCTGGTTTCTAGAGGAGGATACTTTCACCAGAGAAAACTGCAAGTGTTCTATTGAATTGTAAGCTATGGCTGTCACCTGGTCACTTAGGACTCCAAGTACCGAGGGACCATCAAGGAAGGAAGGGATTCATGATCCTGGAATGGATAATTGACCCTAACCATCAAGAGAAGGCAGGGCTGCTGTTGCACAGTGAAGATAGAGAAGAATGCATATGGCATCTAGATGATCCACTGGAGCATCTGTTAATCATTCTTGGCCCAGCTTTGATAGCAAGTGGACAAGTGCAGTGGCCATGGCCTGAGAAGGGCACGATAACCAAAGGACTCAGACCAGACACCTCAGGGGTGAAGGTCTGGGTCACCCCACCAGATAAGCCTCCTAGATCAGCAGAGGTGCTAGACAAGGCTGAGGATAAACTGGAATGGATAACAGAGTAGGGAAATGATGAATATCAGTTGTACCTGTGAGACCAGTTTCACTTTGTAACACTTTGTCCCATAAAGTTTATCTTAAGTTTCCCCAGGAAACAAGACCAGATGGGATGCTCTTGCTATAAGAAGCAAGTACACAAAGTAGCAAAAGGAATAAACCACAATGGATGTTGGGTGATCCACCTGGATCTCCCCTTTAGGACCTTCCTACCCATCCCCTAGCTGCTGGGTAAGTCAGCTGCTGAGGGCTAACATCTGTGTTTCTTCCTGGACATTGCCCTAGCTAGCTGCAGGAAGCCACATTGCCCAAAGTTATGCCCCCTCCCAGGGTCAGCCTACGTTGCAAATGTCCAGCCCGCCTGCCTTAATTTGTACCAATTTAAAGGGCCATTCCAGCTCCACACCTACCTATGGCATTGGCTGAGAGCTCAGTTGCAACTACACAACAGGTCCACTTTCCTCCCCAGTGCTGCCTTCACTTCCTTATAGAGGTATCTCCTGAGAGCACTCCCCAGGAAAACTCTTTCTCAGAGCCTGTTCTCAGGGAACAAATCTAGTACAGTATTTGAAACACAGATTTCTTTACATCTTACATCACCAGAGATCTTAAACTGTCTTAGTCAGGTTCCTGGCAGTAAACAGAGGGGACCCTCAGCTGGGATTTTGAGGGGAATTTAATGAAGAGACTATTTACATTAATATGAGCAGGGTTAAAGCAATCATCAAGGAATGCCAGGGCTAACAAAAGACTTGCAATATCAACAAATCATTGACACCACTTTTAGGTCTGCAGGGACAAGAGGCAGAAATGGTTTACTGGGAGCCCACAGAGTTGTACAGCCTGCTTCCTATGGGGCTGCAGTTGTAGAGGGCTGCGCCCAC
Source organism: Piliocolobus tephrosceles (assembly GCF_002776525.5). Classification (NCBI taxonomy): domain Eukaryota; kingdom Metazoa; phylum Chordata; class Mammalia; order Primates; family Cercopithecidae; genus Piliocolobus; species Piliocolobus tephrosceles. The sequence goes on along the minus strand of NC_045451.1, from coordinate 34,684,281 downwards.
TGCCAAAATATGACCCTGAGGCACAGAGGGAGCAAGGGAAGAAATACCCCAACCTCTCTCTCCTCTCACCCTTGATCTCCTGAAGATGCTTCCCATTGTCCAAATCCACCTGTGAACTGGGTAGTGCCTTCTGTAAGAGACAGCCCACCACAACACAGAATAGGGCAGAGAAGAGTAGGAAATGGATAGGGTCATGGAGGAGGTGGGAAAAAGAAGATACTAATACAAGTTCCAAGAAGACACACCATTTATTAGCAACAGCACATACCCTCTGGCCTACTGCTCTGAATAGAAGACTCTGACCCTTATGACCACATTGGGGGTACCCATAAGACCCTGGGGATCTTTAGGTCACATGTGAAGAGTCACGAGGCATTCGTGATGACTTAGGTATTGCTTAACAAGGACGAGGGTTAGAAAAAGGAGTTGGATAGCGCGGCTTGAACCTGAGTTGCAAAAATAACACTTGCAAAAATAAATACTGCTGCACACATGCTCTCAAGATTTTTCTTCCCTCCCAAGGGGGAAAGGAAGGCCAGAAGAATTTGAGGCAAACAAGCTACCTTGGAAGAAAGCAGCATACAGATGAGAATCAGCCAGAGTTCTGAAGATTGGGCAGAGCAGAGGAACACCCCCTCCCTGCAACCACCACAAGTTTGTCTTGGAGCAGCCAGATTAACAGGAGATGATAAAGAGGAGATCAGTACTCAGGTCATTGGAGAAAGCATGTCATTAAAGGTTTTTGAAGCCAAAGTAGGAGTGAGGTGGGCACCCCAAGGTGACATTTTTCACTTTGAATACTTCCAACCTGGTCCAGGCTTATAGAGCCATTTCTGGCTTGGCTTTGTCATTTTGTTATTTGAAACTCTGGATGTCATTCAGTCCACTGACATCTATCAAGCACTGTGCCTGATGCACTGGGCACTTTGCTGCTCTGACATAAGTCTGTGCCATTCTGAAGAGCTCTGCCTTGGTTCATATGGTAGGCCATGCATCCTGTGGGACATTCATTCTGTGGGGGGAACTGCTTGGACAGCTAGAAATGAGGGCAGGAGGAAAGTAGGCCTGAGCACCCAGCACCTTCAGCCTGTCTAGTCTTGCCAGAGGTCTGAGGTCAGTTCTCCATGTCTCATTTTGCTGTTCTGCCTTCAGGAGTCTATTCTCAGTCTCTGTCAACCCACTGCATTCATTTCTTAGCAACCAAAAAGCTCCAGAAGCTCCAGATGGAAGACAGCAGGTGAACAGCCTAAGTGGGGAAGCATGGGAATTGTGCCAAGGCATCGCTGCTCACCATGTCTTTATTCTCCTGGTTAGCCTGGGCTTGGGTTACACTTTCTAGTGGACAGTGTGTTGGGGTGGTCATGTGGCTGGTCCTGACCAATGGGATATGGCAGAAGGCATAAGTTGCCACTTCTAGAACTGGACCAGTGATCTCCCAAGTGATTCACATTCTATTTCCTCTTCAAGAGGCTGAATAGAAGACTCTGATAGCCTGGAGGAATAAGAAGCCACAGGTGGAATGAATGAGAGTTCTAAGGACTGGGCAGAGCAGAAAATCTCCCCCTCACCCCTATCACTGACTCACTGTGACCTGAACAACAAATACGCTCTTACTGGTCTATGCCACTAACTTTTGTGCTTGTGGAAGTACTGAACCAATCTTGATAAAGTATAAAGCTGGAGGAGAAAGAAGATAAGGCTGGTCTGTTTAGGGGCCTGAAATGGAAGATTAAAGAATGTTACTTTCTTTTAAGAAAAATGGGCTGCTGCCGTCTGCTGAGCAAGAGAGGGGCCTAGTGTTCCATCAAAACTGCACCCTGGCCTGTGAGAGGGATTAGAGGGATCAAGGCTGGTGACTAGAGGTGCTAGAGTAGTAGGAGGCTATCATCGTCATGCAAAGGGGAAGAAGGAGGCCTGGACAGAGATGGCAGGAGAAATGGGCTTGAAAGATGACATAGCCAAGAGGCTGAGCAGGAAGGGTCTGCAGAGCATGATATCTGACAGGATGTGGAGGATGAGGGAAAGCCTGGAGGGCCATCGCTATGGCTTGAATGTGTTCCCCAAGACATTATGTATTAGAAACTTACTCCCCAGTGCAACAGTTCTGGGACATGAGAGGTGATTAGGCCATGATGACTCTGCCCTCATAAATGGATTAATGTCATTATCACAGAAGCAGGTTTGTTATTGCAGGAGTAGCTTCCTTATAAATGGATGAGTTTGGGCCCCTCTTGCTGTCCGTTGTTCCTCTGCCTTCCACCATGAGATGACACAGCATGAAGGCCCTCAGCAGATGCTGACCCCTCAATCTCGGACTTTCCAGCCTCTATAATTGTGAGACTATAAATTTTTGTTCATTATAAATTATCCAGTCTATGGTATTCTGTTATAACAGCACAAAACAGACCAAGACAGCCACCAAGATTATTGGGAGTCTTGGGGAAAAGCCAGTTTGGGAGAAAGATTTTGCCTTCATGTTGGAATATATGAGCTTAAGCTGGCTGAGAGCTATGGGAAGATTTACAGGTACAACTGGAAATGCCACCCTGGAGCTGAGGAGAAGACTAGGGCTAGAAGTGACTGTCCAGACTGAAGCCCACCCTGCCTTCCCTGAGCCAATCTCTAAGATCCCTTAGGAATAGATACACCAAAAAGACTCTGATCCCAGATGCAGACCTGCACTCTGGTGTAAATTCAACTTCACAATATTTCAGCAAACATTCTCAGAGGTAGAAACGGACTAAAAGATAGTCAAGTTTTACTGGAAAAAATGCTTGATGGGTGCTGAGGAGGTGACCCTCATCGGACAGTGAACCCAATCTGGTCTCAGTATTCACACTTTGGACAAAAAGGAAGAGACAAAGGAGAGACACATTACAGCATGTGGTTGGTGCAGAATGACAATAGGCAATTCAGCCACGAAAGACAGGAATGTGATCTTGGCCCTGAGGAGAAAAACAGCAAATACTCCTTGACTCTGGGTGAATTTAGAAATGGAAGAGAAGCCACGTGTAAATTTCACTCACACTTTCACAGTGATAAAAGAAAATACTTTCACAATAAATGAGATGCTACTAAATAAACGAATCACTTGAAATGTACTTTGGGATAGCTGAGATAAATTAAAAAACAGGTTAAAGTAACATCTGTATATTAACATCGTCATAAAACGAGCTGGTAATGGGGAGAGCATGTAAAGTACTATGAAACAATAATCAGAAACATTGTGTCAATTATTGAAAACCATGCCATTTATTGAGAAGTACTAAGTCTCTGATGTTTCTGCAACACGTTTTTCCCAACTGGGTTTATAAGAAGTGTCTATTCAAAGCTGATAAACACCCTTAAATTCTATTACAATATAACCTGCCTTGGGAAGACTACATGTTGAATTGATTCTTTTTTTTGTTTGTTTGTTTTTTGTTTTGTTTTGTTTTTTTTCAATAGACATGGAAAAACTTTATTTTTTTTATTATTATACTTTAAGTTCTACGGTACATGTGCATAGCATGCAGGTTTGTTACATATGTATACTTGTGCCATGTTGGTGTGCTGCACCCATCAACTCGTCAGCACCCATCAATTCATCATTTATATCAGGTATAACTCCCAATGCAAAAATTGATTCTTATGACATGATGGCTCAATGAGTTCTCACTGTCCTAGAGTGGTTGAATAGCCATGTTCATTAGAAGATAATATCTGATCTCTTGGAATACTAATCATAAAGACGGCAGTCGTTAACCTTTTACTTTATGTAAAGTAAGAATAAGTAAAATTAAAATTAACACATGCAAATAGAACAATATCTAACATTATGAAAACATATTTTTTTTTAATTGGACTGGTTGGAAAACCAGTGTTTAAACATAAATGGTTATGTAGAAGAGCTATATCATATTTTATATTGCTTATAGACATTCATTGCTTAGTCCATGACTAGGTAATCGTATTATTTGAAAGAAAAGATGGTTCTTGAGAAAAGGAGCATTGTCCAGCTGAGACTTGATGAGGGTAGAGGAGAGATGAGGCAGTCTGGAATAAGGTACCTCCTAGGTAGGGCAGACCCTGAAGATTTTCCAGGCTTCTGAGGATCTTGTACTTTACCTGTTATTCTCCTCTAGACCTTGGGTTCTATTTTTGTTCTTTTTATAGGCTTGTCAAAAACTCAAAACTGCATATTTGTTATTGATTCAAACAATATTGCTGCAACTTAGGTATTCATATTCCCATTTCACTGATGGAGAAACCAAAGCCAGAAAGACTAAGGGACATATTCAAGGCCTCAAAACTAATAAGGGCTAACCTTTAGTAAGATCCTAGTCTGCCAATGTCAATGTCTATGAAGTTGTAACCGTTGGGAGCAATCTCAACATTCCGGAAGAGCTTTTTGTTTGTTTGCTTGCTCATGTGTTGATCGTGAGAGCTCCATGAACAGAGCTGAACTTCTGTGTTCGATGCTTCGGATGGGACAAGTCAGTTAGTTAAACAGTGTATCACCCCCCTCTTTGGTTATTAATAAGCTGGGTATTTCCTGAGAAGGAATTCTAGTTCTTACCTACTCCACAGAGATGCCAGAAAGATCAATTAGCTGATGCTCATCTGAGACAGAACGAAAACAAAAATGGAAAATTAAAAGCTCCATTTTAATGAGGAAAGAAATAAATGATTCTTTCCTCAGTTATTATCATTGTTATGATCACCATCATCACCATCATCATTATTTCGGCTGAGTTACTGCTTCATCAGACTATTCCTATATCTTCAATCAGGAGAGAAGCAGCCTGAATGAAACCTGGAAATTAAGGAATTAGGAGAGACATGCATCTAAAGGTGGGGTGGGAGCTTTCCGTGCTTAAGCATCACATCGCCCCTCAAACTTCCCATTCCTGCCCTGGGTCTATTAGACACAGGGAGGCCTAACATGAAAATGGGATAAAGGTCCCCCTCCCTTCTAGTCCAGGCTTCAATGCCTTCCCTTCCCCCAAATTCCCAGACACCTGCATTGATGCTGTTCTTTCTCCTTCTGCCTTCAAATTCTCACCTTTTCCATCAAGCATGGGTATTTTCCACTAATGCACTATCTCCAGAGGCTGCAGCTGAAATGGTCAAAGATTAGGTGAGGGTACCTTCAGCCTTCTGCCCTGTTGGCGCAAGTGTCAGGGGTCACCAAAGGCCTGGCCCAGGGTAGGGGGGGATACCGAAAGGGAGAAGTGACCCAAGGCGCACTGATGATGAGGTCAGAGGAGTGCCGGGGGAGCTGTCCAAAGTGCCAGGACCATGGTCCAGCAAGGAAAGTGTGCTGGGTGGTGAAGCAGGGGAAGAATATAGGACGGTGGCCCTCAGGAGAGAGAGTTCTACATATAAAATTTGTCTCATCCCCCCTCTGTCTGGGACAGTGGCGTCCTATGACATTCATAGTCACAGTGTGTAATGAAGCTGCAAGAGAGGGCCTTGGAGAGCATCAAATTTGATCCTGGTGTTAGAAGCTTAAATGGAGTCACCGAGTTGTTGCCCAGGGACACACAGAGCCAGGATTCTGAAGTGTTTCCAAGTCCTTCCTCTTTCAATAAGCCCCTCCTGATCTGATTTCTCCCTCCTGTTCAAACTTGTAATTACTTATTCAGGGGATGTCTTCCCTTCAAGTCTGTAAGCTCCGTAAGTGCAGATATTGTGTCTATCTGGCTTAGCATATATCCCTAGTGCTAGAGTAATGTGTTATTCTGTGGTATATGTGTGTGTGAGTGTATACATTGCATGTTTGGCTGTGTGTGTGTGCATGGTGTAAGCATGGTACATATAGCATCCACCTTTTGTTATCTTTCCTCGTCTCCTTTCCTCAAAAGCACCGAAGCTTTTTCTACTTCATTTTTTCCCCCGCTGTCCTCAGTATTTTGTTCAGAGGGAGCATTTACTCTATGTTTGATGACAATTTGTTGATTCCAAAAGAATTCACAACAAAGCAGTGATAATCATACCTACAATGGTCTAGCTCTATTTAATTTTAAGTGTCTCTGTATAAGTGAAAATTAATTGCTCATTTTTAATATTGCACATTTCAAAGCTCTTTTATTTTTATTTTTTATTTTTTATTTTTTTATTATACTTTAAGTTCTAGGGTACATGTGCATAACGTGCA
>NC_045451.1:34482966-34638142 GCF_002776525.5 Piliocolobus tephrosceles | reverse complement strand
TGCACGTTATGCACATGTACCCTAGAACTTAAAGTATAATAAAAAAAAAAAAATGTCACTTACTACCTTATATTGACAATCCTGGAAGTAGATGGTTCCAGAGCTGGTTCAGAGATTCACAGATATCATCAAGGACCCAGGTTCTTTCTATCCTTCTGTTCTGCCATCTGATGCGTGTTGGCTTTGCAAACTCAGCTTTGTTTCCTCATAGTTCCAAAAGAACTGTGTATGTCCAAGGCATGAGATACTCATATAAGAAAGTTAATGGACAAGAAGCCAGGGCAGGACTGCCAGAAAGCTCATCAGAAAGAAAAAAGGAAATCTCTGCCCAGAGGTTTCCCAGTCAGACTTTTCTTTATACTCAAATGGGTCACAAGGCCACTCCCAGCTGCAAAGGAAGCTGGGAAAGCCAATGTCTGGCATCCTTTGCCTCTAAGATAGAAGGTGAAGTCTGCCCGCTTGAAAGAAGGAGAGATGGATGACTTCTGGGTAAGTAAATGATGCATTTGTGCCAAGTTAAAGCTATGTGTTGTCAATATCTACTGAAAAAAAGTGACAGTTTTGCAGTAGAATAAGTAGAGAAAATGGTGAAAGAAATTCAATCATTGAAGACATGTTGCTATAGGCAAACCTAACTCAAAACACTATGCATAGGTTCAGTAAAGCAGCATCTCCTCTACTTTACCCCTGCCCCCAAACCCACAGACCCACCCTTTCATGCCATGTAAGACCGTGGCATGCTTAGGCAGTTCAAGTCTATGACTCAATTCTTTAAAGAAACAAATTGTGGCTGCCTTCTTGCTCCTGCCTTTCCTGAGTTCCTCAGCTCAACTCGCTGGCCTCTTTAACCCCAGGTTTATGCACATATACATGAACTTCCTTCTAGCAAACCTGGATCCCACCTGGCTTTAAATTGCTGTTAAGGTATTTCTTCCTTAGGACTTCATCTATGACCCCTCCCAGAGACTGCATTTCATAGAAAGAATAGGACTGCCCAGGAGAAAGGGCATAGCTTTGGAGTCAGACCGGATTAAAATCTTGGCTCCAATACTACAGACGTCAATTGAATAATAAGAGAATATTACAAGAAATTTTACGCCAGTTAATTCAACAACTTAGTTGAAATGTACAAATTGTCTAAAAGACACAAATTAAAAACCTGGCTGGAAAAAAGGGAGAAAAATCTAAAAAGTCCTATATCTGTTAAAGAAATGTAATTAGTAATAAACAAACAAAACTTTCCCACAAAGAAAATACCAGAAAAAATAATACCAGTCCCTCATAAACTCTTTCAGAAAATAAAGAGGAAGTAATGCTTCTCAAACCATTTTATGAGGGCACATTACCCGTTGTATACCCCTTGTACCAAACCAAAGACATAAGAAAAGAAAACTGCAGTCTCTCTCTTATGAATACAGTCACAAAAATCCTTAACAAATAATTAGTAAATTGCATACAACAACATATAAAAAGGCTAATATACCATGGCCAAGTGGGGTTTATATCAGAAATATAAGGTTGGCATAATATTCAAAAATCAGGCTGGGCATGGTGGCTCATGTCTGTAATCCCAGCAATTTGGAAGGCCAAGGTGGGCAGATCACCTCAGGTCAGGAGTTCAAGACTAGTCTGGCCAATATGATGAAACCCCATCTCTACTAAAAATACAAAAATTTGCCAGGTGTAGTGGCAGGTGCCTGTAATTCCAGCTACTTGGGAGGCTGAGGCAGGGAGAATTGCTTGAACTCAGGAGGCAGAGGCTGCAGTGAGCCAAGAACGCATCTCCACACTCCAGCCTGGGTGGCAGAGTGAGACTCCATCTCAAAAAAAAAAAAAAAAAAAAAAAAAATCACTATCATTTATCATATTAGCAGAATAAAGAATATCATATGTCTATGTAAACAGATCCAGAAAATGCATTTGATAAAATTCAACACCTATTCATGATTTTTTTAGAAAATTCCTCAGCAAACTAGAAATAAAAGGGAAATTCCTTAACCTGATAAAGAGTATCTATGAAAAATTTAGAACTAACATCATACTTGATGGTAAAATATTGTATGTTTTTCTCCAAATATTAGAAACATTGCAAAGATATTCTTTCTTATCACCCCTATTTAACACTGTATTTGGGGGTCATAGCTAGAGCAATAAGGCAAGAAAAAGAAATAAAAGTGTTACAAATAAGAAATGAATAAGCAAAAGTGCCTTTATATGCATAGAACATGACCATGGACTTAGAAAATCCTAAGAAATCTATCCAAAAACTACACACATCCACACAAAAACTTGTACACAAATGTTTATGTAACTTTTTTCAAAATTGCCAAAACCTGAAAAAAATAAATGTCCATCAACAGGTAAAAAGATGAACAAAACAGTAAAAAGAGACAAAAATTGATACATGCAAAAACATAGATAAAATTTTAAAAACTACATGCTGAGTGAAAAAAACTAGAGACAAAAGAAAATATATTGTATGCTTTTCCTTTTATGAAATACTAAGTAAGACAAATCTAATCAACAGGGATTAAAGCAGACCAGGGTTTGCCTGGGGATGCAGTGAAAATCGATTGTATAGAAACACCAGGAAACCTTTGGAGTCATGGGCAAATATCTTGATTATGGTGATAGTTACATGGATGTACACATTTTTCAAAACTAATCATACTGTACACCTAAAATGTGTGCATTTTATTGTTTACAAATTATATCACAGTGAAGTTGATTTTTAAAACTTCTGTCCTCTTTATTTACAGAGAGGGCTACAGCAGCTGATTTATCCCTCAGAATCTCAATTTCATAAGATGACAATTTCATAAGTATTTACTTTGCAAATTTGCCATGATTATCTCTCTATGGTACTTACAACTGAGTAAGTAAGCAGTAACTGATTATTAATAAGTCTGAAGACTCAAATAGATGAATCTCTAATGGCAGGGCTTCAGATGTGATAAGAAGTTTGGAAAACACTTTGAGGCAGGAACTATTGACCAGTGCTCCTCAAAATGGTCATTTTCTCTAATGGAAGTTAATTTTCCCTAATGGCCCAGTAAATTGAGCCATTAATATCCTTCCTCCAAGATAACCCTGGGTTTGGAGTTTAAATGATATATTCTCATATTTTAAAATAACTTTATTTCATTTGACTCCCATAGCTATCTTTGGAAGTGGGTAGATCATGAACCATATGACTCTAGAGTACAGAAAGTTAAACAGACTTGCCTAAGCCCACCCACCTCAACCAAGCCTAAAATCCAGTGACTGACAGTATTTAGTACATTATCCAGAGAAGATAAGATGGGGTGGTGAGCGGGGGGAGATGTGGAGGGGAGTTCTATTTTTGCAGAACATCAGAACAATCACGCTGTGTGAAACACTTTAGTAATAAGGGCCCATGTCCAAGGTCACAGAAAAAAAAAGTGGCAGAATGGATATCTCCTGAGTCTTCTGGGGTGTTCTTCCTGTATCCTCTGCCTCCGTCTCTCTCTCAAAAATGGTGATGGACCTGGTATTTTCCCTTGACCTTCAATAGAGCTTAACAGCATAAGATGCTCTCTTCCCATGCATTTTTTTCCCTGCCTTTTCTGGGCAGTATGGTCCTCTGTCCCCACTGCATACTCTTGCCAGTACAAGCAGCTAGGGTTGGTGAAGGTCAGTGGACAGTTGGCCCAGCTGTTCTGGCCAGGGAGGTTGCCCCACTCCTGGCTGCCCAAGGGGAGTAGGAGGGACAGAGTAATTAATTTCTATGCATATCATTGCCAGGATCACTTACTGATCCGAGGAGGGAGATTAGAGATGTCACCCTGTAAATTGAGTCAGAGCCTTCACCTCGGTGCTTGGCTGGCAATTTTACACAGTGCCTGACACAGTAACAAACGCAGGGTACAAAAAGGCAGCAGCTCCCCTGGGTGATGGACAGGGGGAATTGGCCCAATAAATTGTTCCCTGTAAAAAGCCATGTTTCTGTCATTAAAAGGCAGTGAATTCTCTATTGCTTTTCATTAGCTCTGGCCTTGCTATACATGAGGTGTAATTGACAGTGTGGTTACAGGAGGTGGGCCCTGAGGTGAGGAAGACAAAGAAACTGAAAAGAGATTCTTATTTATTAAGGTGGAGGTGACAGGGCTGCTTAACAAGATTTTGGCATCGGGGCCGGGAGTTGGGAGAGGGGTCGGATCCTCTGAGGGTTAATCCAAGGGCATTCACTCTACCCAGGAGAATAAAGAGCTGGTCAGACTCAAGGGAGAAGCTGAGGCCACCCCACCAGGGCAGAGGCAAACCCTGGAGCTCTAGGCAGTGGAGGCCGCTTACAGCTATCACCCCCACCCAGCTTAAGGGCATCATGAACACTGGACTGGGGTCAAAAGACCTGGGGTCTGGTCCTAGATTTGTCATTGACCAGACTACTAAGCAGGTCTAGAAAAGTCACTATATCTTTCCAGGTTTCCATATCTCCACCTGAAAAATGGGAAGAATGAGGTCAAGTGAGACTTGCTCTCTGAGAAGGCATTTGGCAGAAAAGTAAAATACTACAGACACACTTCTGATTTCTAGAATTGTTCTATTTTCTTAGTTTAAGCATAGAACCAAGAGTTTTTACTACTGTGTGGGTTATTCATCTCACTATGGTTTTGATGTTTATGTTGTCCCAGAGGTGGCCCCTGGGAACCTTGAGCTGGCCCCTGCATCTCTTCACAGGCCTCCTAGATTCTTAGAGCTCTACCTTACATCCCTGCACAACGAGATGTTCCAGGCTTATCCGATACATCAATTCCCTCCACACCCCAGCCCTGGCTCCTTTACTGGGTCAAAAGCAAAACAACTTGCATAGGAGCTGTCACTGCACATTTAGGAGTGAGATGTGGACCGCCTGTAGGACTCAGCCTCACAAGCCACAGGATGTAAACGGGTTGAAGTTAAAGTGGCCAAGGATGTTTCTGGAGAGTGAGAGCTGTGGCTGTGCTGTGAGTCCTACACCCACAGGCAGGTGGGAGGTGTGCTGCTCCCTTGCCAAGGAGGACACTGCTGTGTCCCCAGGAGTTAGGGGCACACGGGGCTCAAGCAATCACAGACAAGAGGCCAGAGTAATGGGGAGGTGACAAGGTCACCTGTCTGCAGCTTTCTCCTGGGCCAGGTGTGGGCCCTGCAGGAAAGAGAAGCACTGAGGTCTTTTCTATTCATGCCCCAGAGGACTGCACAGAGGGATAAGACAGCCCAGTAGGGAGCAGGGGCTGTGGAGACCCTTCCCCTAACACAATGGGGAAGATGTACATGGCCCAAATGGCCACCTGATCAAATGTATCACCCTTCACAGGAAGTGCAGTCAAGAGTTCCCTTTGGGACCTTCATGAACGTGTCCCTGAGAGGAATAAAGTTCAGAACATTGGCCAACTCAGAGACAGTCCATATGAAACAGTTTCCCGACAGCAAAACAACAAAGTCAGGTTACCCTGGTTCCAGATGGGCAAGACCTCCCCTCCCCTCTTCAGCCTTCTAGGGATCAGGAAGTGCCTCTAGGACCAGGTAGGGGGCAGGAAAGAGCAGGTGACCACAAACCCCCAACGTGCACCGGCCAGTCCAGGCTGCCAAAGCCACCTGGGCTATGGGAGGGGAAGCGGGATCGAGTATTTAAACAGTAGTTTCCTGGACATTTTAATTACCCTATGAGATTACTCTTCTGATGGGTTGGGCTGGAGAATATAGCTATTTCCTAGCTGAAGCCTAGTGAATTTTTTCCTGGGGCTACTGTAACAAAGTCCTAAGACTGGGGGGCTTAAGCAACATACATTTACTGTCTCACAGTTCTGGAGGCCAGAAGTCCAAAATTAAGGTGAGAACAGGGCCATGGCCCTCTGAAGGCACTAGCGAAGGATCTGACCCAGATCTCTCTCTTCACTCCTGGAGTCCTCAGGAGTTCCCTGGCTTGTGATTGGATGTCTTCTCTCTGTGTCTCTTCACAGTATCTTCCCCTGTATGTGTCTCTCTGTGTCCAAATTTGCCCTTTTCATAAAGAAACCAGTCAGATTATAGTAGGGGTCACCCAAATGACCTCATTTTAACTTGATTACATCTGCAAAGGCTTCCTTTCCAAATAAGATTACATTCATAATTATTGGGGTTAAGACTTCAACATCTTTTGGGGGACATTATTCAAGCCAGAACACCTTGTACTACTGCTCATTTGATAAACCCTTCCTTCTTGAGGGCCTGCTGTGTCCAATGCTATGCTGGGCACTGGGGTGATGAACACATGACCCAGGGAGACCCACAGTTGTGGAAAAACACAGCAGGACAGTGATTGCTTTGGCGGAGTGGACCTGTGCTGCACCCAGCCGGGAACATCACTCTGGAGAAAGTGATTCTTGAGTTGAGTCTTTTCAAGTTGACTTTCAAGTTGATAGTAGCTTTGAGTAGTCAGGCTAGGCTGGAGGAAGGGTTAGGGTGACCAGCTGTCCTGGTTTGCCCAGGGCTAAGAGAGTTCTTAGGATGTGAGATTTCCAATGCTCATGTTGGGAAAGTCCCAGGGAAACTAGGAAGAGATGGTCACTCCAGACAGGGAAGACACCTGACTTCAGGAAGCAGAGACGGGCATCTGGCCTAAAATCAAAGGTGAGAGGAAGTAAAAAGCTCTTGCTGAAGCTCTCTGTGCAGTTATTTAAAAAAAAAAAAAAAAAAAAAAAAAAGGAGCAGTGTTGGCTGGAGTGTCTTGGGAAAACTTCAAGGAGGAGATGGAGCTTAAGCTGGACCTTTGAGGATGGGAGGATTTGGATGGGGGAGAGAGCAGGCTCTCCAAGTGGAAGAACAGAAGGAGCAATATACATAAGAGAGATTCGCACCTGTGAGAGTTTCATATGTAAGAGGAGGAACAATTCCTGTCCCTGGAGCTTAGAATCTTGTGGGATAAAGATGGAGCAGGGAGTGAGTCAGATCAGGATCCACAGGAAAGCAGGCACATACAGGCAAATGCTGGAAATGGTGGGCCATGGGGAGAGGGGCCCAAGCGCTCTCCAGACTCCTCCTAGGGAAAGCTTTGCTATGCTCCTATAGAATACCAGAGGCCAAGTTCGGGATTCTAATGAGGCTGAGGTTCCCCAGGGCTACAACCCACTGGGCAACTGAGGAACGCCCTTTTCTTCCCTTCTTCCCTACTGACTTCATTCAACCTTCCTTCTACCCATCCAATAATTACTATGTGTCCATTACATTCCAAGCCACATACTAGGGTCCAGGAGCACAACAGTGAGTAAAAGGAGAAATGGCCTCTACCCTCATAAAGCTGCAGCTCTATGGGTAGAGGCAGACATTAATTAAATCCTCAGATAAATAAACATGAAATCACAAATAGGATCAGTGCTATGAAGATGAGGGCCAGGGCTCTGACGAGCGTATCCAACTTGGTCTGGAAAGCCAGAAAGCAGGAATTGTGTCTGTCTGTCCAGGGGGCATGCCCAGCATAGCACAGAGAGGCACTCAAGGCACTCAATCAATGAAAAAAAAACAAAGAATAAACCTGGGAACTGGGGAAGAGTGAGGATAGGGTGCAAATGATAAGAGCCCAGATCTTGCCTGTTTAGGAAAGAAATTTTAGCACATAAAACCCAAAGATTCTTAAGAGGGAATGCCTGATAATTCATCTGATTTTTTTTTTCCTGAACAATTTGTTCTCTTCCCACTTGGCTGTCCAGATAATTGGGGAAACCCAAGAAATTGGATCAAAAGTCATTTCCCCATAGTAAACAGCATGATTCTCTCCACCAACATTTCTCTTTGGGTTTCTTAATTCTCTTCCTTTTCCTCTTCATTCTCCTACACAGGAATGCCCAAGAAGGGCCAGTCCAGATGCCTGGCACTCCATGCCTTGTTGTCCTCAGAAGAAATACTGGCAAAATGGGAGCCTTAAAATTAAATAGCAGGCAGTGTCCAATAATTAATTTTGTTTTGTTCCCATTGTTTATTTAATACAACTTTAAAACTACATTAAGAAGGCAGAACTGCGCAGTGTAGCATGAAAATGAGCTGGAAGCTTTCCAAGTGGAGGCCAGGAATTAGCAAATTGGTCAGATGTGCAGGATGACTTCAACTAAGATGTAATCAAGAAGCCACACTTCTAATGGTTCATCAGCAAGAGATACTACCCCCAAAGCACTAGACTTCCTAATCCCTGGGCTGCAGGATGGCCTGGGGCCCCCAGCCAGCCAGAGTGAAGACTATAGACTTCAACACCAGCTATAGACTTCTAAGGAGACTGAGCTGGGGTATCCCTGAGCCACAGGCAAGGAGCAGAGATCTGTCCTGCTTCCCCTCATCCAGATGCCATTTGCTTCTGATTGCTTGCTGTCATCTGGAAGGAGGACCTTGAAAAGCCACCCTGGACCTGGTCTCTGCACCTCCAGAGGTAATTGGGGAGCTCTGGGCATGAGGCAGAGCTGTCTCTGTTAGTAAGGGCTAGGTGCCTCTACCAGGCCCATTTGTCTATCTTGCCTGTTTGCTTTCTATGGCTTCCCTAGATCTAACCATCTTATGAGCTTCCTGACCCCCCATTTTACCTGAACCCTAAATACAACATTCACCTGCCTCTCCCTTGCTCCCTAGGAATTCCTGGGAGCCTGACCGCAGCCTGAGTGTTAATCCCACCCCCACTCAGTCCCCTTCTGATTTCCATTCACGACATACGACTCTCTGAGCCTTTATGCCCACCCTACCTCCTGGCACCTTGGTCTTATGGTCTACAATGGGCATCAGTGCCTGGCTTGACTGCCTAGTCACTGCCTAGTCCCGTGGTTCAAAGCCATCAGCACCGCCTCAGCTGCCAGCCTCCCAACCCCATCTGACTTTCATCTTTACCTCCTACTCTGGGATTTCAGCCTTCTTCCATCTCTTTCTTTCTTGCCTTCTCACCTGCTTTCACAACCTGCTGCCCCTTGGATTTGCTGTGGTTAGTGTCTGCCCAGAGCAGTCACATCCTGCCTGGATCCTCTAGCTCAGCCACTTGACAGCACCCTTCCCTTTCCTGTCACACATGTTCAACCTCAAGCCAGGCTGTCCTCTCAGTAATGCATTCACTAAGAAGTCCAGATACCCCTAGGACAGCTCCACTGTGGGGCCTGGACCCCAGCTAGCATTCAGGGCCATACTATTTATAAGGAGGGATTCCTGTCAATGTCTCCTCCTGCAACTCAGCTGCTATGTAACCCAGCTCCAGCATCCCCTCCCCTCATCCCATGGCTGTCCTGGTGCAGGCTGGCCTATTGCTCTTCCGCATGTGCTCTTGACACTACCTTCTTCTCATTGGCTGCAACTGGTGTCCAATCCCCACCCACAGAGCCTCTCCCCAGGGAGATGTATGTTTCAACCTCCCTGGCTCCACCCAGTCCCAATGACCAACTGGGCAATAATATTTAGTCAAAACAGTATTTTCTAATGACCAATTTCTATGCGACTGATCAATAAGGCTATAGTATTGAACTAAACTAATGAAAAATGTCATAGAAAACACTTTGCCCATTGATTTTTTCCGCCTCTGTTACAATTAGAGAACAACAGAAGGTCACATATGATCAAAGGCTAGATCATGTGTAAAGGACTCTGATAGGCAGAGAATTAAGATAAGGAAGAGGAAAGTCAGCGTGGGCTTCATCAGACAGACGCAGTTTAAGAGATCTTTGGGGCTCTGCCTTTTACTATCTGTACAATTAGAGACAGGGTATTTAGTCTATTTCTTTTTCATACCTAAAATAGGATTGACAAGATTGACTCATATGAGGATATGAAACTAAAGAAATTTTTGTCTGGGCGCAGTAATCCTAGCACTTTGGGAGGCTAAGGCAGGTGGATCACCTGAGGTCAGGGGTTTGAGACCAGCCCGGCCAACATGACAAAACTCTGTCTGTAGCTAAAAATACAAAAATGAGCGGGATGTGATGGCGCATACCTCTATCTTAGCTATTCAGGAGGCTGAGACAGGAGAATCACTTGAACCCAGGAGGTGGAGGTTGCAGAGAGCCAAGATCACGCCACTGCATTCCAGCCTGGGTGACAGAGCAAGACTCCACCTCAAAAAAAAATTATACAGATTTACTTATTCATTTTCAATCATTTAAACATTTATTGAGTATCTTCTATGTCCCAGACAAAGTATTGAACCCCAGGTGTATAAAGATAAATAAGACACAGTTGCTCAAAGAACTTGCAATCTTAAAAGGGAGACTGTAGACACTTAAAGAGAGTCTGTGTGATGATAGACATATGCAGAAGTCATTATGGGAGCACAGAGGAGGGAGGTGGGGAGGAGAGACAAGATGGGAAGTCTTCCTGGAGGTGAAGATGACAGATGTGGTGGAAATAAATGTGGTTTAGTCAGACAAAAGGGGATAGAAGAACTCCCTAGACAGAAGAAGCAGCATGAACAGAGACTTGTGGGAGGGGAACAACTTGGGGGAGTGCATGTTTGTGTGTGAGTGGACATGAGAGAATTATAATCCCATCAAGAGTTTTTAGAGCCTGGGCCGGGCGCGGTGGCTCAAGCCTGTAATCCCAGCACTTTGGGAGGCCGAGACGGGCGGATCACAAGGTCAGGAGATCGAGACCATCCTGGCTAACATGGTGAAACCCCGTCTCTACTAAAAAATACAAAAAACTAGCCGGGCGAAAAAACTGGCGGGCGCCTGTAGTCCCAGCTACTCGGGAGGCTGAGGCAGAAGAATGGCATAAACCCGGGAGGCGGAGTTTGCAGTGAGCTGAGATCCGGCCACTGCACTGGGCGATAGAGCGAGACTCCGTCTCAAAAAAAAAAAAAAAAAAAAAAAAGTT
This sequence comes from Piliocolobus tephrosceles, assembly GCF_002776525.5. Lineage (NCBI taxonomy): Eukaryota > Metazoa > Chordata > Mammalia > Primates > Cercopithecidae > Piliocolobus > Piliocolobus tephrosceles. Next base: position 34,627,330 of record NC_045451.1, on the reverse strand, counting down.
TTTAGAGCCTACGGTTAAAGGCAGAAAATAATGACAGATTAGTCCAAAGCTAAGTAGTGTCCTAAGTCACATATTAAGAAGCTGGGAATTTACTTACTCCATGGGAAATAGGAAATTGCTCCATACTTTAAGGAGAGGAATGGCATGGTCAGATTTGGTGTTAGGAAGCTCATTAGGCCTAGAGGATGGGGGAAAGGATTAGAGGGAAGCAGGCTTTGAAGCAGGGAGGCAAGAGGAAGGGCTGAGCAGTGATCCAACTGAGGGTCATGAGGACCTGAGCAGGCGAGCAACCCAAGAGCCTGGTTATAGGTCAGAAGATAGCATGGAAAGACTAAAGGATGGAAAATACAGAGAAGCATGCAGGAGCCCCTTGGGACATGGTGACAAAATTAACTTCACTGTAACTGGAGTACCAGAGCACAGAAAATCTTTAAAGCAGCAAGAGAAAAAAAGAAATATTACCTTCAAAGAGCAGCAGTAAGACTTATAGCCAACTTCTCGACAGAAATAATGGAAGCCAGAAGATAGAGAATGATAGATTCAAAGTCCTCAAAGAAAACAACTGCCAACACAAAATTCCTACAATGACTATATCTTTCAAAAGCAAAGATGGAAAAGGGTTTTCTGCTTCCTGGTGGGATACAGTAGCTTGAGGCAAACCACCCTTCCTGCCAAGAAACACTAGCAGGGCCAGATGAAATAGAGAAATCATTCATTTGAAGTCATCGAAGATCTGCTGAGGCAACGGGAACTGGAGAGGCTCAGATTCTGGAGAGAGAGAGAATTTGGAGAGGTCAGCTGACTTCCCAGCCCGCAGGAGTCTGAGAATGGGGCTTCACATAAATGGTTGCTGCTTGGGACTAGAGAATACAGCAGGACTCCTGGTGGAAATTTGGGTGGGCAGGGGAGGTCTCGATCTCATGGCCTCTTTTCCTCTCAAAAAAAATCCCCTCACCATAGCTTCCTGCTGCACTTCCTCTGCAGAGCAGATGCTTGAGGTAATGCTGGATGCTGCTGCCTGGGTCAGAGTGGGGCTGGATCCCTGCCCTCTGTCCAGCCCAGCTTTACATGGAGCTCAGGTGGATGACCTTGGTTCTGGATGGCCTCAGAAGTTATGTAGCTGTACTGGCTTAAAGAGACAGTGAAGGTCAGGGTCAGGGCTGGGAACACAGAAGAAGGGTTGAGGGCAGAGATGGGTCACACCTAAGCCAGGTTTGGGAGGCTACAATTAAGGAAAATCCAGAGACCTGAAACCCCACCTCTTACCTGAGACTGAACTCATGGCCTCTCTCATAAGCATGCTTCTTTGCTTATTATTCTTCTCTTCCTGCTGGGAATTATCTTCTTAAACCACCTCTCCTCTCTCTAGCCATCCATTATTTATCCTACAAGCCCTCTCCACTACTATGAAGGAACCTGCACAGAGCCCTCCCTCCTCGACACCCTCACCCACTTGCCATTAGTCACAAACTCCCTTGTATGATTGGCACTCAATCCCATCATGAACAGTTCTGAATTACCTTACTATACTGTAAGCTCCTTGAGGGCAAAGGCCAGCCTCAGACCAGGGGTCTGCACCTAACACACATCTGAACATGATGCTTTGAGTAAGGAGAGAGATAATGACTGTGGCATTCTCAAGAGGCAAATATCTGAGCACTCAAGGTCAGGGCAAATGTAGATCCTCAGTTCTTGAAGGCAGAGGTCTTGTCTTCTCTTTCATCTCCCAACTTGCAGCCTCCTCACTCCCTAGAGCCTTGCTCATAGAAAGTACATGTTGAGACCAGGTGCAGTGGCTCACACCTGTAATCCAAGCACTTCGGGAGGCCGAAGCAGGTGGATCACTTGAGCATAGGAGTTCAAGAGCAGCCTAGGCAACATGGCAAAATCCTGTCTCCACCAAAAATACAAAAAGTTAGCTGGGCATGGTGGTGCACGCCTGCAGTCCCAGCTACTTGAGAAGCTGAGGTGAGAGGATCACTTGAGCCTGGGAGGTGGAGGCTGCAGTGAGCCTAGATGGCGCCACTGCACTCCAGCCTGGGTGACAGAGTGAGACTCTGTCTCAAAAACTAAAGTACATGTTTAACGAATGAATGAAGCAATTTTTCCAGTTACCTTTATAATGGACTGGTCAAGATTTCTCCTCCTCCTCCTTTTCCTCCTCCTCCTTTTGCACCTCTTCCTTTATTTTCACCAGCCTCAGAGAGGACCTGGACCTCACACTTGACTTTTGGGATATGGACTCCTTTAGGAATCTAAACCCTCTCTCTCTTTCAAAAAAAAAAGGACTTCTCCCTGGACATTGCATGCAATTTTTGAAAGTTCATAGAGCATTCCCAACCCAAAGCTATATCATCCATACAGTGGCTCTTTTAATACTCTATGTCTTATGAAATGGGATGGTGATTGTCACCAAGGATTGGCTTCTGTGAGGGAACCTGAGGCCACAAACACTCCTCTCCAAAGAGAATCAAAGTGATGTGATCATTTTTCCAGCCCATTCATGTGATTTCCAGTCACTTGTGATCCATAAACTGGCCATATATAATCTTGGGCAAGTCACTGAACCTCAGTTATCTCATTACAAAAGAAAAAGAAATCTCATTATAAAGAGAAAAAAATAATTAGATGACCAAGACAAAAAGAAGTTTCCACTTGATTCCATGGATGATCAATTCAAGATCAATAAGATCAATGCCATATTCTTTGCCCCCACAGAGAAATTCCAACATTGAATCCAACAGTGATTTTGATGTCAGTTGACACTGGGCTCATTCCCTCTCAGCCTGAGGCACTACCTTGCAGGGCCACCTCCTTCTTGTTACCAGGTATGCTAGACTGAATAATGGCCCCCAAAGATACCCAAGTACTAATTTCTGGAACCTGTGAATGTTACCTTATATGGCAAAAGGGATTTAACAGTTGTGATTAAGTGTGATTACCTTGAGGTTGATTACCACAAACTTAGTAGCTTCAAACAACACAGATATATTACCTTAAAGTTTTGTAGGTCAGATATCTAACATGGGTCTCACCGGATAAGGTCAAGGTGCTGGCAGGGCTGCGTTCCTTTGGGAGGCTCTAGGGGAGGGCCTGTTTCCTGCCTTTTGCAGCTTCCTTTTCAGCTTCTAATGGCCACCTGCCTTCCTTGGCTGTTGGCCGCATCCTGGCCATCAGGATGGCCAGAAGAGATGGCCTTCTCATGCTGCCATCTCTTGTATTCTCCCTTCCAGTTCCCTTTTCCACTTTTAAGAACCCAGGTGATTACACTGGGCCCACAGGGACAATGCCCGAGAATCTCCCTATCTTAAGATCAGCTGATGAGCAATCTTAATTCCCCTCTGCCATATAGCCTAACATATTCACAGGTTCTGACAGTTAGAACATAGACATCTCTGTGTGGTGGGAGCAGGTGGATATTCTGCCTACCATAGAAAGAGACAGTAGGGAGAACCTTCCAGACAAGAACAAGTACAACAGAAGTATGAGCCAAAGTTCATAAGAAGAAACCAGAGTTTCAGAAGGAGAATCGTGAAAATAAGGCTAAAGACATAGTTTAGAGTCAGATGGCGGGCAAAGGGCTTTGGAGGCCAGGATGGTGTAGGGCTCTGTTGTATAAACAAGAGGGAGCAGGGTGTCCCTTGCTGGGACTGTGGTATAAAAGTTGCCTGGATGGGCCAGGTGCAGTAGCTTATGCCTGTAATCCTAGCACTTTGGGAGGCCAAGGCGGGAGGATAACGAGGTCAGGAGTTCGAGACCAGCCTGCCCAATATGGTGAAACCCCGTCTCTACTAAAAATACAAAAATTAGCCGGGCATGGTGGTGTGTATCTGTAGCCCCAGCTACTCAGGAGGCTGAGGCAGGAGAATTGCTTGAATACAGGAGGCAGAGGTTTCAGTGAGCCAAGGGACAGTGCAGTGCCTGGGCAACACAGCAAGACTCCGTCAAAAAAAAAAATCATGGATGTTGTCATTTATTTCTTTGACCTTCTCCCCATCATGGCACGGGGACGTGAGGAGAGGAGTTCTCCTGGACATCTATGGGCAGCTGTGGACAGGTGTAGAATTAATATGACCAAAACATCAGGACACTGAAAAGGGAAAGTGGGAAGAGAAGAGGAAAAGAGAGGGTGAACAGAACAGAGTTTAACCCCTTCATAACCTGCTCGCACCTTTTAATTCCCATTGAATAGGCCTGATTCCATTTTGATAGAAAACATGCCCAGTGCGTGGTTCAGAAGGCTATAGAATTGAGAGCTATTAAATACTAAAAAGACAAGGTGAGAAACAATTTGCAAAATCTCCTCTTTTTATAGACTGCAGCGATTGAGAAAAATTGAGTAAATTCCCCAGCTGCCTCAACTGCAGTCTGTTTCAAGATTCCATCAATTTTTTACGGTACAATCAATATTTATGAATCCCCAAAGAAATGTCGCAAAGAGAAACCCAGCGCAACATTTTCTCAGTGGTTTGCAGAGATGTAACAGGGGGACCTAAATAACTTTTAAAATAATCTCAATGACAATCAGAGACTCTTCCATAGCCAATGCGGTTTAATGTCGGGCTTTATATTAGTGCTGCTGTGCCGGGGGCAGGGGTGGGGAAGGGAAAACGTTGAGAGTTTAATCTGTCCAAAAGATGACACTTGGCTATAATAAGTACGCTGTAATATGGTACTTAAAAATTCAAAGGAAGTGCTATATTAATAAGTCCCTGGATTTTTTGTTTAATGCATTCAAATATCGGTTAAGCAATAGATTTTTTCAGTCAGCTGGAAATAAAAGAGATTTCTGGGGAAAAAAAAAACAGACAAATCCACATTGCTTTAATGGCTACTTTAGGTTTAATATCTAAACTTATTTAAATAACTCTGCACCCTCCTGCTGAGAAATATTGAAACTAATGGATTCCTTTGTGCGTAATCTCCATTTAAATGTGGAGTTTAATTTCCCTTTTGGCTAAACCTATGGGAAACTAGTCTTGAAATGTCCCTCTTAAAAAAGAGACGAAAACCCCATATAGAATATTTAGGGGGATTCCTTTATTTTATTTAAAATTGGTTTGGGGCATTAAAACTAAGTAGCCAACAAAAAGCGAGCCCGCAGACCGCCTAAGTTTATACCTGGAGCACGAAGTGGGCGCTGGGAGCCTGTGGTTTCCCAGGTGCGCAGATGCCCATGTGCGCAATCAGAGCGCCTAAGCCCCGCGCAGATCCGGCACCCTCCTTGGAGGATGCTCCCCACCAGCGCCTGGCTCTCTCGACCCCCAAACGCTGTCCCCATGCTTCTCATAAAGATAACACCGAAAATACCACCCCTGGAGCTTCCTCTCTGAGGCTTAAGGCTTTGACTTCTGTTCCATGCAAATCTCAGGCAGAGTCAGACTTCCCGGTGGCTGAGGGCTATTTGGTGTGCATGAATATGCATAGAGACCTGTGATGCCAGAATGAGAACTAAGACCTAGAAAGCAATCCATGCTGCCCTTTCGCTGGCCCAGGAAGGGATTAATCACAGATCAGTGTTAGAGGTGCGATGAGAACCCAGGAGTTCTGATTCCTGGGTCACCATGCTCCCTTTGCCAAGGGTGGAGCCAACACCGACAGACTCTTAGCGCCTGTGCCCTGTGCATCCTGGCGTTAGTGCACGTGCTGCACGAGTGACTCTGCCTGAAACTGAGCATGTGGGTTAAGGTACGATATGCTTCTTTTAACCACTCCAAACTGTACAGACATGAGAATACCAGGGTTGTCATTGTCATCAAAGGATTTCTTTAGATGTCTTCTCTCAGATGTGTAGATAAAATGCAGTTTATAAAGATGCAGCTTGTATATAATTCTCATTACAACACCCTACTGCGTAAAACCATCCACACTTGGGTGTGCCTGCCCAGTGATAGGCTTCTACATGGCCAGTATATTATAATTCATGGACAATGGTAACTACTAATAATTTAAAGTTGAGAGGGAAAAAGAATGAGTTGGTCTTTCATACAATATATCTGTGATAGAGAAGAGCCCTGTGACAGAAGTTGGGAGTCCTGGGTTCTGGTCCCAGTTCTTTCTCTTACCAAGGGTGGGAGCTGAGCATCATTCATCTTTAAAATGGTGAGAGTGATAACAATAACTTGTAGACCAAAGGCAGGCCCCCGGAGCAAATGATTTAGGGAGATTCCTCAGGCTACATGACTTGATTATATTACATTATAACAAACATGACAGCAAGCTAAAGACATAAAATGTGATCCAGTTTTAGCATGTGTACACACACACATGCATACGCGCACGCGCGCACACACACACACACACACACACACACCAGCTCTGAAGTCAAGATCCCTTTAACAGACTTGCTTATTATAGGTGACTTAGAAAATGTGAGGGCTAAACATGAATTATAGCCTGAGGTGGTCCTGCTAGAAAGCCATGTGCCTGTCCTGTCAACCTCTCCAAGACCACTTGTAGAACAGCCCAGAATGCCAGATGGCATGGGCAGTGTGATCTGAGGAGTGCCATGAACTACATGCTCTAAAAATTTCATCCCCACCAGCCTGTATCAGAATCATGACGTAAAATTGCTCCTACGGATAAAAATGTTTAAAACAAATTGAGTTGAAACACAGAATTAATACCCAGGGGAGACATTGCTGTTATTAGCCATGAACTCTTTAGCTAGAACTCGTTTCTAACTAAATTTCACTTTTAGCTAGAATTCAGTTCGATTCATTTGTCATATAACAGGGTCTGGAAAGATACATAAATTTCCACTAGAAGAGGAGAAAGGCATAAGACAGACCTCAGCTGTCATCCAGGAAAGGAAGGGCCGCCAGTCTGGAGTGACAGCTAGGGTCAGTGGAAGTCTGGGCAGTGGAGAGGGGAATCCTGAAAATAAGTTGCTTACTTCACTCAGAGTATTCCAAGGACTGGCCTTGGCACCAGCATTGTCCAGAGGCCATGGTCAGCTGATGTATTGCGCTCAGGGCTGTGAGGGCCTCTGAGAAGCAGAAGAAATGATCCTGCTTTCCAGAGCTTATAATCCAGCTGAGGCTATGAGACATTACAACATTCAGTAGGAACTCAGAGCAGCATAGAGACTCAAAGAAGAAATCAGACTAACTGCACTGGTGGGAAAAGCTCTAGGGAGAAGAGGCCAACTGGAGAAAAGTCCATCCGGGACTGGTCCGACAGGGGTGGGCAGAGGGAACAGTGAGGAGAACAACGGAGAGGACCCACAGCTCATCAGGGCTGCTCCAAAATATCCCACCAGTCACAGGGCCTCCTTCTGAGTTAAAGTATTATACGGGTCATAGTCCAAGACTCCAACTCCACCCACAGTGACCAGAGTCCAGACCACAGGCCAGTGGGTAGGAAGCATTCCCTGCCTACCTCCATTCACAGGGCAGCTCAGTCCTAACTCCTGTGCTGTTTAATCAACACAGAAGCCCAGCATGGACAGTCAGAGCCTGACAACCTTCAGAAAGCTTCTCCTCCAGGAATTCTTATTTTTGAGGTCATAGTTCCTTTAAGGATTGAGTGAAAAGTATGAACCAACGCTCTTCCATGAAAAACATGCATCTATGAAATACACATACAATTTCACAGGCTTCAAAGACCCTCTCCTACTCCCTTCCACTGAGAATCAATCCTTGAACCCCAGTTAGTAAGAGCTAGCCCAATACTTTCATTCTGCAGAGAAAAGGATCTAAAGTAGAAGAGTAACATCCCAAGGTCATCAAATTAGAGCTAGGCCAGAACCGGCTCCCTCTTTCTAGTAGTGCACTGATCTTTGGCAGTTTTTACAGACTAATGGGTATCCTTAGGTATCTTTTCATATTTGTATCGATTGCCACGAACATGCTGTGACAAACCATCTCAAGACAAGCATTCCTTTAGCTCTTGAGTCTGCAGGTCAAAGATTTTAGGCTGGACCTGGTTAAATGATTCTTCTGGTCTCAACTGGGGTTGCTCCTCTGGAGGCCAGCTGACCTACAGCTTTAAAGTCTTACAGCTTTATGTTTACCTTCTCCCCATCCCACCTACAAGACCATGCACACATACGTCCATACACACACACACACACACACACACACACATACACACACACGCACGCATACTTCTTTTCCCCTGCTCCAGCCATATCTGACCCACTGTAGATAGACTTTCCTACTTCTGCTTAGCTGTTAAAAGAAGAATATCACTTCTTATCTTAACTTCCTAATGATCCTCCAGCTTTCCATAGAGAATGGGTCTGTAAATTGTACAGGATAACGGGGAGTTTAGCCCACTACATTCATGGTCATCTTCAAAAAAGGTGGCCCACCAGCCAGTTTCTTCCCACAAAACGAGGCATTAGATCTCCTACAGGACACTTTGTTCATTAAATCACCCATGCTACTCTAGCCGTAGCAAATCTAATCCAGGTCTAGCGCACAACCTGAAGCAACCACAAATGACCCAGACACCAGGGTGTCCCTAAGGTAACCTGGTTTATATTCTTCCATTCACAGGCACTTCATACTGAATGTTGCAAATTGGCCTACCCAAATCCTCTGTTTGGGAAGATTAAATGTTGGCTGAACAAAGAGAAGATGAGTCACAGGATTTGTGGTGGTTGTCCTTATCCTGAACTACTTTTTCATTTCCCTATAAAAAACATTTCACATCTTTGTCTTAGAAGAGAACTTTATGGCTGATGAGAACATATCTTGATCCACTCCACATTTCAGTGTAACCTTGTAATATACCTATAACACTGGAGGCACATATCTTTTCCCTAGCAGTCCTTAAGAACCTGAATGGTAGAGAGAGGGAGGATCACAAAAGTTTGCTTCCAGTTCTATACCCACCCACAGGTGATTCCATATTTGCTTGTTTTGACTGCGTCTTTTTAATTCTTTTTTAAAACTAATTTATTGTATTTATGTCACTGACTAGCTTACCATGGTTCTTAATTACTTGCAGTCCAATAAGGGTATCATCAAGTTAACTTAGTTTCTGTTTTATGTAATTACAATACCAAACTCCTCTCTTTCATCGTCTGCCTTTCCAGTCTGTTGGCCACAGAGCATTGTCATCCTCCCCATAACCCACAACACACAGAGGGCACTCAGAATGAGGATGGGTGACTCATTATCTTTGTTGATCTGCCCCAGAGTTAGAGTCCCTGCTGGTAGTATTACTTTCCAATATGTGGGGCCTGTGTTCACACTGTTGAAATGTTTCTTAATTAAGAATCTTTTTTTCTGTCTTATGCATAAATTAATCAAGGTAATTATTGTAGCATTATTATTATTACATTGTACTTATAGAGCACTTACCTCCAAGGTGCTCAAAGTAGCTTATAGATTTTTTTAATCTAATGAACTCTAGTAGCCTCTAGGCAAGATGGAGAGCAGAGCAGGGATTATTAGAGTCACATTATAGTTGAAGAAATGGGTCAGGCCAGAAGTAGGGGTGGCTGCGGGTTGCTGCAAAATAACTCATTCAGATCCATGTTCTCCCCGTCTGTGGAGATATGAGAAGCGAGCAAAGGGCTACCTTTGAGGTAGGAAGAGCTCCTTCTCTACCTGCAGAAAGCATGGGCAGAAAGCAGCTTTTGAGCCCAGAGGGCCCCTCCAGCAGGGTTTGGATTTAGAAAACATACAGGAGATATTAGTTGTTTTCTCCTTTCCTCTCCTGATTTCCACCTGCCGTGAAGTCTGACCAGGTCCTCAGACTGCTACTTTGTGGTGCAGGAAGCAAAGGGTATAAGGAGAGAGGAGGAAAACTTAGCACTTGGCATCAGCACCAGTTTACTCTGACCCTGACTCACATCATTGTATTTTCATATGCCTCTTTCTGATGCTCTACATTTCTTGGAAGCAGCTGAGCAGGTTAGATTTAGCCACAGACAGGCAGCATCATGGTCTGGTGGAAATTCCTTTGCTATGGAGATGGGGAAGGGGGTTCCAGCTCACTTTAACTTGACTGGGGAGCAGCAGGAGGTAGCAGCAGCATTTAAGAGCCTTGAGCTAAAACTTCCTGCATTAAGGACTGATGAATATAGAATATGTGATGGGTGACTCAAAGAATGATGATTGCAAGTACCACACAAAAATAATAATAACAACAATAATATGAAGGTACTGATCTTGCAGGTCCATTCCTAGGTATGGATCATAGACTTTTCTCCTCTCTCACAAGATTGCTAGGGTATGTATGGCTGTCGACATCCACATTGTTATAACTCAGCAGAATCTAGTGGTCACTCATCAGCATATAAGCATATCTTATTGCTTGTAGGGGAGAAAAATGGTAACTGACAGTGAGCAAAGACAATCTCATGATAAATTTGGTAACTATGGGGTCTCTGCTTTCAGAAGACTCTCATCCATTTAATTAAGCAGATCCAATTCATGGTGATCCATGTGCCCCCTCAGCATAGAAAACCTCTTTCCTACCCTTGCACTGTCTGTCTGCCTTAGTCAGTACATCCATTAAGTCTCAACTCAGGCATCATTCTTTCACTTTATAATTATTTTTGACAATAGTGCCCATCCCTAAAGACCAGGCACTATTCTGGGCACTGGGGTACAGAAGCGACAAAACAGATTGAAAAAAAAAAAAATCTTCGCCATCACAGAGTGGGGAAGGTGAAAGGACAGATAACAAAGAAATAGCAAGCTATCAAGTAAGTTAGAACGCTGTCAGTGCTGTGGACAAACATTAATGCAGGGAAGAGGTACAGTTTTAATAGAGTGGTTAATGAAGGCCTTTGAGAAAGGACTAGGAGGGGATGGGAGAGTGAACCATGCAGATTTGTGACAATATTCCAAGTAAAGGGAACAGGGAGTGCAGGGTACCAAGACCAGAGGATGGTTGACCCCTTCAAGGAAGAGCGAGAAGCAGAGCAGCTGTCAAAAACAGAAAATAACAAATGTTGGCAAAAATCTGGAGATCTGGAAACTTTGTGCACTGTTGGTGGAAACGTAAAATGGGAAGGTGTTGTGAAAAAAAGTTTGGTGACTCCTCAAAAAGTTAAACCTAATATTACCAAATGACCCAGTAATTCCATTTCTAGGTATCTACCCAAAGGAACTGAAATCAGGGACTTAAACAGATACCTGTACACCAGCATAGATCACAGAGGGGCAAGGATAGAAGCAGAGACAACAATGGAGAAGAAGCTATTGCGACATTCTAAGCAAAAGATGACAATGGGTTGGTAATGGTAGTGCAGGTGATAAGAAGAAGTCATGTTCTGGATGTATTTTTTCAGGTAAAGATAAGTGTAAATACCAATGAATTGTATGTAAATTATGGAAGAATAAGAAGAATTAAGGGTAATTCAAAAGTTTTTTGACCTAAGCACCAGAAAGGATAATGTTACCATTAATTAAATCAATAGTAAGATGGCAGGGAAAGCAGGTTTGAGGATAAGAAGATCAATGCCTCAGTATGGAACATGGATTTAAGTGCTTATTAAACATCCAAGTATAGATGTCTAGTAAGTAGTTGACTATATGAATCTTGAATTTGGGAGAGCTGTTCAGACTAAAGTTTTTAGAGTCATCAGCATGTAGTTAAGACTAGATGAGACCACCCAACAATAAGAGAAAAGGAGTACCCCAAGGACTGAGCTGTGGGGGGCCAACATCAAGTGGTCAAGGAGATGAGGAGGCTGAGAAGCAGCAGTCAGTGAAGCAGGAGGAAAAATAGGAGTATGTGATATCTCGGAAGCCAAGTGAAGAAAGTGTTGTTAGGAGAAAGAGTGATCAACTGTGTCCAATGTTATTGGGAGTTCAAATAAATAAGGAAAAAGAACTGGCAATTAGATCGAGAAACATGATGACTTGACAAGAACAGTCGGTGAAGAGGACAGGGCAAGAGCTTAAAGGGGCAAGTTCAAGTGAGAATGGGAGGAGAGAAATTGGAAACAGCATATGTAGAGAAGCCTTCTGAAGGGTTTTGCTAAAAAGAAAAAGAGAGAGGCGGGGCAGTTGATAGAGGGGAAAGTGGAAGGAGTTGGGGTCTCAGAAGCTCAGAAGCTCCTCTGTTTCTCTGGCTAGTTAGGTGCCCTCCCCTGGATTTACACCCTGACCTTTGTGTGTATGCCTTCCTAAGCAGGCTGCAAGCTCCTGGGAGGCAGGAAGTGTGTATCTTAGTCATCTCTGAGTCACCAAGGTCTAGCAATGTGTCTGATATACAGCAGCTCTCAGAAAATATTTGCTGAACTAAGTACAGATTTGATCATAGGCAGATTGATTTGCAAAGGAGTAAAACTTGGTGAAGAAATAAAAAATAATAATATCCAGCAAATCATCTGAATGGGATATGAATCATGAATCAGGTCCTGGCCCTGGGATCTGCTTTATATCTTGGAGGGGAGATTTTGTGCCTTTAACAAACAAGATGGAGCTCTCAAATCCATTTCCCTTCATTTGACACTCATCTCTGCCATGGTCAAGGGTCGATTAGTGTAGCCAATGAGACCAGTGCCACTAGAATAAATGTACCCTATGTTAGCAGGACTCAGCTATGAGGTCAATACCGGATGACATTAAAGGCTTGATTCATTGGCCAAAGTAAAGTCAATTATTTTGAATTTGAATTCAAGTGACTAACAGAAGCTTGCTGGTCCTGCTTATTTCTCAATTTTCTGTGACTTTTATGAAGATTTTTAGACAGTGGACATCCAGATGCAGATGAATTTGTGCTTCCTTTTCTACCCTACAGTGAGAAGCAAAAAGGCTGCCATATCCTTCAGAGAAGGCCGAGTAATAACTCTTACTCTCCCCTTGGCTAAGTGACAGCTTGACAGTTAACATTTAACTCTGTGCCAAGCACTGTATTAAAGCATTTTACATGTATTAACTCATGTAATCCTCTCAACACCTTCACGGAATAGATTCTATTACTGGTCCTGTTCTCTGGTTGAGAAAATTAAAGCACACAGAAATTAGATTAATTTATCCCAGGATACGTGGCTTATGAGTGGCCATCTGGCTCCAGCATCTGTGCTCTGAACTACACCTGATATGGTCTCTTTCTCCTCTAAAAGGGTCTAGACTCATAAGAAAGGCATCAAAACTTGCTTTTACTCCCAGGTGAGTTGGGTTCTCTATGGAAGGGCTCATTTAATTGGAGGAAAAGAACCAGCTCGATTCCACATTTAGCACTAGAAAATTATTCTTTAGAAGACTAAATATCCATCATATGTGTGTGTCCTTAGATGAGTCATTAGCCTCTCTAAGTCTTAGTTACCACCCCAGGAAATGAGAATCATCTTACCTGCCCTATGTAAGAGTGGTTGTCGGCAGACTTAGACTGATGGCCAGTGGGGAAGAGTGTGGCCTAAGAAAGAGGAGATCCAAGACCCGGGTCTGGCTCTGCCTATGACTGCCGATATGCCCAGGAAACATTCTTGAACTTTGTCAGTTCTCCTGTCCTCAGCTTCAGAATGACAACATTTGGCCTCCAATAGTCCTCTCCATACTAACACCCTCCATTTTGTGTGAAGCGAAGAAAAACAAGGCATTGTTCGGCTTGTTGGTTTCCTCCTCTATGTTGTGTGTTGACATTGCCATTGACCATGGCACCCTAGATTGTCCAGCCTGGGCCCATCACTTAGTGCAGCTTGAGGTCTCATTATGCCTGGCTAAAAGGAATGGCACCATACCCATGTGTGTGCCCTTGGAGGCACTCTAAACAACTAGCACACTCAGGAGCCCCAAATCATTTTTGGTGAAATGGGCTTATTGCAGTGTCTTCCAATTTACAGATCTTGTAAATCTGGGAGAAGCCTGGCATTTTTGGAAGACCTGAGGAAGGGGGCATAAAGAAATCTTTTACTAAACCCAAATTGCATTCAGTAACCTAGACATTTTAAGAGAATACCAGGACCACATGATTTACAATTATACAAGGTTCTGCAGGTCAATTATTCTGCAGGGTATAACAGAATTAGATTATTACATGGAAAGTGGTCCTGCACCCTCACTGACACTAGAAAAGAGTGTCCCTTTTGATGTTTCCATACCCATAGACTGCCCCTTTCTTTCTTTTTTTTTTTTTTTTTGAGATGGAGTCTCACTCTGTTGCCCAGGCTGGAGTGCAGTGATGCAATCTCTGCTCACTGCAACCTCTACCTGCCAGGTTCAAGTGATTCTTCTGCCTCAGTATCCCAAGTAGCTGGGATTACAGGTGCCCACCATCAAGCCCACCTGATTTTTGTATTTTTACTAGAGACAAAGTTTCATCATGTTGGCCAAGCTGGTCTCAAACTCCTGACCTCAAGTGGTCCACCTGCCTAGGCCTCCCAAAGTGCTGGGGTTATAGGCATGAGCCACTGTGCCTGGCTGTGTTGCCCCTTTCTTTATTTCACCAAAACTGTAACCAAGTGCTTGACTTTGGGACCAGTGCAGTTCTGGGATGCTCTCACCAGTCTTCCCAGGAGTCTCTGCCTCTCCCACTGTCTAACTGTGCTGCAGTTATAAAACAGCAACATGATGCCTCAGCCTTTACTCCTTGACATGTGCCACAGACATAGGTAGTGATGCCTCATTTCCTGCCTCTCTGAGAAGATGCTGCTCCACCAGGCTGTGGGCCCAGATGAGCACCAATACTCGCTTGGTTAAACCTATGGAGATGAAAATCTTCCTAAAGCAGATTAAGCTTCCTTGCCTTTTTTACAGAGTAGTATGAATATGAGTTACGATTTTTTATTTAGTGGCACCTGGAAATAGACTCAGAGAATGTAGAATGCCCAGCAGAGATGTCTTAGTCCATTTGCACTGCTGTAACAAAAGATCTGAGACTAGGTAACTTATCAGGATTTATTTTCTCACAGTCCTTGAGGCCAGGAAGTCTAAGATTAAGGTACCAGCACATTCAATGCCTGGTGAAGGCCTGCTCCATCAATGGGTCTCATCTCACAGTGGCATCTTCACCTGGTAGAAGGTAGAAGGGTCAAAAGAAGATGAACCCTGTGTCCTCACATGGTAGAAGGGTGGAACTTGTCCCTTCAAACACTTTTATAAGGGACAAATCCATTCATAAGGGCAGAGCCTTCATGGCCTAATCACCTCCTAAAGACCCCACTCCTTAATATTACCACAATAGGGATTAGGTTTCAACATGAATTTTGGAGGGGACACATTCAAACCATATGAATGGGCTTTCCAAGTAGATGTTCAAGTTTTACAGAACCCTAGAGCTAGAAGACCTTAGATTTCACCCAACACAGTGTTTCATCTCCTCATTGTTGGCACCTGGGTGACAACCAAGTGTTCTTTGAATGAAATAGTGTGTAAATGAATTAGTACTGAGCTGTAACACACTAATTCCTTTAAACGCTAAGAAAGTGGTTAAGGCTGTTTGCTCCTCTCTCCAGAACCACAGACGACCATGACTCCTTCAGCAGATGTCTGCTTTCTGTAAGTGTCCTATCCCTTCCTTCTTTGAGGTTTCACCTGCCATGATTTACTACTGTCTGTGCCTGCCTATGGAAGCAACTTCTGTTTTCATTTCACCAATTCCAGTATGTTGATTAACCAGAAACCAGATAATCAATCTTCCTTAGGTGGTACAAGAAGTAAAGGTACCTGGACTCTGAGATAGCACCAAAGAATCTCTCCCATTGGCAAAGGGCTTGAATTTCAGTGCATCAAGAGGTGAAACCTACTTTGACTGGGACTTCCCATTCATTCATTCATTCATTCAATACTTATTTGGTTCCAAGCATTTGGACCACTAAATAGCTAGATTCGCAAAAAGTGAAATATCACTTTAAAAGTGAAATGGGGGCTAGCCTAGCCCATAAAACCAGCTCTGACGTGCTTGACCTGAGGCGAATAGATTTTCAGTGGCCTTTCCAATATAGGCCCTTTATTATATTGTCTGCTATAGAATCTAGATGAATTTTTTAGCTCAAAGACTGTATGGTTTTATTAAAGTCTTTAGTCCCCAGAATTTTTTAATGCTAATTGCTTCCAAGGAGTAAATTGAACCCACTTTTGAATTTTACTCATCTGGCATATCAAGGCAGGACTGAGGCTTAATTAACATTTCCCAGTATTGATACTTAAGGTACACCATGTTACTTTGGCCAACAATGGATATTCTCCAAAAAAAGAATTGCTAATAAGGCCTTGGTTCAAGGATTTTATTCCTAGGGCTTTTCACCATAAGGACCTGATGGTATGAGGCAATACAGTCTGTCGAGTACATCCCTATGTGACTGAGAAAGCCAGGCTCATGACTTTAGAGCCAGCCGTCCTCGACTCCTGTGCCTGCTGGCTGCTGTGACTGCGATAGAGTCACATCCTGATGTCTAAATATATAAATGTGCAAAGACAGTTAACTAGGACTTATTTGTGCCTTGGGAATTAAAAAAAAAGTAATTAACTGGTATTTTTAACGCATTTTCTCTTTACAGGATGATCTAGTTAAATGGTTCAGTTATAAGATCAGGGAATTTGGTACCTTTTGAAATAGCCCATCTTAAGTGGTTCCAAAGTTATCTTAATGGGCTGATAGCTTGTGCTTTGTCTCCCAGAGAAGCTAAAGGAGAGGGCAGAGTTGATCTAATGAGTAGGTGGAAAAAGACACAAGGACACAGAACAGAGAGGTCACGTGCAGCACCCACCATGGTCAAGGCAGGAGTAAGCAGTTCACTTCCTGGGCTCAATAATGTATTTAAAATATTATCTCAGATTTAGAAAATAAATTTTCTATCACCAAAGCAATTAAAATACCCAATTTACAATCTGTAAGGAATAAAAATATCTCTAACTTCTTTAGACATCAAGCTACAAATTCTATATTTAGATCTATTGGTCAGTCCACACTGTTAGCTTAGGGGTCAGGAGAGTTCCGGGTAAGGTGCACTGTCCACTAGCATCTACAATGTGTGAAATGTGTATAATAGCATGGGAAGAACGATAAAGTATAAACATCGCCAGCCTCCAAGATGGCCCCCAGTGATCCCGCCTCCTGGTCTTCGCACCCTGTGTAGTCCTCTCCTATATTATATCATATTTGTTCTACATGACCAACAGAATATGGCAGAAGTGATTGTATGGTATTTTTGAGGTTGGGTTATACAAACACTACATTCTCTGTCTCTCTCGCCTCTCCCTCTCTGTTTCTCAGATTATTTGCTCTGGGGAAAGCCGGCAAGCATGAGAGGCCCATGTGGTAAGGAATCGAAGCCTCCTGCCCACAGCCACATGTGTGAACTTAGAAGTTAGAAGATCTTCTAGCCCAGTCAATGACCGTACAATGGCTACAACCCTGGCTAATACCTTAACTTCAACCTCATGAAAGACTGAGCTAGAACCACCCAACTAAGCTGTTCCTAGATTCCTCACCATCAGCAACTGTGTACTATAAAAATGCTTATTATTATAAGCCACTAAATTTTGAAGTTTGTGTTACACAACAATCTGTAAATAATTCGGAATACTAAAATATGAATTGAATCACAAATGTACAGACATGCTATAAGGAATTGGATGGTCACAGTGGCTCATTTCTGCCCTCTTATATCTCAGAGCGATAACATCCTTTAACCTCTACTTCTCCCGTCTTCCTGAAAATTCTTCTCAGGCCTTAGGCTTCTAGGAAGCTTATCAAAGCTAGCCTCTTTGTTTTTCATTGGCATTATTTATGGGGGCTTATCCCATTAAGGCTGTGGGGGCCCAGCCCATATGGCAGCTTTAAACTTGATGCCTTTTTAGGACCTCAACTGTCTGAACAGGAAAGACCCTGAGGCCCAGAAGATCTCTCTTAGCACAGTAAGGCCACTGGGCCTTTAACATTGTGTGCACATCTCTGAAGAGTTAGAGTTGGGCAAGAAGGAAGAGAAACCCTGCATGGAAGAACCCCACCCACTGCTGATTTTTACTGCTATTTCAGATTAAGTAAAGCAAACCCTATAGATGGGAGAGGCGCTCTTTTGAAGATGACATTTTCTTTAACTAGATACAAGGAGACAAGTGACCTGAGACAGGAAAGCAGGCTAGCCAAATAAATGAGAGTATCAGCCAGAGTTCTTCATGCAGGAAACAAATCATTTAATTTGTGTTATGCAGAAAATGATTTAATATGAGAAAATGGTGCTTAGAAAATTAGTGAAAGGGCTGAAAGAGTCTCCTTTAGGCTGGATCTCTGGGAATGATATTCTGAGCATGCACTATGCCCAACTGACCAACCATGAAAGGTGGGAATCAGGAGGCCCCAGTGGACTTAGTGATGTAATATGCAATCTGGGGAGGCCATTGCTGCTTTCGCCACAGCTCCCTTCAATATCCTCAGAGCTTAGTGTTTGCACCTGCAGCTCTGCTCAGCAGCCTAAGCTGTCCACGCCATTAGGCAAACCCTCAGGAAAATTGCCCTGGCATTAGTCCCACCTTCCAAATCTCACACAAGTATATTTAGTGGACAGAATTCCATTCTCAACCAGAACCCTAGCTGCCAGGGAGTCAGTAGCTTTTAGATTTCCAGACTCTGAAATTCGGAAAGAAACATTACAAAGAGGTTGGAATTAATACTTAATACAGATTGACCATTTCTAAGGCACAGGGCAAGCTCCTAACACCACGGCTGAGCTTCTTTCTCTTCTAGACGTAAAATTAGAGGAATCTAGGTGTGCTCAAAGGAGCGTCCAGATGACAGAGGTTAAAGATAGCTTCTGTACCATTGAGGTGGCTGAGGGGACAGCAGAGGACCCTCTTTAGGAGATTCCAATTGAAGATGATCGAGACAAGTCTTATTTGAATGATCTCATTCCTGTTTCTTTCTTTCCCTGTTGCTATCCCCACACCTTTGATAAAATCTCATCTAAATACTTCAGCTGAACTCAGCTGGAATTAAGAGGAGATTTTTATGACCAAATTAGGGGCAAAGCATAAAAAGGGAAACATGATGGTGGCAGCAGTAATTATAGTTAATTATAGTGAGAGATTCCCAGAAGGAAGTGAACCTTGCGGAATGTCTTAGTCTGCTCAGGCTGCAATAACAAAAATACTTTAAAATGGATGATTGACTTATAAACAATAGAAATTTATTTCTCACAATTCTGGTGGTTGGGAAGTCCAAGACCAAGGTGCCAGCAAATGTGGTGTTGATTTCCTGATTCATTGATGGTAGTCTTTTTGCTGTGTTCTTACATGGCAGAAGAGGTGAATGAGCTCTCTGGGGCCTCTTTTATAGGGCATGAATCTCATTCATGGGCTCTACCATCATGACCTAATGACCTCCCAAAGACCCCACCTCCTAACACTATCCTCTTGCAGGTTAGGATTTCAATATACGAATTTTGAGGAGACATAAACATTCAGACCACAGCATAGAATAAGCCTCAGCCATGCTCTCTGCATAGACATCCTTTCCCTATGCTCATCTCACAGGATACAGGTTTATCCTTGTGAAGGGAGCTAGTAATATTCCTGCCAGCCAGACACCACAGCTCAGACTCCTTCCCCCAGCCCCATTCAGATGTAGGAAATTAACAAATGTCCTAACATCTTAGGCCTTCACTGCCTCATCTCCAAATGTCAGGGGGTTGAGCAAGAGGAGCTCTCCAGGTTCCTCCCAGCCCTAAAATCCATGAGTCCAGGCTCATGTTTATAGCAGAGGAATAACAAGTGAGAAGGAGGAATGGGGCTGATATCTCTATCACCTGCCACAATCCCACTAGACGGAGGAAGAGAGATCCCTTGAGAATTTGAGTGAGTGTGGGTAGTTGTCAGAATAGGGCAGATTACCATCAAGGTCAATTGCAAGAGCAAGAGGCTCATCTGAGATCAGAATGGCTAGCACCAGGAGGTGGTGGCTTCTGGAGAGTCCTTGCTCTGAAGATGGTCTTAGGTGTCCATTCTGGGTCCATTCATTGGCATCTTCATCTCCCAAATTAATGTTTTCTTATAGACCTGGGCTTTTTTAGGGCAAGAGCCCCATCTACACCTGTCAGCCATCAGCATCTGAGTCTGAAGCTTTCGCCAGCAGGCATGGGAGGTGAGCTCTTCTCTGTAAGAGCACTTTTGAAGTCACCAGGGGTTATACAAATGGAAGGGATTATCATTGAAATATAATTTCAACAAAGGTGGTACAATGCTCTGTTCCACTATGATGAAATGTGTCATTAAATATAGAAATAGATCAAGCACCTTCCCACTGAGATCCTCTGGTACCAAGTATCTAGGTGAGAAGCTGAATAGCTGTGAGAGCTCACAAAATGTGAAGGAGGTGGGAGGAAAAATCACTAGGGAGATACACTTAACTAGACTTATAAATAGCCTGATCACAGCTCATTTGATTAATTTGGGGAAAAGGAGTAAAAGTGTTTTGCCAATTCATCAGATTTCATGCTTTCAAAGCAGTTGCTAATGTAAATATTAGCATCCAAAATGAACAAATTGTCTTTGGTAATTAAATGCCCTAATTTACAGGTTCCATTAGCAGAGAACAGAGATAATTTCTCCCCTTAAATTAACTTTTCTCTCCTTCTCCTTTCCCTGTCTCAACTTGATAAGACAAGTGGATGTGTGGGGGCTCCAGAGGGGGCCCTCTGGTCAGACCTCTTGGTCTGAGTGCAGAAGACTGAGTCATTCCCTGAAGGCACAGCTCAGAAAGAGTGGAGCGAGTGCCTGCCCCCAGAAAGCTTAACTCCCAGTGGCTGTGGCACACTGAGAAATGACCATCCCAGGGGCCAGGAGTGGCCTGCTGTTAGGGTCAGGAGTTCTCCCAGTAGCTGTGCGAGATCCGCCTTCTGTTGTCTCTCTCTAGATCAGGATGTATCCCTTGGAAATCTATACTGGAGAGAGGTGGCCAATGACCTGGACTCCAAGCCTGGCCCACAGTTGCTAAGTCATCATATTTGTTCTTTGCAATACCTCTACCTTTCAGAATCTCTCTTATCCCACAGAACTCCTCTAAGGAGCCTAAGATTGTGCCCTATTACTCAAAACCCTTGGTCGCCAACACTCCATGGTGCTGGCTGGTGGTGACTACAGGTAAGTCCTGGAATGTTTGCATTCTCATAGGGGGCTGCAGACTCGTAAACCAGCGTCAGCCAAACAAGTTGAGTCGAAGTAAGTGGCCAGTGACTCGCCACAGTGCTGGGGGAGGAGTTTGGACAGGAGAGCCTAGCTTCATCCCTCAATTCAGACTCAATTTCCTATTATCCTGTTTTATTTAGGGTGACTAGGTGAGGTGAGTGAGGCTCCTAGGGTGCAAAATTGAAGAAAGTGTAGAGCTGGCATTTGCATGCCTGATGGTGAGTTCTTCCTCAAATCTACACCCTAGGAAGGTGGCAGAGATATCAGCCCCATTCTCTGTCCTCACTAGTTATCACTCTGCTATAAACACGAGCCCAGACTCAGGGATCTTAGGACCGGAAGGAACTTGGAGAGCTACTCTGACTCAGCCCCCAATGTCTGGAGGTGAGGCAGCAAGGACCCAAGGTGTTAAGGCTGGATCTAGACCTGGATGGGGTGCCATGGAGGAAGATGGAGGACTTAGGGATGGGATTGGTGCCTTGGCTCTTTGCTCTTTAATCACACACGCACACACACACACACATACACACACACACAGCCCTGAGAAGACCTATAGTGAGGCAAGACTCCTCACTATTCTTCCAGGTCTCCAGCACATGGACAAAGGGAGGAAAGCACAGAGGATGGTTTTGAGAGAAGATTGGTTAAAGAAAGCGATAAGGAGAAGTGGGAAAAGGGTCACCAGAACACGTGGCCTGGTCCCATGGGATCTCTGTGAAATGTCCTCCTTCATTAAAAAAAAAAAAAAATTATCAATAACTCAATAGTTACTTACATACTAAGAGCCTACCATGTGCCTAGACTGCTCTAAGTGTGGGGAAGGAGTGGGGAAGCAAACAAGTGTAAGGCATGTAGCTTGCCCTGGAGGCACTGACAAGACTGTAGGGAAGAAAAAGAAAGATATGACAAGTTAACAAATCATGTAAGTCAGGAACTTCCAGGAGGGACAGAGTGAGCGCTAGGGCAAGGGATCTATGGGGATGCAAGAGCAGGTGTATCAGTCAGAATAGGCTAGGTTATGCTGCAGTAACCAATGATCCCAAACTGTCTGTGGCTCACAACAGCAACAGTCTATACCAGATTGATTTCCAGCTCACTGCACATGAACCAGTTGTGCTCTGTTCCATCACTTTTGTTTGAATCCAGGCTGATGGAGCAGTCTCTATCTAGGACATTTCTATGTGTCATGGTAGAGAGAAAAGAGAAAACCAGTTGGTAAAGCTTCTCCTTGGATTGTCATGTCCCCTCACAGTTCACTGAATGAGATCCATACCGAGTGTCATTCCACTCATGTTATGATCAAAGCAAGTCACATGCCCAAGCCAACCATTGATGGAACAGGGAGATATAATTCTCCTCAGGAAAGGACAGAAAGTATCTGAGAATAATAATACAATCTCCTATGGCAGGGAAAGCTTTCTGGGGAAGAAACAATGTGGTATGGGTCTTGAAAGACAAATACATTTGAAAGAAAACATCAATCCAGAAAGGCAGCATATTCTAACAAATTAGAAGTGCGGGTTCCAGAAGCAGACTGCCTGGGTTAAGCTCTCTGTCCCTCAGTTTTCTCATCTGTTATATGAGAATATGAATAAAACATATTAGACAACATTGCTGTGAAGCTAAATGAATTAATACAAATAAATTTTGAGGGGATGGTGCCTGGAACATAGTAAATAAATACCTATAAAAATACACTAGATGAATACCAGGTATTATTATTTCAGATTTTGTCTAAGCCCAAAGGAATAAAGATTCAAGGTGCATTTGGAGGACAGTGCAGTAGAGAACATTCTTACAGAAGTAAAAGAGTTATGGTAGACAGGACTAGCAGACAACCCCCCAAAACTGATAGAATCAAGCCTGATTATGGAAGACCATGGATGTCAAGCTAAGAGGTGTGGACGTGACTGATCCATGAATGTATGGATCAATGAGCCCACTCTCAGTGATCCCCTGGAAGTGTCATGTGGGTTTCCATTAAGTTTAGGTCAACTCTTCCACTGCCACAGGGAAATGGCAGTCTTAAGTCACAGTGATGTCATGCACTGCAGTGTCAGAGCTCCTCAGACAAGCTAGGTGATCCTAGACAAGTTCCTTCACCTCTCTGGGTCCTGAGTCTCCCGCTCTGTGAAAGGAGAGGCGGGCTTCAGGATTGGCAGGGGCACTTCTGGCTCCCTATCACTCTTCTCCACTCTCCCAATCTATATCGGGCCTGGAACTTCCAGATGCTCCTTTACATCCCACCCTACCAATCTTTTACCCACTCCCTTCCACCCCAGCTCACACCCCCTCCCACCTCCATCTCCAGCAACCCCAGCTTCTTGTTTCCCAGGAAACCCTGTTTTGCCAACAGTGCCCAGAGCACAAAAATGCAACCCAAGCAGCCCAAGTGAGTCTCATCCCCTCTCTCCACCCACTGGAACACAGAGGACCTGGCTGGTATTTAATTAGTTTGCAATATTACATATCTGTTAAATCTTTTAATCCATTTAATAAAAAAAGTTAAGACACATACACACAACTAACCCACTAACAATGGCCCCAATTTGTGTTTTGTCTGACTGGGAGTAATATTCATGTCTACATGAGGATGGCATGTAATTAACATGTCATAATCAAAATGACTAAGTTTGACACATTATAATCACTGCATGGAGATTATAGCATAGCCAGGGGCGATCCACACAGCCTATCTTAATATAATTTGCATAATGAAAGCATGGTGGCAGTAATAGCTTTTTTCTCTTGTTATCATAATTTCACCCAGGGCTGCAAGGGGCTCCCGCACTGTCAGATGTTGCCTGTTAAAAGTCATTGTGACTTGAAGAAGGCTGCAAAAGTGACCCAAAGCCTTGAAAAAATAGCTTGATGACTTGTCCCTGATTAACAAAGTGGGCAATACCAGGATGAGCCCCCCAAAAATTATTCTACAAACCCACACCCAGCAGGCATTGGGACAACTTGATGTCCCCAGGCCTCTTGCTTGCTGAGGATGTGAAATTACCTTCTGATCAATGGCAAGCGCTGATATTCCTAGACCCCAGGCAAGCATGGCCAGACATGCATATCCCCCTAAGCAGACCCCTTGCAGTTTGATGGTTGCCCAAATGGGGTTCTCATCTATCTAGGGCCATGCTGCTGACCCTAGAGGTCAAAGGCACATGTCTGAGAGCCATGCAGGCCAATCAGTCAACCTCCATTTCATGGTCACAGACCACATCCCTAACCTGACTGAGTGCCTCATGGAATTAGGTGAGAAATTGTGTGGGAGAACATCCATTCACATAGCATTCCCTCTTCCCCTAATTTGCCACAGGTTGCATTTAACCTGCCTCTCTTCTAGCTGCCTGCGAAGCCTGCTCCTCTGTGCCAGCCAGGCACAGTTGTTCTGTATCAATCACCCACCTGTCCTCCTGCTACTTCCTCCTCACCTCCTGCTGCCCCCAGCCCACTGTCTGACTTACTCGAAACCTCAGCTAGAGACCCACTTTTATTTAACCTGCTGATACCCCCTCAGTACCACCAAAAGCACTTTTATAAGCATTACATTTTAATCTCAGAGAATCATATTAATTGGGACAGGAGGACTTTTTTGACTAGGACCTGAACTCGGAAATAATATCCCCACACAAATATAGAGCATAAAAATACTTATACTCACTTCTAACAAAGGAAAAGGGACACTAATAACTTTACAATGGAAAAACCTTCACCAAGTGATCAAAGTGAATATCACCAGTGACAAGTCATGTTGATATCGTGTACCCTTGACCTCATAAGATGAAAGAGTACTTCATTTCTGTGGCATTCTTCCTCTGAGTTCAAAACCTCAGTCTAATCATGAGGAAATATCAGACAAATCCAAGCTGAGGGACATTCTTCAAAATACTTCACCAGAATTATTCAAAAGTGTCAAGATCGTGGAGAAGAAAAATAAAAGACAGGAACTGTCACAGGTCAGAGAACACTATGGAGACAGGACAACTAAAGGTACGAATGGTATCCTGGTTGGATATCAGGACTAAAAAATATTATTTGTAGAAAAATTAGGGAAATCCAAATAAAGATCATAGTGTAGTTAATAGTATTGCATAAATGTTAATTTATCAGTTTTGCTAAATGTACTATAGTTACATAGGATGTTAACGTTAGGTAAAAACTGGATAAAATTGGGTGAAGGTATACCTCCATACTATCTTTACAACACTTTAGTTTATTTGGGCTCTATGAAAATAAAAAGTTTAAAAACGACATTTTCAAAATGTCACAAAAAATATTGAAACTGAGGAGCTCTCACGAGCTTTTAGCAAACTGTCACAGAATCCAATCTGAATAGAACTCTTTGTTCCCAACTACATTTCCTCATGGTTTAGCAAATTCTGCCCACCTGGCTGATGGCTCTTGTGACGCTAAGTTATAATTACATTTTGGTTTTCATATGAGGGGGTAGAAAGAAGAATCTGAATCTATGTTCATAAACTACCCCAAAACGTAGAGCTAACTCATTCCGTGGAAGCCTGCCAACCACATAGCAAACAGGCTTGTTTTCCACCTCGTGTGTGACATCATAAAGACACAGATGAAGGTGAGTTAATGGTGGTTAAAATGCATAAGAAGAAAGAACTTCCAGTAAGATCCCAATAGAGCTGGAAGAGACCTTTGACTTCTTGGGCCTGACCCTCTGTTTTTCTGTGAAGGGACTGAGGCTTAGAGAGCTCAGGGTCACACAGCAGATTGACATAGAGTTGGAAGTAGGACCCAGCTCTTCAAATTCCCAGCCCAGGGATCAGAGTAAATTCACAGAAGCTCATGTGCAGAGTAGACTGTGAGGTGGTGTCCTGGCTACCCTTTGTCCTGAGGGATAGAGAACTGTCAATGCACACTTCAAAGTCCTCCAGGACACATTGGCTAGTCTTGCTCTTCCTCATGGATGGTGTGAGCCTCCCTCTGCTTTCATGGCCTCTTCCACCAGCTCCACTTTGCCTGGGACCTGCAAACTGCACTCCTGCACCCACCCAGAGATGCACTTTCTAGATGCACTTTCTGGATGAGGCTGGATGCTATTCACAAGGCCCCAAAGCAAAGAGCTTTGTTGCCAAGTCAGGGCTGTTTTCCCCCTGCCGACACCCCTCCCTTATTTTCGGGGTTGTCATTCACAGCTGCCTGTTAGTCATCCGGGTCCTGGTAAGGAAATGAGGCCAAGGAACTCAGGCACAGAGCCCCCCACTGCGAGGGAAATGTTGACTCACAGCCAATGCATTTTAACACAGGGAAACTCCCAGGAAAACCAGAGGGCTGCGCCTAGGCTCCAGGGCTTTCCGTTCTTCCCCAGGCCTGGAATTAATGCCATCATTTTTTTCTGGGCCAAGAAACTGCAGGAAGGCTCTCCTCCACCATGGGCAGCCCTCCTGCCAACCAAAGGGGCCACTGCTCTACTGCGCGAATTTCACAGCACCTCTTTACTCAGGGACAGCCTTAAATGTGGCAATATTATCTGAAAAATAATGAACTGGCCCCCTCCCCCTCAAAAACATCCCCTACTATGCCCCTTCCTGGTGCCTGGAATTTCTCCATTAGATTTGGATTCATTTGAAGGAGAGTTTTTGCTTGGTTTTTTAACCTTTGTCCTTGACTGCAAGGAATAGAGTCTACTTAAACTCCCCTAAGCAAACTAGGGGATACTGCAGTAATTTCTGAAGGAGGAGAACAGTAAGAGCTGCCTGGCCACATGAGGAGCACTGCTCCTTATGATAAGCTTCGCCAAACCCCTAGATTAGGCCAGGTGCCTCCTTTATCTCTCCCAGCTCTATATAACTTCCCTTCACAACCCTCAGCACAACTAATACGTATACAGTGATTCTTAGAAATATTTGCTTCATTTCTCTCTTCCCATTAGAATGTAGGCTCTGAAAAGTCAGAGGCTGTTCTGATGTGCTGTCATGTCCTGGTACTAGCCTGGTCGCCAACATGGAGAGGAAGAGCAGTGAATATTACTGAAAAAAAAGAGAAGAGAAAAAGGAAAGAGGCCAACCTGACTTTAACAGCAATAACAACCTCAGAGAGGAGGCAGAGGATGTGGCTAGGACCATCCAGTTCCTCCTAAGTCGTAAGAAGCTAGCCTGACACTGGACCACACAGCTAAATGTCACCACCTGTCCCGTTCTCTAGGAGTTCTGGCAGGTCACTCTGTTTCCAGCATTGTGAGATAAAAATCAACTCTCCTAAAAAGTAAACTGAATTTTTCTATATTAGAATTCTGTTTTCAACATTAATCATCATAAAGATCAAGATCCTTACATAGAAATTCTTCCTACTATTAACATTTGCCATCTGCAAAGGCAAACTAAATACAAGACAAGTACATGCAGCCATGCCTCAACAAGACAGAGCATGCATACCCTGCAGTGCTATAGGATGCATTCAAATGAAATCAAAGTTTTGATGGTGTGGAGTCATGTATGGGATTTTATTTTTGTGTTGTATTTACCTCCCCACTCCCCAAGGCCTGTAGACCCATCCATGAAAGCAAGAAACTGGGGCATCATTATGGGCTTTGGTTCAGCAGCAAGTTAACAGAATACCTGTTTAATGGGTCTTCTCGTATGTCTCACAACAAGTCAGAAGCAGGCCAGGTGCAGCGGCTCACACCCAGCACTTTGGGAGAGGGATGTGGGCAGATCACTTGAGGTTAGCAGTCCGAGACCAGCCTGGCCAGCATGGTGAAATCCCGTCTCTACTAAAAACACACACAAAAAAAGTCAGCCAGGCCTGGTGGCACATGCCTGTAATCTCAGCTACTCAGGAGGCTAAGGCATGAGAATCGCTTGAACCCGGGAGGCAGAGATTGCTATGAGCCGAGGTCATGCCACTGAACTCAAGCCTGGGTGACAGACTGAGACTCTGTCTCAAAAATAAAAATAAAAAATAAAAATAAAGTAATCAGAAGCAATTGCCTACCTAGCATATATGACAACTGCAAGAAACCATTAGTTAAAAACTTTACAACAACAATATTTTTAGCAATAAGTTTCAAATTTGCATTTTTTACATATATTTAAATGCACATTATATTTAGCATGTAAGTTAATTCAGAGAACCCCCCAGGACTTTCACAAAGGCTCATGATCATCTCATTTTGCTTTGGCTGTGGTCCATGCCACGAAGCACTGTAGCACTACATATCCCCTGTGTTTAAACTATAGATTCAAAATAAACAACGAAGGCACAACGACTGTAAAAGTGGAGAATCCAAACCTGAATTACTTCAATTCTGTCATTCAGTATTGACCATGCAGAGTTTTTAAATTTGTGTTTAAATTTAAGAAAATGAAACAGAATGGCTAGAATGATCATTTTAAAACCATGTCTCAGCCAGATGCTGTGGCTCACACCTGTAATCCCAGGACTTTGTGAGGCCGAGGCAGGCTAATCACTGGAGGCTCGGGGTTTGAGACCAGCATGACCAACATGGCAAAACCCCGTCTCTACTAAAAATACAAAAAACAAAAAGCCAAACAAAAAAACATACCCCAGTGAATATGAATCTAGGGGAAGCCTCTTTAGTTTATTCTTGAAACAAACACATGTAGTTCAGTCTACATGTGTGCTGTAGGTGGCTAGATGTAATTTATACACAAGCTATTAAAACTCCAGTCACTGGAGCAAATGTTTAGAACTTAGACTTACAAAAGATTTACTTGGGTGAGGAGAAGCATCTTATTGCTGACATTACTTAGCACTGCCTGCAGGTGGTGATAATCAAAAGCAGACTGACTTCCAGTCAGTTCTATTATTATTTTAAATTCTGTACAGACAGTGCAGCCCCTCATTGCCTGCCTGTGGTGTGGATAACCTTTCACCCTTGGTAAGCCTCTAGTCAGGAGGAGTATGCAGGGCAATGCAGTGGGGGACTTGGGTTCTCTCTGCATTTCCTCTCCACCAGCCTTAGCCTGTTGGCTTTATCCTCAGTTTCTCCTTTCAGTCACCAGATGGCAGCTGCACATCCAACCATTACATCCACATCCCAGCCAGGATAAAGAGGGAAGGGCAAAGGGACAAAGGCAAGGGACAATAACAACCAAATTGGTCAGTTTTTATAATTTGTTTTCAAAGAGCAAAATACACTTTTATTGTCATTCAATAGTTCTATGAGCTTTGACAAAGACATAGAATTGTGCAACTACCATCAAAATCAAATAGTTCACTTACCCCGCAAAATTCCCTTGTGCTGGTTCTTTGTAGTTAAACCTTCCCCCAGCCGTAAGTCCTGACAACTACTGATATGTTTTCCTGCCCTATAGTTTTGTCACTTCCTGAGTATCATATAAGTGGAATCAAACAGGAGGTAACAATTGAAATCTGGCTCTTTTCGCTCCTGCATAATGCCTCTCAGGTTCATTCAAGTTTTTGCACATATTACTGGTTCATTCCTGTTTGTTAATTGCCAAATAGTATTTCATTGTATGGATGTACCATGGTTTATTTATGCACTCACCCGTTGAAGGACACATGGGTTGTTTCCTGTTGGGACAATTATGAATAGCAATGTTGTAACATTCACATGCAGATGTTTGTGTGAACAAAAGTTTTCATTTCTCTAGGATAATACCTAGGAGTGGCATTGGTAGGTCATATGATTGAAGTACATCTAACAAGTGCCAAACTGTTTTTTTTCAGAGGGACTGTACCATTTTACATTCCCTCCAGCAATGGCATGAGAGTTCCAAATGTTCTGTCTACTCACTGGCTGCTGTGATTTACATATTTGTCTCCTCCAAAATTCATGTTGAAATTTAATCCCCAATGTGGCAGTATTGAGAGGTGATTGGGTCATGAAAGCTCCGCCCTCATGAATGGACTAAACCATACATGCATTAGTGGATTAATGGGTTAATATTAAATAGTTATCACAGGAGTGAGACTTGTGACTTTATGTATTAGTCCCTATTCATAATGCTGTACAGAACTGCCCACAACTGGGAAATTTATAAAAGAAAGAGGTTTAATTGACTCATAGTTCAGCATGGCTGGGGAGGCCTCAGGAAACTTACAATCATGGTGGAAGGCAAAAAGAAGGCAAGGCAGCTTCTTCATAGGTGGCCGGAAGGAGAAGTGCCGAGCAAAGGGGGAAGAGCCCCTTATAAAACCATCAGATTTTGTGAGAACTCACTATCATGAGAACAGCATGGGGAAAACTGCTCCCGTGATTCAATTACCTCCACCTGGTCTCTCCCTTGACACACAGGGTTTAGAGGGATTATACAGTTCAAGATGAGATTTGGCTGGGGTCACAAAGCCTAACCATAACACTTTATAAGAAGAAGAAGAGAGACCTGAACTAGCATGTTCAGCCCCCTCACCATGTGATGCCCTGCACTGCCTCAGGACTCTGCAGAGAGATCTCACAGGCAAAAAGTAGCTCACCAGATGCAGCTCCTCAATCTAGGACCTCTCAGCCTCCATAAATGTAAGAAATAAATTCCTTTTCTTTATAAATTACCTAGTTTCAGGTATTCTGTTATAAGCAACAAAAAATGGACAGCTCTAAAACTGTTAGGACAGCTCCTACTGTTCCAATAGGAGCCTCCCTGCAGCTGTGGCCCAGCCCCAGAGATGCCTGATATATCATCATGCAGCCTTGTCCAGGCTGCATTCAGACAGGCCCATCTTAGTACCACATATTTGCCTGAGAGAACACAACTCAGCTGTAGGCCCCAGTACGAAGTGCAGCTTTCAAGCCTGATCCAGCCCCTCCCTACCAGCCCTATCTATTGAGTAGTCAATCAGGGTGCTCCTGGGCCCTGGAAGAGTGAGGCTCAGGACAACTCTCCATTCAGATGGGCTGTGTCCTGGGGAAGGTCCTAACTATTTCACCCACTCCAGCCCAGGCATAAGTGTGCCCCTCTGAAGAAATTCACCCTAGCCCAGAATTAAATGTGCAACCACAGTGGTGAACTGGGAATCCTGAAGTCCATGCTGATGTGTGTAGTTGGGGTGTCAGATGCCACGGTGAGGCTGGAGACATGGGAGCCTGCAGCATGGTCACTCCAGCCTCTCCCCACCTCTCCAGGGAGAAGCAGAGGACTGCCTCTCCAGGGACCTCCAAAAACACTCCCTGGGCCATTGCAGTCAGAGTCACAGGGCTGCCTGTGGCAACAGGGTGATTCATTATGGAGAGAAGGCTCTTTGTGCCTCCCTTGGCATAAACCCAGCCCAAGATGTCATTCTTCACTCAGTTCGGATTCCCTAAATGCTCAAGTTGAATCCCAGCTCCACCCACCTCTGACTAGTCCTGTGGCCCCTTCTAGTCACTGACTTCTTTCTGCCTCCATTTCCTCATCTCTAAACTTGTGTTAACAACAGTGCCCACCTCAGGGGCCTCTTCTGAGTGTTAAATGAGACCTCATTGGCAGAGCACGGGGCATGGGGCCTGCACAGAGGACCCACTCCCGGCCCCGACCTGTGTGGGTGTGTGACGCACTAGAAATGAAACCTTTCACTGGACCTGACTACACAGCCTCTCAGTGATGAGGACATTCTGACTGGCTCACCCAGAGCCTTGTCTCCAGGAGCAGCCTATTAAGATGCACATGCCCAGGTAGGGAAACCCGCCAACCAAGTTCATCCCTCAGATGGGCTGGTGCTTCCCAGCAGTAGAGGAGGCAGCATCTACCCATGAGATACAATTTGAATCATCTAAAATTCTCTTTATAAATAAAATACAAGACAACCACAGTAAAACAAAATCAAGAACCTTGAGGGAAGCCCTACCTGTTATTAGCAATTGCCTGAAGCTCCTCCACTAGACACGGGGCTTCCCATGCACCCCTGCGAAACATGACTCAAAAGATGCTTCCTTTTCACCCTCCCTCTGTCCCCTACCCCTCACCCCTCCCATGGAATTAGGGGGTAGCTGGTGGCAACTGAGGTTTGAAGGTCACCCCAAGCTACCCTGCTGTCACAATATAATTCCAAGTGGCAGCTATGGGAGCAGATGGAAGCCACTGCAGCTAGTACGAGCGAGGTCAGAAGTCAAACACAAGAGTAGCCGTAGACGGTGTTTTCAGAAGCTAAGTTGGCCCACAGATGTAGTATCTGTCACACTCAGATGTTTTTATATGATTAAATTTATTACTAATATTTTTAAAGTAGGTGATTTTACATAAGAATCTAGATTTGTGGCTTTTCTTAAAAAAGATTGAAGAGCCAGGATTACCTGGAGCCAAAGAGAGGCTGCCCTCACCAGTCTTTCGCAGGTACTGCCAGGCCTCCCTCATCCATCCTCAGGATCTTCTGAACCCTACAGACCCCCCAACCTTCTAAAGAGTTTGAGTTTAAAGGGGATGTATCTGCTAAAGGGGTTTTCTTTCCTTGTGTAAACAAAGATGAAACTGGGGGAAACTGGAAAAGTCAAGTTTCTTTGTATGAGAAAAGGGGAGACAGTCCTTCGAGGGCAGCCCAGAAGCGTGAAGGGTGGGGGACTGAGGAGGAAAGAAAGGACACAGCAAGGAAGATAAGGGAGGCAGCAGCCATAGGAAGAATGTTAAAACCATAAGGTATTATTATAAGAGGATTTGGTTAAGTTTTGCTGCCTGGTATATGATGTAATCAGTTTCAATTTTATTAAAAAGAAAGAGGGAGATAGGGGATAGGGAGAGAAGGAGGAGGAAGGAAGAATGAGGAAGAGGAGGAGGAAAGAGAAGAGGAGCAAGAGGGAAGAAAGAAGAGAGGGGAAAGACTTCAATAAAACCCTATGCTGCTCTACAGTGTTTTGTGGTGGTGGGGAGTATGTGTGTATGTTGGGGAGTATGTGTGTGTGTGTGTGTGCGCGCACACGTGCACGTGTGTGTATTTGATTCCATGTGTTGAGACTTCAAGAAAACCCAGGTATATTCAGATTTTACAATGTCTGAAACACTAACCAGCCAGGCAAAGAGACGGAAATTTTAGCACCACCTGCCCCCTGTTGCACCTGCAAATCCCTTTCTTCTTCAGGATGACCCAGGGGCGGCATCCCAACGTCTGTCCTTGACCTCCCTGGGTCAGTGGTAAGATAACGGGAGAAGTGGAGTTTCCCAGATTTGGGTAAGCTCCTCCATTCCCTTCACCCCTCCTGCCCCTGACCCTTTATCCCGAGGACAAAAATAGAAACCCTCCAAAGGCTTCCAACAAACCCCCAAAGTAAGCCCGAGAAGCTCAGAACTCCTTACTTTTGATGTCCAGAGGGAGAGAAGGAACAATATTTTTAGTGATAGATATTTCAGGCTGCTTCCCCTGGAACTGCACCCCAGCCTTCTGGGCCCCAGACAGGCTTCTGCTTGTCTACGGCCTGGGTATCCTTGAATGGCAGTGGGCAGGGAGCTTGGGACCTTGGTACATGAGAGTCGGGGTGCCCAGCACCCTCTATTTCATCCCTAGCCCCGACCCAGGGGTAAGTTCTGCCTTCAGACACACCAGCGGCAGCCGATATCGGACCCCATTTCTGCCACAATTCCAGTTGTTGGTGTGTGTATCACCCATGCAGACTGTTGCTTTGTCATTTAAGTTGACTAAGGGGAGAGGAGCAGAGTGCGTGTGTATGTGAGTGCACACACACCCACACACCCACATACCATTGATGCTGATTAAAGGTTTATGAGAAGCAAGAAAATCTGATAGGATTTGAGCAGAATCCGACCAGTTTTAAGTTTTCCATCCCTAAGCCGTTAAGTCCTCACAAGCCGTTATTTTTGTTCTTGATGTTAAAGGGAGACTAAGTTGGGGAATGTAAATGGCAAGGCCCAGAGTTGCTGAGACGATTATCAGATTTGTGTAAGATTTACTCTGCTCTTTAAAAAAGATCATGCACGCGTCCTCAACTTTCTCTCTCTCTCCCTCTCCCTCTCTCTCTCTCTCTCTCTCTCTCTCTCTCTGGTTTTCTGCAACCCCAGCTTGCAGATAGATCATCAGAAAATTTAACTTTCAAGTGAGGATCATGAGCCAGAGAGTGCAGGACTCCACACTGGGGCAGATACCTGGGGATTCCAGAAGCTTTCAGGAATCTTTCAGATTTCTCAGGGGCAACCTTTTTACCCGTAGGACGGGTAAAAGAACAAGCCCATGCCTCCAAAGAGAAACTTCACAGTTCGCCTAAGTTTAACCTCTAGTGATTCATTCTCGTGTGTGGGGGTCTTCCGATCTCTGGGAGCTCCTTCAAAGGCAAACTCCCATACAGAGGGCATTTCTGAGGACTGAAAGCAGGTGATAATAGTAAGTACTGCTTTTTTAGCATTTAGTGCTAACTTTGGCATTTTGGCCAAACATCACTCTCCTCCATTATCTCACCCCTCCACCCACAGCCCCATGTTGTCAGTCCCCTTTCCCAGCAAACTTGGGGACAAGTTGACTTGTCATCATCTGCACGTCCCCACTTCACACTCTCTCCACAGTCCACTCTACTAGGGCATTGCCTGCACTTGTCACCAAAACCAGTCTTGTCAGTGTCACCAAAAACTCCCACGTTGCAAGATACAAAGGTCGTTTTTCGGTCTCTTGTACTGAGCCTCTCCTAGAAGCATAAGGTCCCCGGCTTCCTTGGCACCTCCCCCGCCAGGATCTCCTCCTCTTTTTGGCTGCTCCTGCCATTGTTCACCCACTGCCCTCTCCTTCTACCACTCTGTCGAGTACTGGTGCACCCCAGGGCTCAGTCCTAGGCCCCATTCTTCCCTCTATCCATGTGTACTCCTGCAGTCCCATGGTTTACATACCAGGCATTTACCAATGCCTTTATATAGTTCTCCCACCCAAACCCCTCCCTGAGTTCCAGCCAGAATCATGTATTCAACTGCCTACCTGACCTCCCTGCTCAGACATATTACAGATCACTCAGCTGGTAGCTGGCTGAGGCAGGACATAAAGTCAACTTCAGGTAGATCTGATCTCGAGGCCTGCATTCTTAATGACTCCTGGACTAGAATCCAAGAAGACGGCTATAAACTCTCTGAGAGAAGAGGCATGTCCACTCCAAAGATCTACCCAATGGTCTAGGACAGACTTATTCCATCACTTCTCATGCTGTGAGAAATCTGTCATTGTGGGATTTCCCCACTTAAGTATGACTAGGTTTTTACCTTTCCTGCAACTTTCAAACATGGCAGATATGTTGGGGTAACATGGAGTCACAAACACCTGGTATGTCTGTGTCTTCCCAGAGTGTAAACTCTGCTCAAACATGGATGCAGAAAGGCAGGCAGCAGGAGAAATCATTTTCCTACAAAGAGAAAACAGATGCATCATGGAAGAGAAAATGAGATACACCTTTTTGTAATTTAAAAAGCAAGACTTCAAACTTGAGGTAGACACCTTAGCCTTCTGCCACAGATTCAAAGGATATAAGGTAGAACTCCAAAGAGCTTAAGTCCTGACCCCTAGAAGCTTGTTTCTAATATCTGCCTCCATTAGCCTTCATCTTAAACCAGAAAGGTGGTATGAACACTCAACAAACTGTCAGTGTACTTTGGAAGGGGCAGATAAAAGTGGACATTTTTGCCATGCCTCTGATGTCTTTAGCTAAGCCAAATAAATCTGGAAAGAAAAATTAAATATTTCCCTAAAACCTCACAGGAGAGAAAAAGAGAAAGCCTTTCAGAAGTCCCCAGAGAAACAAGAAATGACTATTTCCAAAACAAAGTTTGATTTGGAATTATAAGAAGCTAGAGGTAGTTTTGAAAACCAGTGAACACTCATGAACTTAATCAGGCTTAGCAAAGCAGAGACAGAAATGTAGATCTGAAGTTGCCCCTGGATAGCTTGGGCAGCAGAATAAAACCCAGAGGCAGAATCAATTTTTTTTTCTTTCAGATTAAAGCTGCAGCGTCTCTCAGTTGAAGGCAGAGGTATAAAGTCAAAGACTCCAGAAGTTCTTGGAAAATAATACGTCAATCCCTTGCCAAATGATTCAGAGGCAACTTCAAATTCCTGTTTCTATCTCTACCTCTCTGATTACTTTAACAAGCACTTTCTGATTGGACCTTGGTAATTCCAGCAAACCAAGACTTTCCATAGGTAAGCATAATTTATAATAGCCTTAGACACCACTCCTCCATCACAGTCATCCTTGTCATCATGAGTGTCCAAAGCAACAGGAGGTGAGTACACTTAGCCCTCCCTGGAGTCTATATGTAGCCTGTAGTTTAACTATAACATTAGTTGATTTGCATCCTACATGGTTATGCTATGGTAGGGGCAGAATTCTGGAGTCGGTCCTCCTGGGTTTGAGTCTTAGCTCTACAGCTTCCTAGCTGAGTTATCTTGGGCAAGTTATTTCATCTCTTTGAGCCCCAGTTTTTTCATCTGAGAATGATGATGATAATAATATCTATCTGATAAGGTTGGTGAGAGGATGAACTGAGATAGAGCAGGAAAGTATTTGGTGCTGTGTCTAAGGCACAGCAAGAAATTCAATAAGCAGAAGCTATTGTTGTTACTAGAGATTTCTTAGTCAGAGGTGTCTGACTTTGTCATAGCCATTTGCTAATCCCTGGTGTTGAGTTCATGCCTCATATGTACAAAGTGTTGGTCAGGAACTCTATGATAATGTCTGTGATCTGTACATTTCACAGGACTTCACCTCACCCTCTTAGGTTACTGGCAACCTCGCATCCTTTGAATTCCTGTTCAGGGAGAAGAGCAAGTCCTTCCTTCAGGGACTAGAGAATGACAACCTTCACAGAAACCAGAGCTAGAGACGGAGGACTCAGACTGTAGACTGGGAAAGACTGGGAATAGGCGAACTACAGCCAGGGGCCAAATCCCTCCAGCCACACTAAAAAAAAAAAAAAAAAAAAGAAAAGAAAAAAAAAAAAGCTTTATTGGGGTACATTTGACATACAAAAAAACTGCACACATTTAATGTATACAGTTTGATGAGTTTGGGTACATGCATACAGCTGTGAAACTATCACCATAATCAAGGTAATAAACATATCCAGCACCTCCAAAAGTTTCCTTGTGCCCCTTTATTGTTGTTTTTGTTTTTGTGGTATGAGCATTTATCAAGATATCTACCCCCTTCATCTTTTAAGTGCACAACAGTCTGGTTACCTAGAGGCACATTGCTCTACAGCAGATCCCTAGAACTCACTCATCTGGCATAACTGAAACTTTATACCCATTGAACAGCAGTTGTTCACTTCTCTTTCCCTAGCCTGTGGTAACCACCATTCTACCCTCTGCTTCTATGAATTTGGCTATGTTAGATACCTAACATAAGTAGGATGATGCAGTATTTGTTTTTCTAGTCTGCTTATTTCACTTAGCATAATGTCCTCCAGAGTCCCCCATGTTGTCACATACGGCATGATTTTCTTCTTGGTTTTTTTTTTTTTTTGAGACAGAGTTATCCTCTTGTCACCCAAGCTGGAGTGCAGTAGCGCAATCTCGGCTCACTGCAACCTCCACCTCCCTGGTTCAAGTGATTCTCCTGCCTCGGCGTTCAGAGTAGCTGGGATTACAGGTGCCCGCCACCATGCCCAGCTAATAGTTTTATTTTTGGTAGAGACAGGGTTTCACCGTGTTAGCGAGGATGGTCTCAAACTCCTGACCTCAAGTCATCCACCCGCCTTGGCCTCCCAAAGTGCGAGGATTACAGGCATGAGCCACCGCACCCGGCCTTCTTTTTTAAGACTAGATAATATTGCATTGAAAGTATATTTGTATATTTGATTTACTTATTCAGCCATTCATGGACATTTAGGATTTTGTCATATCTTGGCTACTATGAATAATGTCCAGCACTTATTTTTGTAAATAAAGTTCTAATGGAGCATAGCCACACCCATTCCTTTACAAATAGTCATCTTTCAGGCTACAACAGCGGAACTGAATAGCTGCTTTTAGAGACTCTCTCACAAGCAAAGTCTAAAATGTTTCCTATCTGGATGCTTGTAATAAATGCAGAATCCTGGGTCCCATCCCAGACTCTCAGAATCTAAATGCCTGAGATACGGCCCAGGAGACTGCATTAAAACAAAAACAACAATACTCTCCAGGTGCATCTTAAACCTATCAGAGATTTAATGTGAGACATAGAATGTGAGAATCTTTGTTCTTGATTCCTGAGGTTATATCTTATTCAAACATAAACCCCGCTACATAATGTCCAGTATGCAGTGGGTGTTCAAAACACATCTGTTTGTTACATTTTGAAAAACCTGTTACTGTCAATGTCCCAGAGCCCACTGAGATTCAAACTGCCCAATCCTAAGCCTGCACACCCTGCCTCACCTATTTCTTCCTGCAGAAACTGCAGTAAAGGCTCTTGCACACAGTCCCCCCAATTCTCTCTTGCCCTCAGCCTCCTGACCGACGCTGGTGCCTCTGTGGCATGCCATGCCCCCTCTCCTCTTGGGAATATTGGGTAACAAATTGTCTTCTCAATGACAATCACCTCCTGATCTGTTGGCCTTACTACACCTCAAATTTTCTTTTATTACACTATATTTTAAAACACCACCACCCCTCCCTGTCTGACAGATGCCTCAGTACCTTCTCTTCGTGCGTATGTTCTGCCTCTCTCTCTGCTGTTCCCCTAGGACACAAACATGCTCAGGTTGCTCCCCCGCATTTAGAACATTTTAACCTCTGCTCGCTCCTATCTCCCCTGCCCTTTCCAATCAAGTTTCCCAAGGTTTGTGTGTACTCTCTGCCTCGTCCTCCATTCAGTCATCCAGCCCCTCCAACCTCTGCTCCACCGGAACTGTCCTGGCAAAAGGCACTGATTCTTTATGGCTAAACCATATGGCACATCTCCAACTCACTGGACCAGGCCACTGCATGTGACACCACTGTCCACCCACTCCTCTTTACTGTCTCCTCTGTGCTCTGCCCACCCTCTCCTTGGCATCCTGCCCACCCCCTCCTCTGCACCCTGCCTGTCCTCTCCTCTGTGCCCTGTCTGTCCTGACCTCTGTGCCCTGCTCACCCTCTCCTTGGCACCCTGCCCACCCCCTCCTCTGCACCCTGCCTGCCCTCTCCTCTGCATCCTGTCCACCCTCTCCTCTGTATTCTCTCCACCCTTTCCTCTGCACTCTCTCTGCCCTCTTCTATGTGCCTTGCCAGCCCTCTCCTCTGAGCCCTGCCCAGCCTCTCCTCTGCACTCTGCCTGCCCTCTTCTCTGTGTTCTGTGCGCCATCTCCTCTGTGCCCAGCCCTCCCTCTCCTCCGTACCCTATCTGTCCTCTCCTCTGCTCCCTGCCCACCCTTCCTCTTGACCCTCACACCTCTCCTCTGTGTCCTGTCTGCCCTCTCCTCTGCAAGGTTCCTGTTGTTCTCCTAGTGCCTACCTCCCCAACCACTGCTCACACCCTCCCACCATCTGCAGGGGCTCCACTTGCTGCTCTTCCCCAGATGTGCTGCTGTTCCCCAGGCCTCTTTCTTCAGCCTTCCTCCTCTCAAATGACCATACACCATTTGGAGAATTGGATGAAAGCTGAGGACCCCCTCCCCAGAAAAATACACTAAACATACTCAAATTTCTGCATAAATATCCAGGGATTCATCAATCTCCTAAGGCCCGTGCTTTGACCTTTGGGGAACCAAGAACATCTGGTTTATGCATGTGCTCACTCAAATTCCTCTGGTCACTCCAGATCTGATGTCTCCTCCTGATTTCTGGATCCCACAGTTTACCAGGAGGCTTCTCCCAGTTACCCCATGGACATCTATGTTCAGAATGTCCAAGGCTAGAGCCATTAGCCCCCACAAAACCCACCCCTCTTCTGGAATTCCCCCTCATGATGCTACCATTATCTGCTAAGCATTCAAGGCAAACACCTGGCAGTCTTTCACCGTCCTCCCTCCCTGTCAGCCCCCACGTTCCGTCAGTCCCCAGGTCCTATCAACAATTCAAAACAATTCAGTTGTTGAAGTCCTCCTCAACAATTCTCAGGCTGTCCCCATTTCTATCCCCTCTCCATTGCCCAGGTGCTTACCCTTGTCATTGCTCACCTGGATTCATACCTCTAACCACCCACACTGTGAAAGGAGCAGTCATTCCAACATGCAGATCTGCCCGAAATCTCTCAACACCCCTCTCCGCCTTACCCCTTGGTCTACAGCAATGTTTTTCAAACTGTGGTCCACCTATGGATTCTCCAAAATTTGAGTCTTCTCAATAGGACGTTTAAATTTCTACTTTCATATTTTAGATCATTTGGATGGCTAAAAGGCTTCTAACTCCACACCTACATTTGCTTTTGTATTCACCATCACGTTGGAACCAAGATGACCCACTTTACTTGTAGCAACTAATGAGAAATAGAAGTAAGAGTAAAATGTCAAGGCATCATTCCCAGTCAAATGAAGACCCACATAAGAAAGAAGGCTTTGCAGAAGTTAAAATGAAGAACAATGATGGGCACCCTATCTGCCAGAGGGAAATGCAGCATTTGAAATAAATTGTGCTAGCGGTCAACACCTTATTCACGCCAAAGCAGTAGCTCAGTTTCAACAAACCAACATCATCCATTTAAGTTGTTAATTTGAATGTTGTTAGTTTTGCATTTTGTTTGTTTTTTATTTGTAATTGTGTTAAGTTTATGCATACACACAACTGACATTTCATTTATGTTTGTCAACATATACAATGAATATGGAAAAATAATAAAAGAAACATGGGGGAGTGGGGTCATCGGGAATTATTTTTTCCTTTAAAAGAGCTCATACATTGTTTAAGGTTGAGAATGTCTGGCCTATGGGATAATATTTCTATACCATAACATGAGCACAGGCTACCACCGCCTGGCCCCTGCCTACCTCTCTGTCTACACTCATCACTCCGTTCCTGCTACCACCTGGGCTAACTCAATGCACGTGTAAAATTGTAGCTTTCCAAACACACAGCACCTCTCACTCAAAGTCAGGAATAGGGTGAGGCAAGTGAGGTACTCCGCAAAATTTTAGGGGACACCAAAAAGCTCAGTAATCAATATAGGTAATATTTTAATGCAGTATTTTTAAAAATCAAAATTAATCAAAACACAATGCATGATGAACAAAGTATTAGAATAGTAAAGACAGGACCTGCACTTCTTTGAGTTTTGAGTGGAATCTTGCCACTCCTTGACACTCTTTCTCCCTACCTTCTCTGCCTGGCAAAACACCCCTGACTGGATACATCTCACCTACTTGCTGAGTGGCATTGCAAATGGCACTTTACTTCTTTGATCTTTATATTCCCCATCTGCAGATGAGGATAATAATCTCATATGTGGTTTTTAGGATTAAAAGAGATAAGAATGACTATCGAATGTGAACACAGTGCCTGTCCCACGCCATTGCCATTGTTGGCAGTATTGTTATTGCCACAGTTATCTCCAGCAGTGCCTCCCCTCTGAAGTCTTTCCTAACAACCTTAACATCCCCAGGAAATTTTAAGGGAGCTTTTCCCCATACTTTCCTTATATATTGTACACATCTCAATTACAGCAGAAGATATATTTGTCGGGAGGCTGAGGCAGGAGAATCACATGAACCCGGGAAGCAGAGATTGCAGTGAGCCGAGATAGCGGCATTGCACTCCAGTGCAGAAAACAGTGCGAGACTCTGTCTAAAAAAATAAATAAATAAATAACAGCTGTCATATATGATTGTTTCTATACTTTTTGCCTACTGACCATAAGCTGATTGAAGTCCAAGACTGTTTTTTTAATCTTTGTTGGCTTCTGACACAGTAGCTGTTGAATAAATATTTATTGAACAAATGAGAGCATAAAACGAGATTTAGTCTAAGAACAAATTAATCTACCAAATAGCATCTCATGTGAGTACAAACCAATATCCACTGATAGATTTGACAAATATTTATGAAGCCGCAACCATATTCCATGCATTCTTCTAGGTGCCGGGGCTACAACAGTGAATAAAATAAACCCAGCCCTATCTCTGTGGCATCAACAGTCTCCCGGAGGAGATGGACAATTAAAAGCAATTACAATAAAGCGGTGAAGTGCGTTCAGGGAACTGGAAGAAGTTCCATTTAGTTGGAACATCAAGTGTGTGAGGCAGATAGCGAGGAGAGATGAGGCTGAAGGCAAATAAAGCCAGGCACCAGAGGGTCTTGCAAACCTTGATAAGGAATTCGGACTCTATCTCAAAAGCAACAGAGGAACACTGAATGTATATCAATAGCAAATGGAGAAAATCCCAACTTTGTTAGCTTAGCAAAGAGATAATTATTTGTACCTGCAATTGAAAACTGCAGTGGTCAGGCTGGCTTTAGGTAGGGACAAAATTAGGGCTTCAGACCAAGGTGTCAGGATCTGGCCTTGCCATTTCTAAGCTCAGCTCTGCTCTCCTCCAGGAGCTGATTTTTTCCTTCAGCAACACATGGAGGCCACAGCTGCTCCAGTCTTAAGGCCTCCGAGGTTCAAGACCAGCAAGTCGGCCCAGGTGCAGTGGCTTACGCCTGTAATCCCAGCACTTTGGGAGGCCAAGGCTGATGGATCACCTGAGATCAGGAGTCCAAGACCAGCCTGCCCAACATGGTGAAACCCTGTCTCTACTGAAAAAAAAAGATACAAAAATTAGCCTGGTGTAATGGCATGTGCCTGTAATCCCAGTTACTTGGGAGGCTGAAGCAGGAGAATCACTTGAACCCGGGAGGCAAAGGTTGCAGTGAGCCGAGATTGCGCCATTGTACTCCCGCCTGGGCAACAGAGCAAGACTCCATTAAAAAAAAAAAAAACAGCAAATCCTTTCTCAAGTTATTCAAGCTAAAGCCCTGGGCTGGGCTGGGCTTGAATTACCCATCCCTAGACAACCACTGTGGCCAGGAGAGTGAAATGAGATGACTTGTTTAAACTGAGGTGATACAAAGTGGCAAAAACAAAATAGAAATCCATTACAGAAAGATTTTCAGCAAGGAGTGACTTTGTTATTAGATTTCTAAATTGAAAACAAACCAGCAAACAACCCCACACTGCCGGGGCAATGCAGGGAAGCAGTACGGCAGAGGGGATACTGCAAGCTGGAAGGGCAGAAAAAGCCCACCCAAATGACCGAATGAGGAACACCGGCTGCCGGACTAGGGTGGGGGCTGTAGGCTGGGGAGAAGTGGGATTGACAGAGTATAGAGAGCTTAAACGTGGAGGCTCACAGGACCCGCATCAGTCATGGGGAGGAGAGACGGATTCTGTTTGGGTAATGTGGAGTTTGAGAAGCTTGTGGAAAGGTCCAGAAATCGATTGTATAAATGAATCTGGAGCTCTGGAGAATGATCTGGGCTGAAGATACAGATTTGAGGGTCACCAGGACATGAAAGCCAACAAAAGCTAAGACTGTGAATGGGATCTCCCAGGCAGAGCAGGTGGAGGGCAGAGGAAAGGGCTGACTCAGAACCACGGCCGGGACCAGTGCCGAAGGGGTAAGCAGAGGAAGAGGAGTCAAAACGGAGAAGGAGAGGCCTGAGCAATAGAAAATGAACCCATGGAGACCAAGAGAGGAAAGGTTTGCAGGAAGGGCATGGGGTGCACAACACCAGGGAGCACCAGAAGGCCAAGTAAGATGTGTTGAAAATAGGCCTATTGAGTTTATCCACAAAAAGTCCACCATGTCCTTGAGAAGAATAGTTTCAGGGTGATGGGTGAGTTGAGGAGTGAGTGCAAAGTGAGATCTGTTTTTACAGAAGTTGCATTCTGAAGAGGAGAAGAGAAATAAGACAGAGACTGGTGAGGGAAGCCGTTGGCATTGAGTGAAGAGGGGAGGCCAGAA
Organism: Piliocolobus tephrosceles; assembly: GCF_002776525.5. Taxonomy (NCBI): domain Eukaryota; kingdom Metazoa; phylum Chordata; class Mammalia; order Primates; family Cercopithecidae; genus Piliocolobus; species Piliocolobus tephrosceles. Next base: position 34,583,550 of record NC_045451.1, on the reverse strand, counting down.
ATGCACAGGATTCATGTTCTCCTGGGAACCGCTGAGAAATATTGGAGGCTTTTGATGCCGCACTCCCAACTTATCTTCAGCATCATCTCCTTCTCCCTTTCTTCTTAGGAAGAAAAGAAGATTGAAACAGAAAAAGTGTATACACATCATTCCAATCCAATCTTTGTTTCTATAGATGAGAAAACTGAGTCCAGAATGATTAAACAACTTGTCCAAGGTTTCACACTAAATTAGTTGTATAACGCAGGACTTCTGCCTTCTGATTTGTAGGCCAAGGTTTGTCCGTTCTTCGTTTGCCCGTGTGCCCAAGATCTCTTGCTGAAGGACCTCTACGGGATCCACCTGCCCAGCTGGGACTCCTGCTTGGAGAATTCTCTTCTAGTTAAGATCCCTCAAGACTTTCCCATTCTACATCTTGAGCCCTCCATGCCCCCACTCACTACTAAATGAATGCATGCCAGCAGATCCCAGTGTCTGCCTTCATTATAATGGCACCATTAACCTAAGAAGTCCTCTTAAGGCAGGAACCTCAGCCCTGGTTGAAGTAGATTTGGAGAAAGGTAAGACTCTTTAGTACTTCTTAAATCCTACTGAGAGATGTGTGTGTGCGCATGCGTGCACGCGTGCATGTGCACAGGTGCTGTGTTTGGAAAGAACTGGGGTGTTCAAAGCCATACCCCAAAGAAGAGTGCACAGCTTCAGTCCTCACTCAAAGGGCTTCCCTACCTGTGGAATGCTCAAGCACTTACCACACCAGCTTTCAAAGCAGATGGGTATTTACTGCGCACAAATGTTACATTGACTTTGGAATGTTCTCACATGTGCTCTTGTGGATTAATGAGCTCCTAATATTGTGATAATAATCATTTTCCATAAATATGCATAGTCAGCTTTTAAAAGTGTCATGTGCAGTAATTATTAGCTGTCTGGGTGCTAATCGCTTTGGGAAAATATTTACTTGCGTGTAAAACAGAACCTATGTTTGTTTTGCTAAACGCACTGCGTCGCAGAGAGCCCAGAGCAATTACCAGCCTGATTTAAAGGATGCCAGGGAATCAGGATTGAGGGATCCTCACTCACAAGGGCTTGTGAAATGGTTGGTTGGATTTAGTTCAATAAAATTATCCTGAGAATCTACTACATGTAAGGTATATTAGAAAGAGCATTATATTTGGGAGGCCAAGGTGGGTGGATTGCTTGACGCCAGGAAATCGAGACCAGCCTGACCAACATGGTGAAACCTCATCCCTACTAATAATACAAAAATTACCAGGTGTGGTGGCACACACCTGTAATCCCAGCTACTCAGAAGACTGAGGCAGGAGAACTGCTGAACCCGTGAGCCGACATGGTGCCACTGCACTCCAGCCTGGGAGACAGAGTGAAACTCTGTCTCAAAAACAAAAAAAGAAAGAAAGAAAGAAGAACGGAAGGGAAGGGAAGGGAAAGGGAGGAAGGGGAGGGGAAGCAGGGGGAGGGATGGGAGGGGGAGGGAGGGGAAGGCAAGGGGAGGGAAGGCGAGGGAAGGCAAGGCACTATCTTTGAAGCTAGAATGAACTTAAATCCTAAGCCCTTTGTGACTTTGGATGACTTATTAATTCTGAACCTCAGCGTGCTCATTTGAAAAATGGGATAATACCCACTTCCTTGTCAGGAGGTTTAAATAACATACATAGAGTACCTAACACAAAGTCTGGCATAGTGAGGGCTTCAGAATATGTTAGCTCTTTCCTCTTCTCATACACACACTGTAGGGAACACATGGATAAAGAACACAGGACTCCCACCCTCCTGGACCCTTCCAAGCCAAGTACCCAGAGGACTGAATTCAAGGAGAGTTTGATGAAAGATGTGCTACTAATTGGTCAGGGGTGCAGAGGTAGGAAAGATACCATCTAATTAGGGGGAAATCAAGTGTGAACTCAACTATGTAAGGGAACAGTCTTTGCCCACTGGCAGGGGATATAGCATGCATGGTTTGGGAAGCCACCTACGTCCATATTCTCTCCCTCACTGGGGCCTGAAATTTTCACCTTCCTCAACTCATTTCTGTGAAACATTGCACTTTCCTTGCCTATCCCCTGGGGGAGCAGGGAAGGTAAGACAATAGCCCTTAATACTTCAGGGTGAATAAATGTATCCCAGTTATAGGGCAACAGGATAAAGGAGGCTGAGATTCGTAAAGGGGAGCTTTTGAAATGCACTAAAACAGGAGACGATGGGAAGAAAAATCATCTTTTTATGGCAGGCTGTCCCCACTTTTGCTTTCCCTGCTCTCTTGGGCTGGAATGGGAAGTCTGTCTTACAGACTTCTGCAAACCCATGGCCTTCTTCCCGCCTTGCTAACCTTGGGGTTTCACGAATAGGCTAAAATAACACAGGTCTACACTCATCCATTGGAAGTCTGGGTAGGATGGTGATAAGATACCTTATGTTCAACCGCACTAAGGAAATGATACAAGCAAGATTGTATGGGGAAGTTTAACTGAGCCAAGAGAATGAAATACTTTAAAGAACATCAAAAACTTTTATATACCTGCAGAAATGCATGGGTAGTTATTCCAAATTTTCCTGGTTTTTACAGGTTTGCACCATGGCAGGTCCCCCAAAGAATCAGAACCCTTTATGGATTTGCTTGGGCTTGCTGGGTACTGATGTGACTAAGAAAGGGACATGATGTAACGGAAAGGACATCAAATTCTTGTGAATGTGAACATTCTGGTAAATATTATTTTGGGCTAATAGTGACATTGTGTGCACAGGTGCACCAGCGATCATAGGGAATTTCCTAGCACTTAGTGTGCTTCTAGTTTTAGATAACCCCCTCCTTTATTCCCTGACCCCTTGTATTTTCCTCATCTTCCTCTTTCCAGACCTCTGTCCTCCCCATTTTGTTTACCCGTGGACTGGAGCCTGTGTCTTTGCCATTGTCTGGTTCCTAGAGTCCCAGGCTTTGGGAGGCCAGTTCCAGGTGGTGTCCTCCCTGCCTCTCCATCTTGTCATGAGATGTAATATTTACTTGTAACATAGGATCATTTGGAATGGGAGTTCTGAGGAGGTGAGAGTGAGAGCTTTGCTGTTGACTGACTTGAATCACAGTTTCTCCTCAAGCCGTAGCCTCCAGAGCTTCCTAACATAGTAAAATGTCAAGAGCAGACAGGGGAGATATTAGTGTCTTTCTACCTCTCATTAAAGGTGTTTTAACCTAGATAGATAGATTGATTGATTGATTTAGGTGAACTAAGGCACAGATGAAAATAGTCCTTCTACATTTCCTTCAAACTTATTTTCTGATTCAAAGTTTTTCTTATCCAGATCATTTCCTCCACTTGCAATGTAGCCCTGCCCCAGGAGACCAGGATTCCAGATGGGAAGCAGAGGTGTGACCTCAGCAGTTCAGCCAGTTGGGCCTCTGTTTTCTCATCTGTAAAGCAAGAGGTTTGGCAATTACTCAGGCTCTTTTGCTTTCAGGAAACACATCTACTCTGTTAATTCACATAAGAAAATATTTTGCTTCTGATTTAAGATGGCAATCTGAGCACATATATTTATTTCCCTGCTCACCTGAAATCTCACTGAAATTAAAGTGTAGAAGAATAAAAAGAAACAAACCTATAACAAGGAAGAAATGAGATGAGTGGAGGCAGGGGTGACAAGTAAGAAAGTTCAATATGTTTTTAGAAGACATAAAGTGGATGGGGCATGTTGACTTACAGGTAACAATACTATAAAGAGACTGAAGGAACAAATTCTAGCTGGCCTAGGAAGACTGACAGTGACAGCAAGAATGAGAATTTGGGTTGAAAACTGGGAGATTGATTGAAAATCTATACCTAAAATATAAACACTAAGGAGTACCACTTGGCACCCCTTCTCTCCATATTTCCCACCACCTCCATCTTGCCCCCTGAGTGGGTGGTCCAGTAAGAACCTTTATTTCAAAAAATGTAGCTGCTCCTTTCTACAAACATTGAATGAACTGACTGGAGACTACCAAGGTTTCAGGCATGCTTGTAAGGACCACAGGGTAAAACTGCTCTGCCACTGTGTGTGTGTGTGCACGCACATGCACATATCTGAGATGAGTGGCCTGATTGATGTGTTGCATCTCATGCATTTTAAATTAAAGTGTGCCTGCTGAGTGGACATACTAAGGAGCTCCAAGGCACACGTCCCACTCAAGGAAGAGATGTTGGGAGTGAGAATAAGAGACCTATGCCCAGTAAGGGAATCCCATACCAATCTTCCCTCTATAATATGAATGGATGGCCCAGAAGCACCAGGCCAACAAGAAGGATTACCAGTGTGGATAAGGAAAAGAAAGCAAAAACACTGGTTCCCTGAGAAAACCAACATGATTCAGAAAACTTTTAACTTTTTCAATTTAAAAAAGGATCAGGGAAATTTGAGAGCACACTGTATTTATTTAACAAGAACAGAGTGCTATAAAAAAGGAAGAACATTTTTTAAAAAGGTAAAAAGCCACAAAATAAATCACATTAAGGAAATTTCTCAGAATGTAGATTCTTGCTCTCCCCAAAAGAAACACAGAGATAGAAAATATTAACAAAATAATAAGAGACTTAGAGGACTAATCCAGGAGGTCCAATATTTGACTAATAAGTATCTCAGAAAAACACAACACAGAATGTGGAGGAGAGAAAATTATCAGAGAGATAATACAAGACAATTTTCCAGAGCTGAAGCAGAATACCCGTGTTCAGACCATAGCTCAGAACACTGAATGAAAAAAGACACCTACTTATATGTGTGGAATTTCAGAACACCCAGGACAAGAAAACATTCTGAGAGCTTGCAGAAGAGAGAAAACAAAAGCAGTAGACTCAAATGCCACTGTATGTGGAGAGATATTAGAGCAAGGTAGACAATGTTCAGAAGGTAAATAATTTCAAATCTAGAGTTTTATACTCAAATATCTGTCAATTCATGGTGAGGGCAGAATAAAGACATTTGCAGACAAGCAAGGACTCGGAAAAACTACTGTGTTAGGCCATTCTTACATTCTTACATTATGACAAACACCTGAGACTAGGTAATTTATAAAGAAAAGAGGTTTAATTGGCTTACAGTTCTGCAGGCTGCACAAAAAGCATAATGTGGACATCTGCCCTCAGGAAGATTCTAATCATGGTGGAAGGCAAGGGGGAAGCAGGCACATTACATGGCAGGAGAGAGAGAGAGCAAGAGAGAGAGAGAGAGAGATGCCACACACTTTTAAATAACCAGATCTCACAAGAATACACTATAAAAAACAGCACCAAGCCATGAGGGATTCATGCCCATGACCAAACACCTCCCACCAGGCCCTGCCTCCAGCATTGGGGATTACAATTCAACATGAGATTTGAGCAGGGACACATATCACAACTATATCACCTGCCTCCCAAATATCCTTTCTAAAGAGGTTTCTTAAAAATGAAAAGTTGTAACTTGAGGTTGTATTCAAACACAAACAGTGAAATAAACCTAGAGAGGAAAAAGTGTGGTGTCCAGGGAACAGGGGTTGGAACGCTCCACCTCCAGAAGATGGCTGAATAGCAACTGAGAGGACCAGTTTTCAGGCCAGAGTAGCTCCTGGGAGGGAAACCTGGGGGTAAGGTGGAGAAATAGATTGCCATAGATTGTGTAATTAAGAACAGTTTTAGTGGTCAAGAATATAAGAAAGCCAGGTTTTATCATAAAAATGAAAGATAGCAATTAGAAACTTCAGGGAAAACTGTACCAGGCAGTAAAGCTGCAAATGAGAAGTAATATAACATGTAGCACAATTTTAATGCACTGATGGAGAATCCATTTGATCTCAACGTCAGCCAAGAGAAACATAATCCTGGGCCCTCTTTGGCCCGCAGAGTATACAGTCATAATGATGTAAATGCTGTTTTCCACTTCAGTGATAGCTTTCAGCTACGTGGAAGGCTCGGTTGAGTCTGTGGGCAGGATGGAAATGTTGACACCCCTGACAATGTGTGTTACTCAGGATATCTCAACCATTCTATTCAACAACCCTAAACTCTCAGTGACATCATCATAAGGGTGGATTTCTTTCTCATGTCACAGTAAATGAGGGAAATCAAAATGAGGAGGTGGGATGGTATTTCTGCCCCATGTAGTGACCCAAGGATCCAGGATCCTTCCCCATCAGAAGACGTTGTCATTTTTAGGTCTCCAAGTCCTCCACCAAATTGTCCACTTTCTTCTTGCAGACTAGAAAAGAGAATGTGTGGGAGACTACCCAGGAGGTTTTAGAAACCAAACCAGGAAATGGCACATGTACCTCACCCTAGGTTCCATTGCCCAGTCTCAATTACATGGCCTTAACCAACTGCAGGGAGGCTGGAAAATGCAGCTTAGTTGTGTGTTCAGGAGGAAAAGAAAACGGGTTCAGTTTCACTCTGCTACATGATGCAAAAGTAAAGGCACCAGAGGGAGAGAGAACTAGAGAGAAGAGTTGGGGCCTTCATATCTGCATCTTACACAGTCACATTAAGGAAATGTCACACAATCACAGTGTGACACAGGCCAAAAAAGTTTGTGAACATGAAAGCAATAGAAATAGATGTCTAGCTACATTATTTAAAGTTAAAAGGATTGCCAACAAGAGAACCAAAAATAATCCTGTAACTTAAGAGATCTATCAACAAAGGGCCTTGTTATGGGTTGACTTGCATACTCCAAGAAAGACATGTTCAAGCCCTGACACCCAGTACCTGTAAATGGGACCTTATTTGAAAATAGGGTTTTTGCAGATATAATAAAGTTAAGGTGAGATTTTTAGAGTAGACACCCTTCCTCCACAGAAGAGAAGACAGAGACACACCTGGAGAAGATGGCCATGTGATGAAAAAAGAAGAGATCGGAGTGATGTATCTATTAACCAGAGAATGACAAGGATTGCCAGCAAACACCAGAATCCAGAAAAGGCTGAAAGAATTCTCCCATACAGGTTTCAGCAAAAGCATGACCTTACCGACAACTTTCAGACTAATGGCCTCCAGAACTGTGAGACAACACATTTGTGTTGTTTTACATTACCCGGTTCGTGATACTTTCTCACAGCAACCCCAGGGCATGGACCCAGGCCCATTCTCACCTATACAGAGCTGAGGGTAAGTTGCCAGGAATAAATGCCAGGAAAGGCTGGGTAATTACATGCCTGTAATCCCAAGACTTTGGGAGGCCGAGACAGGTGGATCGCTTGAGCTCCACCTGCACCAGCCTGGGCAACATGGTGAAATGCCATCTCTACAAAAAATGAAAAATTAGCTGGGTATGGTGGCATGCTCCTGTCCCAACTACTCAGGAAGCTAAGGAGAAAGAATCACTTGGGCCTGGGAGATTGAGGCTGCAGTGAGCCATGATCACACCACTGCACTCCAGCCTGGGTGACAGAGTGAGACCCTGTCTCAAAACAAAACAAAACAAAACAAAACAAAACAAAAACACGAAAGCCAGGAAAGCCCCTGGCCTTGATGGAGCAGGAGGTGATGTTGGTTAGAGTCTTGCAAAGGAGACATTCAATAAGGAAGAGGTGAAGTCATGGAGGGTTTGATGGTTAATTTTATGTGTCTACTTGACTGGGCTAAGGGATACCCAGAGGCTGGTAACACTGGGTGTGTTTCTGGGCATGTCTGTGAGGGTGTTTCCAGAAGAAAGCAGTATTTGAATCAGTGGACTGAGTCAAGAAGATCTGCCCTCACTAGTGTGGGTGGTTATCATCCAATTCACTGAGGGCTTGAATGGAACAAAAAGGCAGAGGAAAGAATTTGCCCTCTCTGTTTGAGCTGGATTATCCATCTTCTCTTGTCCTTAGACATTGGCACTCCTGGTTCTTGGGCCTTTAGACACAGATGGGAATTTACACCACTGGCTCTTCCAGCTTTCAGGCCTTCAGATTTGGACTGGAACTACATGAGCTGCTTTTTTGGGCCTCCAACTTACATACAGTACATTGTGGGACTTCTCAGCCTCCATAATCACATGGACCAATTCCTTATAATAAATCCTTCCCTACATATGTATCTATATCCTATTCATTGTGTTTCTCTGGATATCCCTGACTAATACAGAGGGATCTAAACTTGATCTCACCGGCAGTGTGGAACCACCGGGAGGCTCTTCCCCGCATGGACCTGGTATCTGCCATAGCTCACTCCCTTTCTCCCTGTTTCCATGTGACCAGGTCTTTAAGCCTTGACATTAAAGACTTAAAGAGACCAGAGTTGACTCCTTCTCCTCTGGCATTCAACAGCCAGCATTGCAAACTTCTAGAAAATAGAGGAGCCCCAGGGAAATCTAATAACAGCCCTACTTAAGAGCACTCGACAATTATTACCTCCAACTGTGAGAGAGGCTGAGTAATTAAAAAGGGTTCTTTATTTTGATTAAAAAGATTCCTTTTAGTGTTTCTGAATCTTTAGTGAAAGCCCAGAACTCTATTTTTAGCCACAAAACAAGATATGTGGCCGGGGGCAGAGGTGTAATTTAAAACATGGGATGAGCATTTGTAACCTGAAAAATGAGCACGCGCCCCCAGTGGCCCCCAGACTGAGCCCAATCCCACCCAATGGCTTTCAGGAGGCACAGCAGCATGGCAGCATCAACCCTGCCACATGGATTAATAGGAGGCCCAAATTAATTGGTTTTAATCACTATAAATTTCCTTCCCAATAAAATTTCAAGAATTTCCAATCATGCTGATTTATATATGTAATTAGAAATCCACTCACAGATGTCACACTGCTAGGTGGTGGGGAGTATCAGCCCCAGCTTAACTCCAGCTTGAGGCCTAAGCAATGAAAAATGATGAAGAGAAACTTGGCAGGAAGCTGGGACAGGGAGCATGCCATGCCCCCTGGAAAGTGTCTGCCCCTAAGGTCACATGGGGGCTGCTTCCCACCAAGCACAGATTTTGCCTTATCTAGCCTCCAATCCCTCCCCTGCCCTTAGTCTAGATAAGAGCAGATCAAAGGAGTTTTGCATGTACCAAACAGACAGGCTTGACTAAGATAAGGATGGTGAGTGACACCACACCACTGTACCCAGCCTTCTATCTGTCCAGAGTAGCAATGGACAGAACTATGGGATTCTAGAGCCACAGGAAGAGGGACACTACCCTGCCAACTTCCCACTTCCAACAGGCAGATTTGTTGCTTTCAAATTACACACATCCCAGGTTATCTAATCCGGGGTGTCTGTAGACGAGATGACAGGACTTTCAACTCCTGCTTGCTTTCTTTCTTCGTCGGCTGCTATCCTCCCTCCGCAAATGACTCAGTGTTGCAGCAGGAAAAGAAAGGGCAGAAAAGTTTGCATTTCAGGCATGAAAAGGATTTCAAATCAGCAAGCAAAGAAGTCCTCCTCTCCCTACAGTGATGAAGAGGAACAGGAAAGTCTATAGATGAACAAAGATACACCAAGAGTTTTATGTCAGGACTTTCATAGTATAAAGACTCGACAGGTGGAAAGGAGGAGAAGGAGACTGCGGAACTCTGGATGGAGGAGTCAGAGGAACAGCAGTTATCATAGGTCATGTGGACTCAGGGCTCTAGAACTTGCAGGGAGAATCAGGCACAGAGTGAGGTCCCAGTGGAAAAGATTAATTCTAACCAATCAGGCAGCAAGGGCGAGAGAGCACTCAATCTAGGGGACTGAGTGTCAGAGAGCAGGGAGAAACTGAAGTCAGGTGTACCACACAGGAAGTCTGGGCCCCAGCCAGGAGCGGGCAGAGCTCAGTCCTGAGCCAAGCACGTCTGAGCTGGGCTTCCCAGGTGTACTGCCTTGAACTTCACAGTTAGTGTCAGAAGGGAAGCAAAGGTGAGATTGCAGAATGCAGTCAGGACACCTGGGTTTGAGCCCAAGCTCAGTATCATTGGCCCTGTGGCCTTGAATGAACTCCCTGGCCTCATCTGTCTGCTGTAGCTCAGACTTCTGCCCTCCCATCATCTCAAAACCATCACCAGTACAGTGAACATTGCTTCATCTCAACATTACCGACTACAGAGATGGTAACTGAGACTCAGAGTGGCTATGTCACTTCTCAAGGTCACCTAGTTAGTAAAGAGAGGAGAAAGGAAGGATATAGACATTTATTGAATAGCTACTATGTGCCAGGTGCTTTTTGTGGATTATCTTCACTATAACCCTAAAAGAATTAAAAAAAAATGAGGCTTGGATAAATTAAACATTAAATTGCTTGCTCAAAGCCACATGAGCATCAGAGGTGGAGCAATACAGGGCTAAACGTGGAGTCACTTTGTCAGCTTAGCTCTGATTTTAGTGTCCAGGGAAAGGGGCTGATGATGGGTTGGGTTTTTGAAAGTATAAGAAGAGTTGTATCATGATGCAGTCAGTACTCTAGGGAAGACGTGAGAGGCTGTTCAATAGGCAGCTGGAGGTTGTTACGCCCTAGGAAGGTATTGCAAGGTCAGAAAGTCAACAAGAAATACCCCACTTGTCCCGTCAATTTCTGAATTGACTGAGAAATAAGACGCAAGAGTCAGGCAGAAGGAATCCGGAGTAACAGCTGTATTGATAAAGCTGCCTTGGGAAATATGGTTTGAGCTTCCTGATACTTCACTCCTGAATTAGACACATAGCCTCTCCCTGACAGCAGCAGAGCCTGCCTCTAGAAATTCACCACATGGAGGAACAGGTTAGACTGCCCCATCAAGGAAGTAGCAGAGCCACAAGCTAGAGCAGCCCCACACACTGAGATCCTTTCCCAAATGGTGGGTGTTGCTATTTTACGGCCCAAGTAGGAACTGTAGAACGGCTCCCCCTACAAAGTGGACAGCTCACTAACCAAAGGGAAGAGGGCCTAGGTAGCACTGAGGTCAAATGTGCTTAGACTAAACCCTGTCTGCTTTCCATGAAGATCTCCCAGCTTCTTCATGGGCTGCTGAAGCAACCACCCGGGCCTAGGCACAATAGCTCTGTAATACACCCCGCCCCCAACCCCACCTCAAACACATACAGACATACTCAGAATTATTTTCAATAGTGTTCTTATCCTCAAAAGTGATTGGCTGGTTTGCCCCCTCAGCCCGCCTCCCCTCAAAGAGAGAAGAAGATCATCTTTGCTCTAGCCTGATCCTTTAATGCGCCTAAAAGCTGTTGCTTCTGTCTAAAGCAGACCCCAGGCCCTGGGCAGGGAATAGGTGGAGAGGTCTTAATGGGGATTAGAGTCTGCCCAGGCAATGACAGAACGGGGTCCTAAGAGGAGATTTTAGAGGTTGGGCAATTTTTAAGGGCTTAAATGTTTCATAATGCAGGCTCAGTTGCGTTTATGCATGTTAGGGCCTCAACAGCAATGCACCATCCAGGGCATAATGGATGTTGCAAGATTTGATTTTAGTAGTTTAAAAATATCCAAGTAGTCTGCAGGCTAATGGCCATTGGATAGACTCATTAGGATATCAATAATCATTCGGCATTCTGAAACCCTTTTAATGCTCTGGGACAGCAAGGAGTGAAGTAAGGGAAGGGAAGAAGGTCACGGGGAACTTGTGGGGTCACTTAAGCAAGTGAAAGCAGTGAATGAAACAGAGGCTTCCAAAGCCTAAGTGTGTTCTCTGCCACCACCCACAGCCTGGTTTAAACAGTAAGTCTGGTGGGGCCTCATTGTAACTGATCAGGGAAGGGATGTTGAGAGAGAAGCTTAAACAAAGCCTCCCACAGCCCCTTACAGACCAGCAGTTGAAATGAGTGCTGCCTAAATCTCACAACCCATTCTCCACAGTGTGGCTTATACATTCTCACCTCCTGGTCTTGGCTCACTACCTTACCTGGTACAGTAATTGCCTCCAAATAGATGACTTCTGCCTATCCTTCAGATTCCTACCTCTGCCTTCCCCAGATCCCCAGGCCACAGGTCTTTCCTGTTGGTGGCCTTCTCTAGCCCACAACTTTATACCATTAACCGTGTCTTAGAGGCATCACCTCCTCTGAACTGTGAGCTCCTGGTGAGCAGCAGTACCTGCCACATACAGGTGCTCTGTTAGGCTTAAAACGACAGTTCTCATACTCTCTATTGTTGCTTTGGCTACAGAAACTCTTTGCGTGTTGGGCAAGGCTCTCGCACATGTGCACAAATGACCACAGACACAAAGTGTCACATGGATTCAGAGGGTTTACAGGCCTGCTAAAACTCATCATGGTTCCTTCCCAGATCCCTAGGGATGAAGCTCTGGATGGAGGAAGAAGACTTTTCAGCCTGGGTAGTTCACTATAAAGCTCTTCCATTCAAACAGGAGACATAGAGATTTCTTATGTTCATCAGCCACAGACCCAAGGGGCAGGGAAATGTCATCAGTTTCTGATTTTGTACCTTTGGGGTCCAAAGAACCTTAGGAAGGAAGGAGCTCTGAATATCCTCAAAGATGGGATACTCAAACGTCAAAGATGCTTTTAAAGTCCTTTTGGAAAATGTCCCCTCTCCATGTGGCACTAAGGGGTAGGGGCCACCAAGGTCTAGTCTTGGTCAGAATGGAGCTGTCTCCACCCCTCTGCATCCTGTTCACTGCCACCCAGAGGACAGCCTGGCTGGGGTCACAGCTCTCAGATGACCTGGACGGGCCATGGAGGAGCACAGGACGGGGTGGGAGGTGTTTTGGACATATTCTCTGGCCCAACCATCTTGCTGAGGACAGGACTGCTATGCTACTGAGCTTTGTCAGTTTGGCCCGCCATGGTGCCCAGTGCTTGCTGGGTCATCACTGTGCTGAAAGAATAGCATCTAAGACACTAGCCTGACATCTTGTCACCACTTCAGACTGCCAGCCATTCTCCCTATATCAACTCTACAGCAACCTCACTAAGCATGGACCAGATCTCAGAGTTTCCACTCTACAGGTCAGGAAAATTGAGGCACTGAACAAGATAAAAGGCAGCCATGAATGAAACTTGAAATCTCCATTATTGCTGTAAAGGAAAATGTGAGAGACCTAGACTGCCTGATTTTCCCACTTTTATAAGCTTTGCTCCATTCCTCCCTTAGAACCAACCAACATTTCCTCCTTTAGAAGATAGTCCCTAGTGAGCTGTACCCAGCCCATCATCATTCATTCATTCACTCACTCCATATTTACTGAGCACCTTTCATGTCCTGCTCAACCGCTGTCTTCACAATGTCTGTGAGAGTGCTACAGTGTCTGTTTCCCACGTAAGCTTTGTTTCCATGGTTTCTAAAGGCAGCCTCCCCATCTTAGATTATGTATTTCCTAGTAAGTAGTCTCATCCCTAGGCACTTATTGCTTCTATTTCTCATGAGACAAACTTTGAGCACCTACTGTGTTACCAAGATAAATAAGACAAAAGGCCTTCCCTTAAAGAACTCAGTCTGGGCCAGGTGCAGTGGCTCACACCTGTAATCCCAGCATTTTGGGAGGCCAAGGCGGGCGGATCACCTGAGGTAAGGAGTTCGAGACCAGCCTGGCCAACATGGTGAAACCCCATCTCTACTAAAAATACAAAAATTAGCCGGGTATAGTGGCAGGCACCTGTAATACCAGCTATGCTGGAGGCTGAGACAGGAGAATCACTTGAACCAGGGAGGTGAAGGTTGCAGTAAGCCAAGATCTCGCCATTGCACACTAGCCTAGGTGACAAGGGTGAAACTCCATCTCAAAAAAAAAAAGAACTCAGTCTGAGGCCAGGTGCCATGGCTAATGCCTATAATCCCAGCACTTACAGAGACTGAGGCAGGAGGATTGCTTAAGACCAGAAGTTTGAAACCAGTCTAGGCAATAAACAGAGACCCATGTCTCTACACAAAAATTTAAAAATTAGCCAGCTGTGGTGGTGTGTGCCTGTAGTCCCAGCTATTCAGGAGGCTGAGCTGGGAGGATCACTTGAGCCCAGGAGTTAGAGGCTGTAATGAGCCACAGCGACATCACTGCCCTCCAGCCTGGGCAACAGAGCAAGATCCTGTTTCAAAAAAAAAAAAAAACTCTCACAGTCTGGAGGGGTGTTGGAGACATGAGAGACCCATGACAGGAAAGAGAATACCCCAGACAGGGGGTCTCAGGAAGGCTTCCCAGAGGAGGAGACACCTGGGCTAAGTGTTGAAAGATAGACTATAATTTCCCAGTCATAAGGGATGGGGTTTCCCAGGCAGAGGGAGCAGTACAGGAGCAAGCCAGAAAGAAGAGAAGCACCATGACGTTGGGGGACTACTGGCTGGAGCTTGGATTTCTAGGCAGGCAGTGGTGAGAGCTGAGCTTGAGGCAGAAGGCAGGGGTCAGATACCCGATTTCAGGGATGGATACAGCAGTGCCCAAAACAGATAGTGCCTGCCCTCCCAGAACCTTCATCCTAGTAGGTAGAGAAAGTACATTAAAACACATACACTAATAAATACAAAATACATAATATGTTAGGTGGCAATGCATTTTGGCATTGTCAGTGGAGGATTTGTAGATGAGCAATTTTAATAGATTGCTATGGAGGCTGCACAGCAGTGGCCTTGAGGAAGACCCAGTGGAAACAGGGAACTCCATAGAGACTGTAGTCCAAGCAAGTGACAGTGTGGGTCAGAATGAAGAGTGGGATGAAGAGATTATTGGAGAGGTGAGAGGGTGGCAAATAACCATATACACTCTGAAACCAGAGCACCTGGTTCATGTTCCGCTTCTGCCATTTCCTACCCATGTGGCTCCAGGCCTCAGCTTTCTTGTCTGAAAAACGGGGATTCTACTAATGGTCCCCACTTTGTAAGGGTGTTGTCCAGTTTTTAGGAGTCAAAGTCTTCAGGGAGCTTAGAGAAGTACTTGATGTACACCAAGCGCCCAATGTATGTCAGCTATCACCATTACTTAGCTATGGAGTAAGCAAAGCTTGATGAAAGCTTGATGGGAGCAGTGGAGCTGAGGGAGGAGCCCCCAGCCTCTAGCTAGCTAGAGAGACCTCAAGAGGAAGAGCAGGACATCTGGTGAAGATTTCAGGCAGAAAGTTGGACAACTGAGTCTGAGGAGAGGCCTGGGCTGGAGACAGTCATGTGGGGTATCATCAGTACACTGTGCGGATTGACACATGGGAGTGGCTAAGATCCCTGGGAGAGTCATAGCATGAGAAGAGCAGGTGGTCAAATACGGAGAATTCCCCAACAGTTAAGGACTGGATAGAAGGAGAGAGACGCACCAAGGAACATGGCAATGGCAGTCCCAAAAGTTTAGGAAAAGCCTAGAGCATGTGAGACCAAGGATTCCAGGGTGGGGTCACCAGTCAGGCATCTGCAGGAGACAAACCATGAGGTCACAGGTCACTAAAATATCACTGACATGAAAAAGATGAGAACAGGTGTTTAGGAGAGACATGCTTAGAGAGGGCTGGGAGCCACAGGAGGCCAACCTAGGGAAGCAACAGTGGATCTCAAAGCTGCCTGTAGGCTGGTGGGGCTGGTTACTGCTGGGACTCTGCACCTGACTGGGGTCTGAAAACCTGGGGCCAGAGCAGAACATCCACAGAGAACCACACCAGGATCTTCCTCCATCCCCCATTTCCCCCACAAGCCAGTCAGGCCCCTTCTCTTAATGAATGTCATCCAAATGTCTAAAGAATATCTATTTGAAGAGGCACCAAACCAGATCTTTAAGGCAAAGGAAGGTTTCCAGGCAGAGATGGAACCAATGGCATTCAGTGAAGAAAGGCCCCATGTATTTGAACTGAAGAAGCTCATTGGCTTGACAGTGAGGGGAGGAGATCACTGCAGAACTGAACTATGGCTGTGGGCAGGCAGAGCTGAGGAGAGTGCATGGTTCAGAAGTGGACAGAAGGTGGGGAGAGGAAGTAGGAAGTGTGGGATGGGAGGGAAGGGAAGAGATCAGGCAGGAACTGCAGAGTACTGGAGCTAAGGGAGAGGCTTTTTGCTTTTGGGTGGGGGAGGCTTGCACATGAGGTAGCACAGAATGGAAAACTGATGACAAGGAGGGAGTTGGGAGAACAGGTGAAGGAGAAGAGATGAGGCGAGGCCACAGTAGGGGGCTGGAATTGAGCAAGTGCAGGGACTCCTGGGAAGACCGTGGGTCTCCATTATATAGAGGAAGAAACTCGGGCCTGGGAGAGTAAGTAACAGATCTGAATATTGGAAGGATCCAGATCTTTGAAAGGGCAGTTCCTACTCCTGATCAGACTGTAGGGTTCAGCTCACACTTGACCATTCAATCATTCGATCATTCACTTATTTGTTCACTCAACAAACATTTTCTAGCCCTTTCAGTGTAAGTTATATGAACCAGGCCCTCTTCTACGCACTTCGAATATATTACTTCCCTTACCACTCATGGTAACCCAAGAGGTAGGTATTATTATTACTTGACATTTTCAGATGAGGAAACTGCAGCACAGAAAAGTTGAGTAACTCACCTGAAGTTGCATAGCTCATGAGTGGCAGAGCGGACCTTCAAAGCCAGTCTGTATGGCTCCAGAGCCTCTAGACTTAGCCAATATGTTGTTTTGCCTTTCCAGAAAAAAAAAAAAAAAAAAAAAAGCCCTAGGAGTGAGGAAACCTGAGTTCTGAGTTCTAGTCTTGCCTTTGCCATCTCCTCACTGGGGGTTCCTGGGCAAAATGCTTGTTTTGACCCCCTGTCTCAGTCTGTAAGAAGGGGGTGTATTGGATGATTTCTGTCATTCTTGCATTCAGAGAAAGAGCCCAGAGAACTCAGGGCCTGAAGGGTCTGGACACCTGTCCTCACTGAGCAGCCGAGATGGGAAGATGAAGACAGAACCATCCGTCTCTAACCCCACACTCAGAAGGTGTTCCTTGAGTCTGGGAGGGTGGAGAGTGGGGATCTCTGCCTCCTTTTTTCCCAGTTGACACCCACACTTCTCTCTGAGCAGCTCCCACTGCAGGAAAACTAATAAGGCTGGCATTTTATGATCCCCCACCTTCGATGACAAGAGGCAATTTGAAGAGTCAATAAAAGATGCGCTGTACCAAGGGTGTTTTATGGCTCATCACACCATAAAACCCTACATCCATTTGACCAAGGTGCTGGAAAGGGGTTATAGAAGTGAATTCACCAGCCCTTTGTCCAATAGGGGCTTCCAAATTAAGGCATATGATTGATCAACTGCAGGGGGAAGGGGTAGGTGTGTGAAGGAGTCTTTCTGAGCATGTTGGATGTTGGACATAGGCTTGGAGAGCTCCCCAAAAGATGGAACTCTCTATGGATGATTACAAGGGCCCCTAAGAAACCCCAGAGATCCCCCCAACATCCTGTCCTGGGATGTTTAAAATCCCTTTCCCATGGGCCCAGCTTTCTGACCCTAAGACCTGTGGCCTAGGGCAGTAGCTGCCTTTTGGTCTGAAACTCGCTCCTACTGCCTTCCAACTGTGTGACCTTGAACAAATCTCCCATCTCACTGCACCTCAGCTTCCTTATCCTGTAAAACAGAGATAATGATGCCTACATGTTTGGCTTGTTGGGAGGGCCTGGCCCCAGGAAACTGCTCAAGACATTGGATGTGTCAGGAGAGTGGAGGTACAACTTCCCCTGAAAGAGAACCCAAGCCCTGACATCCATACCCAAGTGTCACCAATAGCTCTCAGGACATTTTCTGAGAGCATCCATCTATCCATCATCCATCCAGTGATATACATGAGCACCTGCTCTGTGCCAGGCACTGTGCCAGGCCATGGTGATGAGCAAACACTAAGCCCCTGCCTACTGGAGTTTGCAGGCTAGTGAGCAAAAGGAGGTGATCCATGCATAAGGTTGAGGGTGTATGGCTATAAAGAAAGATAAAGTGGAGTCAGGAGTAGCATGATGAGAACATGCTGCTTTCAAGGGACTTACATGCTAATGACAAGGAAATGGACAATGAACCTCCTCACATGGGGGCTGCTTCCCACCAAGCACAGATTTTGCCTTATCTAGCCCCCAATCCCTCCCCTGCCCTTAGTCTAGATAAGAGCAGATCAAAGGGGTTTTGCATGTACCAAACAGACAGGCTTGACTAAGGTAAGGATGGTGAGTGACACTACACCACTGTACCCAGCCTCCTATCTGTCCAGACTAGCAATGGATAGAACTATGGGATTCTAAAGCCACAGGAAGAGGGACACTACCCTGCCAACTTCCCACTTCCAACAGGCAGATTTGTTGCTTTCAAATTACACACATCCCAGGTTATCTAATCCGGCAGATACAAGCAGATAAATTGTATGTGTGTGTGTGTAAATAGGGTGCTAAAGCAGGGAATGATGGGAACGTTACTTAGAAATGACATTTAGGCAAGGACTGAAGATTGAGAAGGGGCCAGATGTGCAAATAGTCAAACAAGAGGTGTTCCAGGCAACAGCAAGTCCCTGAGGTGAGCGAGAGTTCTGCAGGTCCATGAAACTGCAGAGGAACCCAAGTGGCTACAGACGAAGAGAAAGGGCCTGAGCCAATGGCATAGAGTTGGGAGGGAGTAGGTCCGCCTGCTGTGCGACAGAACATTGTGTTGCTCTCACCCGATCTTTGTGATTGTAGTAGTGTCCTGTTGTTGCTGCTGCAACAAATCAGCACAAACCTAGTGGCTTAAAACATCAAGAATATATTTTCTCCCAGTTTAGATGTCAGAAGTCCCCTGTGAGTATTAAGGAGCTAATATCAAAGTGCTGGCTGGGCTGGTTCCTTCTAGGGGCATGGGGGAGAATCTCTTACAGCTTAGAGAGGCTGCCAGCATTCCTTGGCTCCTGCCAAACCACTCCAATTCCTGCTTCTATCATGGTATTTCCTTCTCAGACCCTGAACTCTCTGCCCCCCTCTTATAAGAACCCTGTGATTGCATCAGGTCCACTCAGAAAATCCAGAAAAACATCTTATCTCAAGACTCTTAACTTTATCATAGCTGCAAAATCTCTTTTGCCATAGAAGGCAGTGTATTCACAGATTCTGGGGATTTGGGCATGGACATCTCTGGGGAACCACTATTCCATCTGCTGCAGAGATGTCTTGTGGCCCACATGTGCCTGGCGGCCTGAGAAGAGCCTGCAGGTTCCAGGGTTGCCTGCAGTAAAGTCACAGCTTTGTACTCCAATCCAGACCCACCTCTCTGACCAGGAAGTGTTACTTCCACCCTGATGTCAGGTCTTCTTCACTGGGGAGCAGGGAGTTCTCCTGCCTGGACTTGCCATTCCCCTTCCCCACCCACCTCCTACACCATCCCAGCCTCAGCCGTCTCCTTCCTCACGGCCTGCAGGAGAGGCTCACCCCTCCTTGGTACCTCACTGAGCCACACTGCCCCCCACCACTCCTCGCCCACATCTTGCTTCCTCTGCTCAGCCTTCCTCACCAGGTACTCATTAGGCAATGAGGATGTGCAGCAGCAGGACCTGGGGATATAGGGAGTAAACCCAAGGACTTCTGTCACAGTGGGAGGAGCAGTGAGTAACTGGAAAGTTTTTAGGGAAGGATGAGGGGATGCCGTGGAAGTTCAGAGGAGGGCCACATGACTGGGCCACTGGCTGGGACATTTCAGGGGAAGGAGGCCGTTGAAGTGGTCTGGCAGGTGCCCGACTCCAGCCCTCAACCACCTCCCGCTGCTGGCCACACAGCCTGCACCCAATGAGACGCCACCCTGTGCTCACTCTCAACCCAGGTCCATGTAGGTGTGCATTTTGAAGGAAGGCTCCCAAGCACCACTTTTCCACACAGGGCACAGTGCAGACCAGGTGCCCATACAACCTCAGCCCTTGCCAGCTCAAAGTCAGAAAGGACGGATGTAGAGGGGTGGTGGGCAAAGGGCCAGCCTGGTCCCTCCCTTGGCTCCCTTGGCTAATCTGACCCACCTCCTACCCCCTCATGTCCACATTGATTTTGTAATCACCAATACCCCTGGCTCCTTCTCATCCTACCTACGTAAGCCAGGGCCAGGAGGCCTAGGCAGCTGCTCCATCAGGCATTAGGCACAGGCATTAGCCATCCTTGTGGCTCCATGGGGAATGCTAATGCACCTGTTCTTTCTGGAAGCCAGTAACCCGGGCCCTCCCTACCACCCTTCCATTTCCACACCAGGCTCCCGCTGCCCACTCTCAAAGAGTGAATTTCCTGAACTGATGGGTCACTCCAACTCTCCTGCTCCCCACCTTGCAAAGACTGGGACATGCATCCAGGCAGCTACCCCAAATTCACCTGTGCATGGATCAGGACCAGTGGTGTGTAAATATCTAACAACCAGCTCCTAGGGGGAGAAGCCCTGAATTGGAGTGTTTGCCAATTTCCACGGTGTAAATACCCTCACTGTGGCCAATTTTAAGTTACCGATGGATTAAAGGGTGCCACGGAGTCAGCTCCAGCACACCCCCACAAAAACAGTGCTGAAGAGACCCACATGCCCCAACATGGCTTCTCCACAGCCTGGCACTATTCCTTCCATTACAGTGTCACTGAAGGCAGGGCTCTCTTTCAAGCCAGGGGGAGTGCTAAGTCAATCTGATCTGGGGTGAAATCCCAGCTGTGTCATTGAAATAAGGTGGATGGGTTTGGGGAAGTTGCTGAACATTGTCAGACCTCAGTTTCCTTCTGGTTAAAATGAGGTCGATATCATTTATGTCAGAAACATGAGGATTACATGAGATCCTGTATGTGAGGCACTTAGCACAGCACCAGTCAGAATCAGCACTCAATACACATAGCCAGCAGTGGGGACTGAGACCCAGAGAGCATGCTTCT
Source organism: Piliocolobus tephrosceles (assembly GCF_002776525.5). Taxonomy (NCBI): domain Eukaryota; kingdom Metazoa; phylum Chordata; class Mammalia; order Primates; family Cercopithecidae; genus Piliocolobus; species Piliocolobus tephrosceles. Next base: position 34,562,875 of record NC_045451.1, on the reverse strand, counting down.
AAGATTTGAGGACCTTCAAGAAAATGCTGAAAGGGACCCTGCACCTGGCACAGTCCCTGGCCCTATCCACACTTCTTAAGAATTGGACTGGGATCGGTTCTTTGCCTTAAGGTTGGAAAAGTACTGCTATGTCTAATTTGCAAACATAAAAATATCAGCCACATATGTAGACTGAGTCTTCTACATTTTTTGATTTTTAGGGGCACAAAGAAGACCTCCTGTCTCAAATAATACCTTTCACACCTGCTCAAAGACACCTAAAATTCCAGCATGGCAGCTTCATCCATCCCAACACTGGGCTGTCATCATGCACTCCTTCCTTGGAGTGGGTGAGCATCAAGTCAAAAGCATAGGATGAAAGAGACTAATGTCACCTGATGCGTGCTGGCCAAAGGAGGGCACTGAATATGAGGGACAGAGAAAGCTGAGCCCTGGAAGGAGGGGCCTCTGGACCAACTTAATGGTGTCCTGGTTTCACTAAATCAAACCCCGGTCTGGATGGAAGGGGATGGCAGCAGTTCCCCGTGCCTCTGTTATTTGAGGAGCACTCAGTCTGAGGCAGTTGACAGCAAAGGCTCTGGAGGCAGTGACCTCCACAGTTGGAAGCCAGACCCAGAGCAGCAGGACCTGTACAGAGGCCTTGGTTTGGGTCATCCCCCAGGCCCAGAGCTGCTGAAAGCTGAGAATAGGAAAGGTTTATTTGAATTCCTAGACTCATATCATCACTTCAAAGATCACTTTTAGTAACATCAGTGGGGGAGGGGAGAGGCAGAAGAGCGGGTAGTAACTACTGAGAATAAAAGCACCACTTAGTAGTTTGGTTTGAAATAAAAATCTTACCCAGACAATGCATGGGCCAGGCTAGGCCCAGGAAGTGATAAGAAGATGGGCCCCAGGTTAGAGAAAATACAAGACAAAAGGAGAGTGATGAGGGAGAATAGGAGGAGAGGGAGATGAAGAGGGAGAAAGGAGATGAAAATAAAGGAAAAACAGGGAGAGAGAAAAAAGAGTAGAAGAGACAGAAAAGGAAAAGGGAAGCAAGGAGGGAGAGAGGAGGACAGGGAGGAAGACAGTGAGGATGGAGGGAAGGAAGGAAGGAAGGAAGGGAAGAGGAGAGAAGAAGGAAGGGAGGGAGCAAGAGAGACAGGGAGGAAGTGAGAGGGAAGGGAGGAGAGAGAGAGGGAGGGAAAAATGAGAAAAGGAGAAAGGCAAGGAAGAGATAGAATAAAAGGAAGGAAAGAGGACAAAAAGAAGAGGTGGGAGAGGAGGAAGAGGAGAGTGCGGGGCCTGGCGGATGAGGACAGAGAGCTTGGGGAGGGCGAAGGGAAGGGCAGCAGAAGGGAGCAGTGGGAAGGGAGGAGAGAGGAGACAGAAGACCTTGAGAGTCTTACGTCTGGATCAAGGCATGACTGATAACATTCCAGTGGACCATCTTTCAGGCCCCTTGTTTGATGACAAAGCTCATCCCCCCCTCCACCATCCATTATCGGCTCTCCCTCCCTGAGGCAAGAGCATCAATAATGCTCCCTCTTCGAGATGCACGTCCCCCACGCTGAACGAGCGATGCAGGGCTGGCCATTGCTGGTGGGCATTCCCGGCCGCACATCATTACCACCCTCCAATCCTTCACCCCACCTGCCGGGCCGCTGACCACCCTCCTCCGACGTCCCCCTCCTGCAGCAAGCTTCTCTTCTGAGGGCGGGACCCCAACCCCCAGGCAGGCAGCCAGAGTCTCTGCCATTGCTGGTGGATGATCTCTGACAACTTGGTATCAGGGCTTCGTTTTTAAAAATGATTGTTTAGTTTTGTTTTGCTTTAATTAAGGAGATTGAACTTCCCCATTCTGGTTGGCTCTTCCAAGAGACCTAACAGTTTGAATCTCAATGCAAACATCTTCAAACATCTGTTGCCGTAATTTGGTTGGATTAACTGTCTAGTTTGCTGGGCCATCTGCTGTTCCCCCAAACCCCATCACTGCCTCTTCCCCAGGCCAGGCAGGATATCTCACCTCTGCAGGTAGAGGAAAGGTTTCAGAGATAATCCCAGTCAAAGTCACAAGTTTTCTTTCCGTAAAACTTGGAAACAGACTGGCCATGACCCATGGGACGCTAAAGAAGGAGGGTTGTGTCTGAACAACTGGTGAGTTTACCCCTCAGGTCTGTGTGCTCTTAAAGGGACAGCTCTTCTTAGACCAATTGAGCCTTCCTCTCCCAGGCCAGGGCTGTCATGCAAGGATGCTGGGATTACATCCTGCACAGCCCCACAGGCTCTATTCTACATGAAAGGCATTGCTGGGGTTGTGCAGTAAACCACCTGTGCAGCTGTATAGGGCAACCCTGTTCTCAGTCTCTGCCAGATCTTCCCTCCCTTTGCTTGGCATTCAAGCACCTTTCATGGTGCTTCTTCTACAAGACAAAGGCACTGGCAGGAAAGTCAAGGAAAACCCAGATTTTCCTCTAGTCTCATCGTCCAGCTAGCGTGACAAGTGCCTCTACCCAAGAGAAGATCTCCCAGTTCCTACCTGGGCACACCAAATAACACACCCACTCTGCTACAGAGAAGCTCCTCCTAGGCTGAGCTGACATTTGGCAACCAGGCCCTGCCCTAGCTCTTCAAGGGTGGACAGAGGATTCTAGAGCTCCAGCCACCTGCAGACTCCTCAAGAGACTTCCAAATGCACCAGTGCGGAGGATCCTGGGATATGCTTCAGAGGCTTAGCTTGGGGACTGTGCACTCCCATGTGTGACCCTAGGGCTGGTTTCAGTGAAGCCAGCCAGAAACCATCGTCAGGTCATGCAGAATAGGGTGTGACAGTAATATAAGCAGAACAGAGCAGGTATTAGGATCTCTGGATTTGCTCTTCCTCCACTGCCTCCCATGGAAACTGCCTTCTCTCACCCTCCCTCACTTGTCCCTTCAGCCAGATCAGCCTCCTCATGGTCCCCCCTAGACTGGGTCTGCCCTTTGGCTCATGCCATTTTCTGACCCACCTGCCTCACTCTATCTCACTCAGCCCCAACATCCAGCTTCATGCTCCTTCTCCATGGCACCCCCAGAAACAATCCTCCAGTTTCAAACTCCCATGGCAGTTGTCAGTTCCACAAATGTGACAATTATTATCTACTTCCTCCTATTATTGAATTATTTGATGTCATCTGCACACACATGGTCATGCAGTATTTATGAACATGCATGGCTCAATGAGTGAATCAATCAATCTGATATCAGTATTATAACTAAGGTCACAGTGCCTTTGCAAAAACCATGTACATATTCAACATATAGATATAAGACCTACAACCCTGAACACCTGTAACTGATTCCAAGGTGTGCAAGGGTTGGCAGATGCCACTGGGAGAGCGGTCCATTTCACTGGTAGCTGCGAACAAAGTCAGCCAGTTAGTAGAAACCTGTTTCTAATTGCTTGACATATAATAGATACACCTCCAAGCAGCTGAGACCACCGAATCCCATTCAAAGCCCTGCTTCCCGGCTTACACCTAAGCCTTTCATGTTTTATTAGAGCCCTGCACATTTCATTTCCTTTTATGTGAGGAAGAAAATGGACCCTTCGTTCTAGGAGGGGGCATTCGCAGACACACTTTTACTTATTGAAGGGCAGCTTTGTAGAAAGCAAACCCCCTGTCTCGGGTTTGTGGATTCAGGTTTAAGGCAGGTGGAGAAGACAGGGGTCACTTTCTCTCCCCCAGTATCATCCAGAAACATGAAGATCTCAATCACACCCAGCCCAGGGTGAGACCCCGTGTGAACAGAGCCATGCAGCCCCTGCTCCCCAAGCTTGTACACTTAGCTGCATCCCCAAGAGCAGAGCAGCCCCCACAACACATCCCCAGTGTGGCCAGTGTCTCAGCAGAGTGGACAAACCAGCAAAAGCAGTCATAAATCAGGGCTCCCAGCACTCCCACACCCCATTTTCCCCTGCCTCTCCCAGCCTGGACATGGAGCCCACCCACAGCTCTGCTGGCAGAGGACCGGCAGCCTTGACCCCACCAGCCAGCAGTGACCTGGAATCCATCATCCTGCTCAAGCTCGGGCATGTGCTGGGGCTATAAAGCACCCTTCGCCCCCCAGGAGCCCAAGAGTGTCAGGATTTCCAGCCTGCTCCTGTCCTTCTGCTCCAGTCAGAGGAGCAGGAGGGGCTTGTGCACCGCACTTGCCTAGGCTCAGAGGAGACACCAGGCCCAGCTTTTGTCCTGCTCTCTAGACCACACCCCCAGCCACAACCACCAGCCAGGTTCCTGTCATGGACAGCTCCCCCTAAAACTGTGTGGAGAATTGCCTCTGCCAGGAAGCTTCTTCCATGCTCAAGCCTTTATGAGGCTTGAATTCTCACAGCAGAACTGCTGGGGAACCATAGCTCCTGCTGGGTGATTTTCAGGGGCCAGTTTCTGTAGCTGGGCCAGTCCCTGCAGCCTCCCACTCCTGCACCATGACAAGCCAGGCCCTTGGTAAGCCTCATCACACTGGCAGCAGTGAAGCCGCTCAACCTTTATGAAACCATAGGTGCAAGGTCTGCCTTTTTGCATACCATGGATGATCACTTTCAAGAGCTTCTGAAGCTCATACTTGGGTCTCCTGTATGGCACATCACCTGCCCCAGTGACACAACTACTAAGTGGCCGAGGAGAAATATAAACCTCAGTGTCCGAAGCCCAAACTCCTTTCACATCACCACATTGCCTCCAATACCGGGGGACCTGAAAGGACCATGTATCAGCCCCAATCACCCTGACCAATCAGCTGGCTGACTACTCCAGTACCACAGTGGTACCTCCAGAAGCTACGAGCCTGGACTAAGTAAATGACCTTCTCAGTAGAGTAGGGTCATGTTTCCAGCAAGGGTAAATGAAGAACTGGGCTTTCTACAAGAGCCTCCAAAAATAAAAACTGCAGCTGAAGCATCTTAGAGAGAGGGGACAAGGATAATGTGGAATTGGACCCAGATCAAGAACAGTGGCCCCACTTGTTCTGTGTCCAGACTGGGAGAAGCAGAAGAAAGCAGTGAGTTTTCCCTTCGCTGCAGCCAAAGCAGGCTTGCAGAAGACAAAGTCAATCCCTCATCTTTCTGCTGAAGGCCTTTCAGTGGATCCCCTGGCTCTCAGGATCAAGACCAACATCCTTGTACAGTCCATAAGGTCCTGAATAGCAAGGCCCTGCCCCCTCCAGCCTCCTCATACACATGGACCCTCACCCAGGGAACCCTAGCCCCACCCAGGGTCCTTTGGTTCCTCCCACATCATGCTCTGTCCTGTATCTGGTTCCCACCTGCCCTCTGGCTCCTGGGCGACACCCTAACTTTTGCCTTCAGGTCATAGCTCTGTTACGTGCCCCTGAGGGAAGCCCTCTCTGAGCCCCAGACAAAGGCTGGTTCTTCCTTCTGCACACTCTCATAGTGCTTCCTGCCTCTCCCTTGTAATGATCACCACCACTGTCATCTGACTTAATTGTTTGATGAGTTGGTTATAATCTACCTTCCTATAGACTGTAAGCTCCATGAGGACAAGCACCATGACTGTTCCACTCATGGTATCCTCAGCAGTAGCACAGCTCTTGGAACGTGATAGGTGCTCAGAATCTGACTGTTGCATGAGCAAAGGAATCCAAGAATGCTTTATCAAAAAGTGAAGGCTTGGAAACTGATGTAATAATAGGGTGGGACAGACACTTCCTGGGAAACTGGAGGGTGGAGGAGGCATGCCGTTGCTTTGGAAACATGAATCCTATGCTCAGAATATCTGGTCCATCCCAACCCTGCCCTGACTCCAGGACCTGGTCCCACTCTGACTTGGAGGCTCAACCTTTGCTAGACTATGAACATTTCTACAGTTTGCAACCCTCTCATCTGCTGCAGCATTCTCATGTACCACACACCTCCATCTCATTCCTATGGAGGTAGGCATTATCAAATAGCCCTGTTTTTCAGATGAGAAAAAAAACAGGAAGGCCAACTGGCTAGCGTAGTGTAACATGTTATTAAGAAGCAAAGTCAAATGTAAGCCTAGGACTTCTCCCTACACATCTGGCACAGATTTTCCACTAGCCCTCAACATGTGTATGACTTGGATAAAAGTGAGGTGAGGAGGAAGCAGAATCCCCGTTACTCAGCTGAGTGCTTTACCCTTCCCTCTGCTGACCCAGAGTGAAACATGGAGCCTCCTTTGTCCAGAAAACAAAATACCTCTATGAAAGGGAGGTCGTGGGGAAACAGCGTGATGTCTGTTTCAACCCTTGCACGCCTTGGAATCAGGAAGGGAGGAGCCTGGAGATTCCAACTAGTTTTAAGCAAATGTTCAACTAGTTTTAAGCAAATGTTCAACCAGTGCACCAGATGCAGCCTTGTGCCTCATTCTTATCCTTTGGAATAACTTGGGGCCTCCATGCCAGGGGCCTCAGAGGTCCTGCAGGACAAACTGCTCACTTCTCCTGAGCCTTCCCCTCTGCAGATCCTTAGAGTGTAATATCTGCCACTCCACTATCTCAAACGCATGCCTCAATCCCCGCTCCATCTCCCAAAACATTGTTAAAATCCTCCATGCCCTGCTGTCTCCTCCCGTTTCCTTCATACTTGTGACTTAACAGCTTCTTAATTTCTCTGCTATCCTCATAGTGCATATTTTGAGGTAGAAGAAATATGTTTTATTGAAAAATGTTTGGTGGAATAAAGTATTAAACTTTGATTGTGCTGAAACTTAGATTGTGCTGAAATTGTCACCTCTAACGTCTATGCTGATAATTGTCAAGTTGTTATCTTCGTCAGTTCTATCCCATTATAACTCCAGCTTCTGGATAAATACCCCTAACTGTCACATGGCAAAAAGCAGAGGACCCTGTAAAAGTTCCATTCTTTGTCTGTGGCCCCATCGTTCTTCAAGATACTTGGGCTTTAAAAATGCGAAGACCTCAAATCCACCTCCATTACTTATTGGTGACTGTCCTGAATTGAATCGTGTTCCCAAAAGTTTAGGTCCACGTAGAACCTTAGAATCTGACCTTATTTGGAAATAGGGCCTTTACAGATGTAATTTCTTTAAGATGAGGTCATACTGGATTTGGGTGTGTCCTAATCTACTGACTGGTGTCCTTATTAGAAATGGGTAAATTTAGACATAGACACACAGAGAGAGAACACCATGTGACAGTGGAGACAGATTGGAGTGACACATCTACAAGCCAAGGAACGCCAAGAATTGCCAGCAACTACCAGAAGCTGGAGGAGGCAAGGAAGGATCCTCCCTAGAGCTTTCAGAGGGAATGTGGCCCCATCAACGCCTTGGTTTCAGATGCCCAGCCTCCAGAACTGCGGGAAAGCACATTTCTGTTGTTTTAAGGCACGGAGTTTATGACGCTTTGTTCAGTAGCTGTAGGAAACGAACATAATGTCCATATCCTTTTTTTTTTTTTTAAGATTTCTTGGATTTTATCCATTATTTCCTCAATCATCATTGAGCCCCTACTATGGGCAAAGTGTAGGGCTAGGCCCAGGAGAGGCAAAGATGACTGAAGTCAGTAACTACAAATCAACATCCTCAAGAAGTTTAGCATTTAGTCATGACTAGAAGGTATGTGTGGAAATGGATCAAGTACAAAGAAGTGTGTAATTACATCGTAAGGGACATAAAGTACTTGGTAGGAGAGTTCAGAGGGTAGAGAGTGATGTCCTGGGAAGGAGGGAGATTTGGGGTGGATCTTTAAGGATGTAATTGATTTCGCTGAGGAAAGCTGAGAAGCACATTGCATGTAACCACAGAAGCCTGGGAGCGTGGGTCACATCTCGGGAATGGCCAAACTGGCTGGGGTGGGAGGGAGTGGCAGATAAAGCCCGACAAATGCGCTGAGCCTGGGTCATGAAACATTCGCATGCCAAGTTTAGGATTAGGGCTCGACCCTATAGGCTGAGCGTGGACAGGACACTGGAAGATTCTTGTTGTGAGGTGGCATGACGCAAACTGTGCTTACAGGGTAGTGACCAAGCAGCCATTTCCACTGATGCTTTGAAACCTCCTGTTGAAAGAACTCCTTTAGAAATGGCTATAGTCATTCATTGGAGACATTCCTCGGAGTGGCCAGGCACCAGTACACTGAACTGTTTATTTCCAGAAAATTCTTGCCCTGACTCGAAGGAAGTGACAGGAACAGGTTGAGACAAAGACAGGACACTGTAAGTCCTAATGGTCTGGGATCCTACTGGAGATCAACAAGAAAGAAAAGAAAACAGTTCTGTGTCACTGTGGAAATAGGATTCCAGTGACAAAAAACCGCAATTTGTACCTCACTTTTATCTAGCACATGGCTCCAGGGGAGCCTAGACCAGAGGCTTTGGAGAACTCTGTCCTTCCGAACACCAGGACAAATCCTGGGCAGCCCAGGGACCATCTCATTTGGCCCTGCACAAGTTCAGCACTGGTGTTTAACTTTCTTCCATTTTTTTTCTTCCTCCCTGTTATTTAAATGGTTTTAAACATGAAACTAGGCCAGGAAAAGGGGGTAGCATTGTTTTAATAATTAGCAATTATGATCGCTGCAATATTAATTGCATATTTCCATAGCAAACACTTCCCCAGAGGGCCAAGGGTGGTTAGAGACTGCCAGAGCCTAAAACTGGAATTCCTGAGAACAGAAAAAGGAGAGAGAAGCAACTTCTTCCATTTAAGCAAATTACCATGGGGACTGCAAGGCCCCTCTAATTAGCCCAGCTCGCTGAAGCTCCTGCGCAGGCTGGTGTGGTCTCACTCAGTGCTACCAGGCCTGCCTGTGAAGGCCTTTGCTCCTTTCTTTCTCTTATTTTAGTCACTTGGGCAAGGGAGCAGCTTGTTTCCAGGGGGCAGCCGGGCTGGGCTGAGAGCCTGCACTCCAGAGCTCAGTGGCCCTGGCCCCCATGCTGGGGCCCAGGTTCATTTGTGCAAATCCTGGCCACAGGAGAAGGGCAAAATGGGACAGGACCGCAGGCAATTCTGTATGGTGGCACTCAGGGAGGGGGCTATGGCTGTAAAGGCCACCGGATCTGCCTCCCCAACTCTGTGACACAGATTGTGGGGTTCAGGGTGGAATTGAGGGGACAAAAAGCAGGAGAGGGAGGAAGGGAAGGGTAGGGGGACAAAGGGAAGGTAGCAGCAAAGAAGAAAGAAGAAGAGATGGAGGAAAGAGAGAGATGGGGCCCGTGAATTAGGGGGCAGGAGACAAGAAATGAGGGAGATGAGAGTGAGGACTCAAAAGAAAAAGCATTAGAGCCATTGGTGAAAAGTGAAGTCCTTTGTAGTCACCCCAGGAAGGACTTTGACAAGTGCAAGGCATTCCTACTGCAATCTCCAGCTTCAGGGATGATAGCAGAGGCTCCTGCAAAAGTCCACCAACAATTAGGCTAAAGGGCGAGACCATGGCAGAGTCAACCGGCCTTTCCCGCTCTCTGTCGGGGATTGTCGAGGTGGAAAGACAGTGTGCTCAGAGCCTGGACAGCACCTTGTGTTTGCAGATCCCATGTATGTCACATGCGACATTTCACTTCATCATCAGAACAACATTTAAGCAAGCATTACTATCTCCATTTAACAGGTGGGAAGACTAAGGAAGGCTGCCATAATCACATACTTAGGAATGTGCAGAGGCTGAGGCTTTTTCTGATACATTGCACCATTTCCCCCAGCTTCATCCTTCATCAGCCTCTAAGTCCCTCAAAGCAAACTTCCTAGCAGGAGCAAGCCCTGCCTGGCTGCCTCTGTATCTGGCACATCTCACAGGATTCAGAAGTCTTCTCCACACTGTTCCTAGTCTGTCATGCCCAGGATACGCAGTCTCCATTTTAAAGTAACTTGCTAAGCAAAACTCCAAATTCACAAATACAGACATGTATTTGCCATACAGGCATGGCAATCATTCTCATTGTAAAAGGGTTCCCCCCAAGGTGCCTTTAAATGAGGGAGCTCCCCTGTGCATCAAAGCATTTGTTTACAGATCATTGACTCCTCGATGGAGAAGCTGGGAGGCTTGACAAAGAAACCTACAAACACAATGTCTCCAGCTGCTTTCAGTGGAAAAAGATAAACAATGAAAATAAAGCAGGAGTGCTTCAAGAGAAGGGAATCCAGCTGAGCAATGATCACCGTGATGATAATACTTTATGCACACGAGCACCTGTCATCCCTCAGCCCTCATCATGCCTCCTAACCTGTGGCTCAGTCCCCTTGTCAGGGCAGCAGTGATTCCATCACTTTTACATTGCAAAGCACTCCACAGCTGACTCTACCCTGGCATCTTTAGTTTCACAGACTACTCCTGGTGATCCCTTTAGGAAGGGCAGAAATTATTATTCCAATGGACAGGTGAGGAAAATGAGGCTCTGAAGGTCTGAGTGCCTGATCTGAGGTCACACAGCCTGCGCAAGTAGACTCTCAGCCTCTACCCCTCCCTTGGTCTCTCTGAGGCTGTTCTCATCACCTCCTATTCACCCTGTTGGAGAGGGTGGGATTCCCCTCTGGGGTTACGGGGGTGACCAAACACTTGATACCTGACACTGGAAAGATGAGATCAACAGCAGTGTATGAGTCAGATAGACTCACATTCCAGGGAAGAGCATCCAGCACACCACACAGGGCCATATGGGGTTGTTAAAGGAACAGAGTGAGCACCCAGGGACACGGCAGGCAGCTTTGCAGCACCGAGAGGGTGAGGTGATCACTGATTCCCACAAGTAAATGCAGCTGGCTTATCTGAACATCTCTGTGGCTAGCAGCAAACTGAAACCCAATGCTCAAGGATAAGAAAGAACTGGGCCTGGCCCCCTTGATGTGAAGACCTCTTTGGCTAGGTAGCCCTGTCCATGAGAGCAGAATTGGGAAGGGAACATGCCTCTAGGCCCTTCAGGCCTTCCTGGTTTCCACAGGTGTCAAGGCAGCTCATGACATCAGACCTCAATTTTAAGCCTTACCCCCTCAGCAGCTGACGAGAGCCAGCCTCCAGCAGTACCCCCAGAGAACTCACTTTTCAGCAACATGACCATAGACCTCCAAGAAACGGTACCACCCAATACCAAATCAGGTCCTGAAGGAGCCCAGGGCCAACTCCATTCCAGAGCAGCTTCTCCTCACTCCATGCCCGGGTGGGACGGGCTCTGCAAGCCCCCAGCCTACAACAAGCACTCCCCTCCCCACCTTTCCCTGTTAACAAGTCTGGGAGGCTTTGCTCACTCTGTGTGTGTACAAACATTACCCGGTGTATTTTTTATCTTATTTATCCCTGGAAATCTATCTCAAAGCCGCCTTTGGAAACTCCTAAGTAGGATGTAATGTGTGGATTTCAGCCTCTGCTTGGTAGTTTGTGATGTAGTTATTCCCCAAGCCTTAGCATGCAGGAAGAAACAACCGAAGCAAAACCGTGTTTAACCAAACAACAGCTTGTAGGGGAGAGACAGGGAAGGAACGGGGAAGAGAGGGAGGTCTGGAGAGGGGAAACCAAATGCAGCCACTATACCTGTCTCTTCCAAGAGTTTACTGAATGATTTCACACATCTCCAGTAGACATTCCACTCCCCAGCCCCTATCAGTTTTACTGACCGTGGCCATGGAAGAGGAAGAAGAAGACAGGATCCCTGGCATTACTGAGGAAGGGGAATGAGGTGGCCTCCATGACACAATACGGAAAAAATACTCTTAATGACATGTTTAAAGGATATTTCAATGTTTAAAATGAACATAAACCTTGACCCCATGATGATTATATACAAAAGGTAAGCACGAATAGGACAAAAAGTAAATGACAAGCCAGAAAAATGAAAGCACGTAGTAAGTGGGACCATTTGATGTTTTTCCCTTTGATAAGTCCTTTATTATAATAATAATTGGATAATTATAATACTGTCATGGAATTATTATTAGTTTGGGGGTGACTGGTAAAAGTCTGGAAAGAAGAAAGGATGTGGCATCATCTTCTGAGAACTAACCATCTAAATGAAAATACAATCAGAGGCATTTGAAAGGGACTTGAAGCCATCACACAAATATCTCCCAATGAAAAGGTGAAGGGAATGCTGGCTGGGCTTGAAATGAAGGAGAGGTCTGCAGGCAGCAGTGGCTGCCTGAAGGAGGCAGTCCTGGACTCACTTGGAAATAGAAAGAAATTACCACACAGATTCTTGGTTAACTCCCCTTCTAACCAGGCTAAGTCTCCAGAGGTGTGTTGCTCCCCAGTAGCTTTTCACCTTTTGTGGAAGACCAGAGCTCCCCCAAATCACTAAAGAGCCAGATCTTGCATCACAGGTTCAAAATTACCCCAGGACAGAAACTTGCAGGAGGACACGTGAAGGTAAGGAGGCCCAATCAACCTCAACCGAAGACCTCCCAGAGGCTCTAGGAAGCTCCATGGAAAGGAATGTGACTCACACGCTCTCAACTGACCCCTGCCACTCAGTACATTTCTCCAAAACATATCCACACCTTGTTCCCATGCATAGAGACTTCCAGAAAACCCAGTGCTGAGAATCTGGCAGAGATGTTGCCCATAGGAAGCCCCCATGCCTTCTTCATCACTGCTTTCATGCCTCAAGTGGATGTCCAATTGGAGAAAATAAATGTTTACTGGACTGAACTGGGAGGAAACAAGGACACAAGAGGATGAGACTAGGGTATGGAGTGTTTAGGGGTTGGGCAACTTAGCACAGATGTTGGACAGGTTGCACTGAACCTATGGCTCCAGCCCTTGAGGGTTTATTCAGGTTCTCCTAACCCTCAGTCCCAGCTGCCATGACATGACTCCCAACCAGCACTCCTGCCCAGCTACCTTCCCACCCCATGATTAGTATGTGTCAGCGCATGCTAGGGCTCCACATTGTATCTGCATGCCTGTCCACAATATCATTATTGCCACAGAGTGTTGTCATTGTCATAATAAAGGTAGATATCTGACTGTGCAAGGGCCAGAAAGGTCAACCAACCAGGGATCTCCATTTCCCATGTGTCCAGCCAACTAATCTCTCACCCAGGCAGGCAAGGAGAGAGACTGAAGCACAGGCTGGGATGCTGGGAAGCAAGGCTGGTTCTTTGCTGTGGGAATGGAAGACACTGCGCTCAAGTCTACATCTTTGATGACAGCAACTTTGGGAAATGAGGGGCAGTTGGGGTGACAGTTAATTTTACGCATCAGCTTGGCTGGGCCACAGGATGTTCAGGTATCTCGTTAAATGTTTCTGGGTGTTTAGCTGGGCATGGTGGCTCATGCCTATAGTCCCAGCTACTTGGGAGGGTGAGGTGGGAGGATCGCTTGAGCCCAGGAGGTGGAGGTTGCAGTGAGCTGAGATCATGCCACTGTACTCCATCCTGGATGACAAAGTGAGACACTGTCTCAAAAAAAAAAAAAAAAAAAAAAATCTGGGTGTGTCTGTGAAAGTGTTTTTGAACAAAATTATCATTTGAATCAGTGGACTACACTGAGCAGACTGCCCTCCCCGGCATGGGTGGGCACAAGCCCTTCCGATTCTCAGATCTTCAGATTCCCAGTGGAACTACATCACCTGCTTTCCTGGGATGTATGGCAGCTCATGGGATTTCTCAGCCTCCATAATCAATGTGAGCCAATTCTTCATATATATGTGCGTATGTGTGCGTGTACATATTGATTTAGCTACAGTAGTCAAAAGAGACAAAGGGAAGGCTTGGAAAGTGGAGGCTGGGGCCACTCCCTGAGCCCGTGCAACAAAGACTTTCATAGAGAGTCCCAACCATACTGGAGGTGAAGAGAGTTCTGTGAGGGTCCTGGGCAGGACTGGGTGCCACCTCTCCTCTTCACTAACTCTGCTGCCAAGGCACATATCAGGATCATGGCCAAATCATCCATGCCATAGTATTTTCTGACAGGTTTGAAGAAACTGAATTCTTGGACTTGGAGTCTGAAGGAGTTTGAGTGGGGAATGGGAATATTTTATAGCAACCACCATATCAACCCCTTGCAATCTCCTTGCCTTGGTATAGCAAGATGCATTTACACAGCTCTCACAAGTTGGACCACTCAGTTCCCACCCACCTTGGTTGGATCTCTGTCCACTTCCCTTCCTGTCCTGTCGTGATCTTCCTGACCCCAATACCAGTCACCAGACACCACCTATTACTGTGTTAAACCTGTTCCCACTTACAGAGCCAGGCTTACATGTCCTCATATTGATTCTTGCCAGTAATAGAATTCAGACGGCGCTATTGAAGCTGAGCTGGCCTGAGCTCATTTTCTGGTCTTATGGCAACTGCTGGGACTGCCTGCCTGGTTTTTGAGCCCATGCCCTGACCTCGGGAGTCTGTGTGCTCCCTGTTTTTTTTTTTTTTTTTCTTTATTATGGATCTTGTCTCACATTGCCCCCAGACCTCTGTTCTATTTATCCCCCCTTTATGTCCACCTCCCCCAGTGCCCACCACCATCCCTGCTCCTGAATCCCACCATTACCACATCACCCCCACAAAACCCTGCTCTCTCTCATTGCTATGCGTTCACCGGCCCCATCAGGCCTCCTGGGCTTCAGAGCACCCTGGCTGTGTCTTGCCTGCTGACTCCCAGGTCCTTGTCCCTCTGGCCCTCTCCAGCGGCCACTCCACCTTGCTCCCAGCCTTTTCTTGACACCCTCAGCTCTGACTCCCCATCCAGCCTGCGCACTCCACATAACCCTCCATCCAACATGGCACCCCTCTGCCAGCCCACTCCCCACCTCGCCTGAGACCCAGCAACTAGCACACCAGTCCCCACAGGGAGGGACTGGAGGGGTGAAAAAGAACCAGCAGAACAATGGGCTATTGAGTACGAATTCCATTTCTCTTCCCACCTCTGGTTATTTAAACAGTTAGAAGACAGGCTTTGCTCACTATATGTATGCACACATATTGGCTACACGATCGCCTATCCTACTTATCCTCGGGAATTTGTTTCAAAGCCGCCTTTTGGAAACTCCTAAGTAGGATGTAATTCGGTGGATTTTATGTCCTGCTCACTGTCTGGCAAAGCAGTTTATTCCACAAACCCCTGGCATATGGGGGAAAGGGCATGCATGAAAAATGGGGCCGCTCTTTGCCCAAACACCCTGACTTTGTCTCCACCTAGGTTTGAGAAGAGACCTCCTTGCCTAGACAGGGTCTCTGTAAAGTTTCTTAATGTCTAAATTTTTACATTCTCAACTTCAATAACTTGGGTTGTTAGTATGAAAGAAGCAGTCTGCAAATGGCATTTAAAAGCAAATTGGATTTTCTTCCCCCAGCTGATACAGCCCTCGGTTCTGCTTGCCAGAGAACGCAGTTTACTTCTGTCTGAAGCAGCCATTTGTCATATGTCAGAGGATCTGAAATAAAATTCCTTTGTGTACAACTGTCTAATAAAGAGGCTCTTAATGTTAATAATTCACCTGTAAATGCCGTTTACACACTGTTTCTCTCGCACCTTCAATCTAAGGTATTGAAGCTGAAAGGTGAATGAGGATTTTCTGAAGATCCTAAATATGTGTTCCAGAATAACATTTACATCAAACAGTGCCTTCTTTATATTCCAGGCCAGTGACTCTGCTTGTAGGTGTTAATGTGTATCAGGAAAGCCATCCGCTTTTGGGGGGGTCGGGGGGAAGAAGCTTAAATCCTTGGGACCCAGGAAGGGGGAGGGCAGGAGGATGGGTTTGCGACAGAGGAAGGAAGAGAACAGAAATGGAACAAAGCTGGGACATTCGACATTCAACAAACATGCCCAGAGGGACTTAACGTGCCACCTTTCTCTTTGGCAGTAGGGTCATAGGCACAGACCCAAAGGCTTCCTCGCCTTCAAGACCTTTCTGGAATGAGGGATGGCCCAAACTTACACATTAATTGACAAATAGAGACATATTCACCTCCATAAACAAGCTTTATGAGCCACCTGCCCTGGCCCTCCCATCCCTAGCAGGTGAGGGATCCCCTTCTCTGACTCCTGCAGCCTCTCAGGCACATTTCTTTTAGGCTCTCATTATTGCCATGTGCATGAGTCCCCATTGGACTGGGAAGTTCAAGGTCATGGACCAATCTCTTTATGTCTTTATCCTCAAGGTTCAGCACAGTGCTCGTCACATAGAGATCACCAAATAAGTAGGTGTTGAATAAATGAAAGGCCCAGTCCCTGCTACCAAGTTGCTCACAGTCTAGTGCAGGAGACAGAAGCAAATAGAGGGTCACAGTGCAGGCTGAGGATGCTGCAGAGAGAGGCGACCCCAAACCTCACAGGCTTCCAACAGCAAAGGCTCACTTCTTACTCACCTTCATGACCATCACAGGTTGGTCATCACCCTCTGCTCCATGACCTCTTCACTTCAGGACCAAGGTGGAAGCAGCATCCAGGAGCATGCCAAGTCCTGGGTGTGCAGGTCTCATGGCATGGGGAAAAGAGAAACAGTGGAGCAACATGGAAGGGTCTCGAAGTGCCTGCTTCAAAGTGGCACATGTCTGGCCAAGTTCAGTGGCTCATGCCTGTAATCCCAGCATTTTGGGAACTCAAGGGAGGAAGATCCCTTCGGACCAGAAGTTCAAGACCAGCCTGGGCAACAGAGAGAGACCCTGTCTCTCCAAAAAAAAAAAAAAAGTAATTAGCCAGGTGCAGCGGTGCATGCCTGTAGTCCCAGCTACTGGGGTAGCTAAGGTGGGAGGATCAATTGCACTTAGGAGGCCAAGGCTGAAGGGAACCATGATCACGACACTGCACTCTATCCTGGATGACACAGTGAGATCCTGTCTCTAAAAAAATTATAAATAAATAAATAAAAATTTTCAAAAAGCAAAGTCACACATGTCTCTTCCACCCACATTTCATTGTCCGAAACATGGCACAGGGCCCAGCCTGACATCAGGCAGCCAGGAAATCTCCTCCCCGCTCAGGATGGCCTGGTCGGGAGAGGTAGCCAACACTGAGCCATGGTACAGACAACCGCAAACACTGTGATAGCAGAACACCCCTGGGCTCTGTGATCAAGCCAGGAGTGCTGGAGTTGCTTCCAGGGATGCAGCACTTGAGCTAAGCCAAGTATGAGTGGGATTCAGCCATTCCTGCTAGAGGTGGAAAAGACCAAAAGTGAGGCTTTGGGTGATGGCTGCCTGAGCTGGCTCCCACCCACAGGGAAGTGGCCCCAGAGGCCTTGTGGAAGCCTGCACATTTCCCACATTTCCAGGGATGGAAGAAGAAGCAGCTGCAGTTGGAGATACCAGGAACTCTTCCCAAAGGCCAGTTCGATGCTGGGATGTCACTGGCTTCATCCCAACTAAGGATGTGCAGTCTCCAAGAGCACAGGCAAGGCCTTTGGATGCCCTCCTTGCACCCTGACATAGTCCCCAGATTCTGAGAGGTTCAGAGCCCTCTCCCTGCAGACACAGGGGTTGGGAGAGGACAGCCATAAAGGAAGGCAGCAGAGACACAGACCCTCTGAGGGACCTGCCTGGGAGACTGTGTTCATTTTCCCAGGCAACCCCATCAGCCTGTGCTGGAGATGTCAGTGACGGGGGACACCTTCACGGCCCATCCAAGGGGAAATGGCCAAAGCCATGCAGCTGCTGCCCACACTGTGTGTGCATTGCCAGGAGACCCTGGAATCCACCTGACTGGACCAGAGGCGGGCACCCAACCAAGGAGCAGCCATACCTTGGGAGGGACAGTGACCTGTTAAGGCCTGGTGTTGGAGAGGGAAGCCGAGCCCTCTTATGATTTTCAATTAGAGACCAGTGACAGATGGGGCCAGTGAGGCAGAAGGTGGAGTCAACTCAGAACCACACTACTCCGGCATGATAGGGAACACACATTATGAAGAAGGCTGTCGGGAGATGGAGAGGGCTGGGCTGGAGGGCATCTGCAGAGAGAGAGAGAGATCCCTGACGGATTTCAATTCCAATCCAATCCAAAAGTGATTTGACAAGCACCTTTTATTCCAAAATAAATCTCTACCCTCCACAACCAAAAAAGTCTAGCTTGAATATATCCACTATCTTCACCCACTGGGGATGCTGTAAGAGAATAGGGAGATTTATAAACAACAGAAATTTCCTTCTTACAGTTCTGAAGGCTGGGAAGTCCAAGGTCAAGGTGCCGGCAGATTCAGAGTCTGGGGAGGGCTCATTCCTGGCTCCTACAGGGCCATTTTCTCCTGTGTCTTCCCATGGTGGAAAGGGCAAGGCAGCTCTCTGGGTTCTCTTTGTTAAGGGCACTAACCCCATTCATGAGGGCTCCACCCTTATGATCTCACCACCTCCCAAAGTCTCCACCTCCTAGTCCCATCACCTTGGAAGTCAGGATTCAACATATGAACATTTGGGGGGGCAAAAATATTCACTCTGGCAACCACCAAATGAGCATCCTCTATGTGGGTGCCCCAGGAAGTGACACAGCATTGTAGACAAAGCCAAACCTAAGACGAAGTGCAAGCTGACTTGTGACACATCCAGAATGGTTGAAACCATGAGGGGAGAAACCTTTAAAAGAACAATAACTTTGAAATACACGCAAAATACAATGATACCCTTTATCATCTAAAGATACACAAGCTAGGAACTTTAAAGTGGTCATTAACTCTATGAAAAAGTAACAACTTCAATAATATCTTGATAGTATACTTGCAGATATGAAAAGCTGAGAACGAGAGTGATAATTTTAACATAAATATTCTTTCTCTAATTATAATTTATTCTTTATTTTTCTGCTGTAATTAGGTCTATTTTTAGTTCCTGCTGTTGTCTATCTGTTTCAATCCTTGTTCATCAATCTTGGTGAAGGATTGTCTCTTGTAGTGGTCTTTAAAAAAGAAAAAAAGATTTTTGTTTTGTGAATTAACTCCCCTTTTTGTTTTCTGTTCATTTGAGCTTTCATCTTTATTAATTCTTTCTCTTTATTGTCTTTGGTTTTATATTCTTGTTTTTTATTTAATTTCTTGTTGAAATCATAGGTTATTTATTTTCAGACTTGGTATTTTTCCAAATAATGAACTTAAAGCTTTACAATATCTTCTGAAGAATCATTCTGCACATATTTTGATATATTGTGTTCTTGTGCTTGTTCTAATAATGTGTTATTTCCATTTTGATTAACTGTTTAATTCAGTAATTGTTGAGATAAATGTGTTATTTAAATCACAAGTCCAGAGATTTTGTTTTAACCATTATTTGGTTGATAGTTTCACATTTTATTGCATTGTGACTTGTGAATGTGGCATTCAAGTATGATGGTAATCTTTAGAAATGTTTTAATATTTTACAAAGGGATAACTGCACCTCCATGTTTATTGCAGCACTATTCACAATAGCAAAGATATGGAATCAACCTAAGTGGGCATCAACAGATGAATGGATTAAAAAATATATGCTATGTATACACAAGGAAATACTATTAGGCCATAAAAAAGAATGAAATCATGTCATTTGCAGCAACACAGATAGCACTGGAGGTCATTGTATTTAGCGATACGAGCCAGGCTCAGAAAGACAAATGTTACATGTTCTCACTATACGTGGAAGCTAAGAAAGTTGATCTCATGGAGGTAGAGACTAGAATGATAGATACCAGAGGCAGAGAAAGGTGAGGTGGGAGTGGAGAGATGAACAGAGGTTGGCTAATGGCTACCAAACACACAGTTAGATGGAAAGAATTAAGTTCTAATATTCGATAGCAGAGTAGGCTGCCTCTAGTTAACAGCAATATGTTGCATAATTCAAAATATAGCTAGAAGAGAGGACTTGAAATGTTCCCAACACATAGAAATGATAAATGCTTCAGATAATGGATATGCTAGAATCCTGACTTGATCATTACATATTCTACGCATTTAACGTCAAATGTACCCCATAAATATGTACAAATACTACGTATCAATGTAAAAAAAGAAAAAATACATTAAATTTTATATGTGATCTAATTTGTGGGCAACTATGTGAATGTTCTATGCGTGTTTGAAAGAAATTTGTATTCTCTATTTGTTCAGTATATATCATGCATTTTATATATCACCAGCCTTGTTAATTATGTTATTTGCATCCCCTATAACCTTACTTGATTTTCATGTTGGTTTGATCTGTTGAGAAGTAAGTTGAAGCATCTGACTATAATATTATATTTATCTATATTTCCCAGCAGTACTATCAACTTTGCTTTCTATAAATGTAAGTTTTCTGTTATACACGTAATGGCCCATAATTATCATATATTATCTTAACAGGGAGTTTCTTCATCAACATAAAATATTCCTCTTTATTTTATTTGCTATTAATGTTGCCATCCCTATTTTTATTTTATTAGCCTTCCCTGATATACATCTTTACATTTTTCCTCTTGCTTTGAATTTTTCTATTTACATTATATGTATCTTGCTAGAAAACTGCATAAAACTGGATTTTTAAAAATCCAATTTGAAAGGAATGTAACTCATTCAAAAGTATGGTGATTGCTGATATGTTTAGAGTTACTCTAACAATGATGTGTGTGTATGTGTATATGTCTCTATATGTATTCTATTTATTATGCTTTTTAATTTGATTTCTACCCATTTTTCTGCCTTTTGGTAATTCATTTGAGCTGTCTTCATTTGATTCAATTTTTTCTAATATTTTGAAAGTTATACCCTGGATTTCTATTTTCTGGTGTTTACCCTTAAAATTTTGTCAGCAATCCCTTGCATTTCTATAACAACATCTACAAATAATCAGTATCTATATTCAGCCTTAGATCAAACTAAGAACACACTGACTGCCTATCCCTCCCTCGCTTCCTCACTGCCTCAGCCCTGCTGTCCCCCATGATGGCATCTGAAATTTTTCTGGATGGTTTTCAGCTTTTAAACATTTTTACAATAAACAACAAATTTTACTGGTTCCTTTTAACCTTATTATGTTTTCCTCCAGATTCAGTCTTTTCCTGTATTTGTTGTATGTAAGGTGCTCAATTATATAATGCCCATCTCAATTTTATTCAGATAAATTTAGGGAGAAAGTAATGTGTATTTTTATTATGGAAGCATTGAGAGTTATTTGAAAGTGTTTTAAAAGTGATTTCATGAAGGAAAACATATTATTGTGCCAATATTATCATTTAGAAATGTTTGGCTTTGTTTAACAAAGAGCACACAAAATAGTAGTTTAAAAGTATAGAAATGCATTTTTCTCTCAAGTGAAAGACAGCTCAATGGCAATGAGCCCAAGGCTAGTGTGGTCTCTGCATGATGTTAGGAATTCAGGCTTTTTCTATCTTATTGCTTCACAGAACAGGGCTGCTTCTTCCAATGCTATCTCATGGTTCAATACGGCTGCCAGGACTCCAACCATCACATCTCTTTCCATGCAGAAGGAAAAAGAAGGGCATCCCACTCTTTATAAAAGAGATTTCCCAGAACACAGTAATTCTATTTACATGTATAAGCTACTCTACCTACAAAAGAGGCTAAAGAAATGAGAATTTTTTAACTGGGTGGCTATGTGCCCACATTAGAGCACATCATAATGAAATTTAAGAATAGCAGGAATCAATAGAAGACCCTAAAAGCTTCCAGAGTGTAGAAAAATATCACATTAAAAATAAAAGGTCAAATTCAAATGATTCAGAATCAGAATATCTACAGCAATACTGGAAGCTAATAGACAATGAAGCGATGCTTTCAAAGAAGGTAGAAAAACATTCTCCAATTTATAATTCTACAACCAACCAAACTGCCAAGAGTGAGAGCTTTTCATTTTTCACAGGAACTGCTGAATGATACAGATCTCCAAAATAAGGAAGTAAACCAAGAAAAAGAAAGACATGTGACCCAAGAATCCCACTAAGAAAAGAGGTGAAGAAAAATCCCAGGATGAGAGCTAATCAAATAGTTAACATTTTTGAACATATTCTAAAGAGATTTTCAGTTCTGTAGAAGAATTTAGGAATGAATTTGCAATACACTAACAAGTATATACACTAAGCAAATGAAAACAAATGTATCAATCCAGGAGGAAGAAAAAAGAATTATAATCATAGCATGGCTTAGCTATGAATAATATTTATATGAGCACACTAATATAAACACCCAAATAGTGACTTTTATGAAAAACTGTGATACAGCTCTATTGGAGGATGGCGGAAGAATAGTTTGTATATTTGGTGAGAGAGCAAATGGGTGTGTAAAAGAGCTAAAATTTAACTATCTGTGGTTGAAAGTCAATCAATAACTCTTAAAACTGAGAAATCAAGAAATAGCTATATATGCAAGAAATGTAAAAAATAGAAGTAAATAGCAGATTAAATAGCTAAAAGAGTTGAGGGGTTGTTCTGGGGAGTGCAGATTTAGGACACAGAGAACAGGATAACAAACCACTCTCTTATGTTATCTAATAATATTTTTGTCTAAATAATTATAATAGTTTATTAAGCACCATAAATAAATATATTAATACTTTATATATCAGTATGTTAATATTTTTACATATCAGTATGTTAATGTTTTAAAGGTATTAATGCCAGGCGATTTGGGATACTTTTTCCCTGCTGACAGGGGAGGAGATGGAGGAAGACAGGCATCCTACACACTAGCCGAAGACAATAAGTCTTCCAAAGAAGAACTGGAAGGCTGGTAAATGTTCTGAACCCTTCCTTGTCTGATATGGCTTCATTTTACCCTCACACTTGAATGACCATTTATGTTCAAAGCCATTTCCCCTCAGAGCTTTGAAAATATTGCTCCATTATTTTCTTATATCCAATTGTGCTGATGAGGAATATGATATCAATCCAATTCTTGTTCCTATGCATAGTGGGTTGGAGTGAGTCACCCAAAAAGACACGTTCAAGTCCCAGTCCCAACCCCCAGCACTTGTGAGTGTGACCTTATTTGCAAGGAGGGTGTGTGCAGATATAATTAAGGATCTTGAGATGGGATATTTTAGGGTGGGCCCTAAATCCAAAGACTGGGGTCCTTATAAGAAGAGGAAAGAATGCAGAGACACAGAGAAGGCTATGTGGAGATGGAAGCAAAGAGTGGGATCACGGAGCTGCAGGCCAAGGAGTGCCAAAGGTTGACAGGAGCCACCCGGGCTAGGAGAGAGGCATGGAACAGGCTCCCCTCACAGCCTCCAAGAGGAATCAGCCCTTCTACACTTCAGAACTCTGATAATTAAATTTCTGTTTTTTGAAGCCACCCAGTTTGTAATAATTTGTTACAGAAGCCCCAGTTGACCCTTGAACCACATGGGTTTGCACTGCACAGATCCACTTACAGGCGGGTCTCCTTCCGCCTCTGCCACCCCTGAGACAGCAAAACCAACCCTTCCTCTTCCTCCTCCTCCTCAGCCTACTCAACACGATGCTCCACTTCCACTTAGTAAATAATAAATAGATTTCCTCTTCTTCATGATTTTTTTCTGTTTTTTCTTTTCTTTTTTTTTAGAGACAGGGTGTTGCTCTGACCCCCAGGCTGGAGTGCAATGCCACCATCAGAGTTCACTGCAGCCTCGAACTCCTGGCCTCAAGCTATCCTCCTGCCTCAACCTCCCAAAATGCCAGGATTAGAGGCATGAGCCACCACACCTGGCCCTGTGATTTTCTTGATAACATTTTCTTTTCTCTGGCTTCCTTTATTGTAAGGATATAGTATATAACACATATGACATACAAAGTATCTGTTAATCAACTGTTTATGTTATTGGTGAGTCAACAGCAGGCTATTAGTAGTTAAGTTTCAGTGGAGTCAAAATTTACAGGTGGATTTTTTACTATACAAAAGGTCAGCGCCCCTAACCCCCAAATTGTTCAAGGGTTAACTGCACTATGTATATAAGTTTTTGTTTTTGTTTTTGTTTTCTCTCTCTCTCTCTCTCTCTCTCTCTGTCTCTCAGGAGACTTCTAGGACTTTTCCTTTATCTTTGTTGTCCTAAAAATCTCACTTACATGTCCATGCTTGTGTTTTGTTTTGTTCTGCTGGCTACGTGTGGGCCCTTTAAATCTGAGCACTTATGTCTTTCTTAATTCTGGAAAATTCTTTTGCTAATTCTTTCAGTGTAACCTCCTCTCCATTATTTCTATTTTATCCTTCTGGTACTCCTTATTTAAATGTCCTCAGTGTTGACTAACTGTCCTTTCACTCTGTCTGTCATCTTACTTTCTGCATCATTCCTGGAGAAATTCGTGCCTTGACCTTTTGGCTACTCTCTCTTCATCTATGCTCATCCCGCAATTCAATCCACCAATTCTGAGATTTTTGTTCAACTAGAAAAATTTCCATTTTCATAATCTCTAGCTAATTCTTTTTTTTTTTTTTTTTTTTGAGACAGATTCTCACTCTGTTGCCCAGGCTGGAGTGCTCAGCTCACTGTAATCTCTGCCTCCCAGGTTCAAGCGATTCTCCTGCCTCAGGCTTTGAGTAGCTGGGATTATAGACACCCGCCACCCTGCCCACCTAATTTTTCTATTTTTAGTAGAGATGGAGTTTTACCATGTTGGCCAGGCTGGTCTCGAACTTCTGACCTCAGGTGATCCGCCCACCTCGGCCTCCCAAAGTGCTGCGATTACAGGTGTGACCGCACCCAGTCACTAATTTTGATTGTATGGATCCAAACGTTTTCACATATTTTAGAGGAAATTGATTTTTCTTACCCTAAAGTCCTTTCTACTTGTGCTGTTCCCTCTGTCTCCTCAGTTAATTCCCTCACTCGTCATCTGGATGCTCCTGCGTTATGACATCAGCTCTCCCCAAACATTTGGCCATTCTTGATTCTGCCTTCCTCTCTGAGGCTGAGCACTGGCAATTCTGTTTGCTCACCCTGCTTGAAGGGAAAGGAAACAACTGTTGAGAGCAGAAGATGGGCATGGCCACACACCCCTGTCACCTGGGAGTGAAGGATCCTCATTCCTTCTAAGACTTGCCCAACCCCAGGAAACCCCCTGTTTGACACCAAACATATCACAGGCACCTGCCCCAGGCATCCACTCCTGTGGATACTACGTGGCCGATGGCAGAAGCAAGAAACTACGTAAGGGCCACTTGTTGCTCGTGCTACGATACGCCAGCCAGTCACCTGTTCACTGTCCCGGTGACGCACTTCCCTGTCACCACCAGACCAGCCACCTCCACCTCGGGGCCCTCTCAGGGTCAGGCCCACTGCTGTTTCCTTGATTAATCTGCTCCCACCATCTCCTTTCCATCTTCTCTCATGGGTTACAGCCCAGCTTATTATTCTTTTTTTTTTTTTTTTTTTTTTTTTGAGATGGGGTCCACTCTGTCGCCCAGGCTGGAGTACAATGGTGCAATCTCAGCTCACAACAACCTCCACCTCCTGGGTTCAAGTGATTCTTGTGCCTCAGCCTCCAGCATAGCTGAGATTACAGGCTCCCACCACCATGTCCAGCTAATTTTTGTATTTTTAGTAGAGACGGAGTTACACCATGTTGGACAGGCTGGTCTTGGACTCCTGACCTCATGTAACCCACCCGCCTCGGCCTCCCAAAGTGCTGGGATTACAGGCATGAGCCACCACACCCATCCTCAGCCTATTATGCTTGAGCATGTATAAGAACTTTGCCAAAAGGCTTTTCTTTATGTCTATGTCTTTTTGGAGACAGAGAGAGGTTGTTGGGTGTCCTCAGAATGCCATTGTCTCATACCTTTTGAAGGCCTTTCTATTTCTAATCAGTAGAAAAGTCCAGAACTATCTTCTGATTCTGATATTCACAGATATTAATTGAGTTCTTCCACGATGTCAAGCAATTTGTTAACTCTTCATGTGCATCATCTTATTGAATATGGCAACCCATACAGGTAGTAAAATTAATATGCACATTTAATAGAGGGGCAAACTAAGGCCAGGAGAGGTTACTTGTCTCTGATCACAGAAGAACTAGTGAGTAGTAGAGGTGGAATTTGAGTCTGGATGTGGCTAATTCCAGAATCCAAGCATTTGGGCTTCTGCTTGTTAGCCTTCAATGATGTTGCTTATGCCATATCCTATTTCTTGGTATTGGTTTGTGCATTTGTTAAAGAAGATTAGTGTAGAGTCATGGGTCTCACTGGGAGTGACTTTTTTCTTCCACAACATGTGACAATGTCTACAGACATATCTGGTTGTCACAACACAGGAGGAGGTGTGCATGCTGCTGGCATCTAGAGAACAGAGGCAGGGATGCTACTAGATATTCCATAACACACAAGTCAGTCGCCTGACAAAGAAGTATTCAGCCTCAAATGTCAGTAATGCTAAGTGCCACCAGTAGACACCCCAGTGTAGACCATCTGAAACCTCTTCCAGCCTTGAAAGTTCATGGCGCTCTTCCAGAGTTTCCCGGTCAGTGACATCAGTGTTAAGTGCAGGAGGGTGTCTCCAGAAGACCCTCGCAGCCCAGGCTCATCAATGTCTCGAGAGAATAGATTTCAAAGGTGATGGCTGTGAGCCACTCCCATGCCTGAGAGCTCTAGTAGTCCACTTCTGCCCTGGGGACTCCAGCCTCATGGACTCCAGACTCCACACAAGCCTCAGCACTGTGTTCACATTCACCATGTGGATCCCCATGAGGCAAGATGTGAAGACTGCAATCCAAACGCTGGGGTTCTCCCTTGCTGTTTTCTTTCTCTCCATTTTAAACAGGCAGCCAGGCTCTGTTCAGCTTCTTAGTCTCAAGGATCTCTGCAGGATGGAAAGAAGAAAAGTCCCTCAACAGTCAGGGAGAGGTGAGCCAGATTTAAATGACAGTACCTAGGGGAGGCGGCCAGATCTTGGGGGCACACTGAAGTGTGGTGCACCTGGGGAGCCAGCCCCTAAGCCTGGGAATTCCAGCCCTGCCAGAGAAGTGCAGGGCCCCAAACAGGCCTCTACAGCAGGGGGATCTGGAAATTCTCCCAGGCAACCCAATCAGCCTGGGGCCGGATTCAGTAGAGACACATTGCCCCAGACCGGAGGACCTCTGGAGGGTCTTACGCAGCTGTGTTCAGGGTGAGGGGCAGAAACTTGAAGCACCACTGTACCCTGCCTGAACTGCAGTCACATGAAAAGAGGGAAGACGAAGACAGAAGCCTGCTAGCAGAACTGGGGGGCAGGGACCAAGCCTGGGCTCCTCTCCACCCTGTTATTGAACCAACCGTGGCCAGTGCCATTCCAGAGCCACCCTGGGACTGGCGTGAGGCATCTTCCAGCTGTTCTCTGACCTCTAGCTCCCATGGGCTTATTTGAAAATACCTGCCTGCCTTTCCCTTCCAGTTCCACTTGGGAAGCCTGATCTCATCCAGTGAATAAAACAGGAACAGAGGCGTGGGAGGTAGCGAAGGCACCCACGGGACTCTGTCCTGGTCCCAGCTTGCCTAGTCTCACGGTGGTGGTAGAGTGAACCAACCCGACTTTCGTCTCTATTCTCTGCCTGTTGACAGGAACAAAGGCCAGGAGGAAGCGGCCTTACAGCTAAAAGGTTCCCTCGGAGCCCATCTCAAATTCCCTGCAGGTGTAGGGAATCCTCACAACCTGATTCCTGGTGGCCTCTCTCTGTGCGATGGCAAATGGAGAAATAAAATCTTATAGTTTATCAGACCCTGGCTTTAGAACTCAAGTCCCATTTCTCTATGGACCCACAGGAATATTTTGGAGATCGTTAATCTTCATTTCTGATTGATTTTCTGTCAATACATCCCCCACCCCAACCTTTCCATCAAGTAGTCAATGAGCTGTAAACAAACACTTGGATGCACCCAGGGAGGGGTTTTCCAAGAAGCCTTTTGAATGGTGAACCAAGGTGGGGCAGTACAAACCACACCCTCTGGTTTGCTGTGGGTGCATTTGTGCCTCTAGTTTTTCTCACATGGGGTTCCCCAGGACTGGTGAAGTGAGAAGGGTCCCCCACCTCCTGAAGGCAAAGCAAGTAACAATTACTCACCATAAAGGGGAGTGCACTGAATAAACCCCAAATCTCTCCCCTCTGCCTCCCGCTCCAAGTATAGCCGCTTCTCTGGGTCAAGGGCTCCAGAAGGTTCACCTGCACGGGAGGTGGCAGAACCCTGGAGCACCGTAGGTATCAGACCCCCTCCTGGCAGGGCTTAGATGGATAGAGCTGGGAAAAGTGTGAAGCCTGTATTCCCGTGAGAGGAGAGGCCTGGGCCCACCCACATGGCACCGCATGGCCAGAGTGGCGCCGGAGCTTCCCGAGGCCTGAAGACTTAGAAGGTCCCAAAGATGACAGTCGTGGAGACTCTGTGCCGGAACCCACAATTTGGTCTGTGTCAGCCCTGGGAGTGTCATGCAAGACCCCTCACCGCGGGTCTCAGTTTCCCCATCCATCCTGCTTCCCTCCCAGTGTTAGAAGGATCCGGGGACACACGCTTGGGAAAAGTCTAACGGTGTCACAGATGTCAGAGGGACCCCTCCGGCCTCCAGGATCACAGATCTGTCTTCCCCACCCGCCAAGGCCCAGGAGTTCCTCTGCAGCCCGCCTGAACGTTAACATGCAGGGAAAACTTCAAGGAAAACATACAGCTGATAAAAATTTAATGCTATATGTAACAAAGCAGAATGAATATTTAATCCGTGCTTTTATGCGAAACCACATAACCAGGCAGCCCCACGCGGTGCCCCTCCCCTCTCCCGCGCCCGGCAGCGAAGCAGTTAAGCGGCTGGCAACAAGCAGCTCCTAATAAACACTCGGCTAATTCTGTAGGAAAAGCACTAATTAGAAAAGCAATAATAATCGGTGTAATTGCTCTAAATTACCCTCCTAACAGAGAACGGCGCTCGGAGCCGGGAACGCAGCTGCCGCCGCCCAGGCCTGTGCCCCGCGCCGGCGGCCCTGCGCTCTGCTGACCCCTGGCGGCCGCCGAGCGCCGAACCCGCTGGACTGCGAGGAGCCGCCGCTCGAAACTCGACGCTCTGGCGCCCCCTGGTGCCCGTATGGCCGCACTGACTCGCGGACGGACGGGCGGCCTGAGGATCTAGGATGGCTCCTTGGACTCTCCCCACGCCCCCCGGCCCTCTGTTTCTCCCCAGGGCTGCTAAGGAACCAACATTACACTGGCTGGCCCAAGAAGCAGAGGACAGGGCCAAAACAGTAGTGGGATACGTGAACCTCTAAAGGGTTACCGGAATTCGGGATGCTGTGAACTTAGGGGATTGCTTTGGGCATGGGGTTGATGGAGGGAAGGAGGACCCTCCTCAAGTGTAGGAGGTCAGAATTTTAGGGAGATGACACGTTCAGGGGAGAGGCCCAGGACAGGCTGGGCAGGGCTGCTTTTGAGAGGCCTGAAATTAACAAGGACGCTGCGTCTTTCTGGTGGATTTGCAGACCACTGACAGGGTCGTTAACAAGAGCCTTCCATCCCTGCCTCAAACACTACTGGGCTCGGCCTCGGTTTTCAGGGTAAGTTTGGGCCCTCAGCCTGTGTGTGTCTCTGCCTTCCTCAGACCAAACCACAGTCATTGACTTGGTCTCCCTGCTCAGCTGTCAGTCTTACAGATACACACATATACACACACATGCAAACACAAACATATACATACATACACACATCTAACATATACATACATACACACATACATACATATACACGCTTATACATACATATACATACACGCATTTATACATATACATACATACACACATACACATATACATACACTTATACATACACACATTAATACACACGTACACATATACATACACTTATACACACATATACATACACATGCAAACATATACATACATACACACATCCAACATATATATACATACATACATATACACGCTTATACATACATATACATACACGCATTTATACATACACATACATACACACATACACATATACATACACACTTATACATACATACACATTTATACACACGTACACATATACACACACTTATACACACATATACATACACACATTTATACACACATACTCATATGCATGCATATACTTATACACACGTATACATACACCCACTTATACACACATACGCATATACATACATACACATTCATACACTTATACACACATACACATATACATGCACACACATACATATACACACATACACACAGATATAAACACATATACATGTATACAAACATATGCACACACATACATCCATATACACATACACACATGCACATATACATGCACACATATACACATATGCATACACACATGCACACATATACACATACACACGCTCACATATATGCATACACATACATGTACACATACATACATATACACGTGTACATAGATGCACACGCACACACCACACTGGGAGCTGCTGAGGGGCAGGCCCCTCTTGGTGCCTGACGCCTGGAGTAGCTACTCACTAAATGCTGGATGAATCAATACCCGGAAAAGGCTGGATGCCGACCTGGGGGAAACAGCACCTGGGGATAGGAAAGCAGGGCTTAAAGCTGTGGCCAAAAGTACCAGCAAGAACCAGAGAGGGATCCACTGATGCCCTGCGGGACAGAGGACCCCGCTGGCTAGGAGGTCAGGAAAGACCCCTGGAGGAGGCGGGGTCTCCACTGGCCCCTGGAAGCTGACACTAGAGGCTTAGAATGAGGACCTGGAAGCTCGGAGGGTTTCTAGTACCCCCTAATCCCTCAGTAAGGGGAACAGGGAGGGGTGGCCACCAGCCCTCACATAACCGTACCCCTTCCTGACACCAGGGCAAAATCCCACCCTCTTCTGTTTTAAAGCAAGCTGAGGGGGTGGTCAACGTAAAGAGGGTTGTCCCTCCTACCCACTGCACTGATGCCCTGGTGCTGCATGGATGCCCTGCCTGGGACCTGCACTGATGCCCTGGCACTGCACTGATGCCCAGGACTTGCAGACCTCCCACATGCTCCTCATCTCCACCTGCCAATCACCAACCAGATGGAGTCCGCTGAGAGTCTTGCTCCTCTTGCCTCTGTCCCCAGGCCTGGGACCTGAGTACTTCAGTGCTGGAAAAAAGCCGACCAAGGAGTCCTGGCTGGAAACCAAGGCATGTGCTGTCCTGCCAATCCCCATGCAGCCTTCCCACAAGGCTGAAGCTTTTGCTAGAAAACAGCCCACAAGGTAAGAGAATAGGCATTGATGACATGAAATGGGCTTTCCCTCCCCAGAAAACCTTCCCTGACTTACCCATCATTACAGGACAACCTTGGAATCTATGGCATAACCTGAGAGATATGGCTTCTCTATCATATGATTGATCTAAATCAGTGGTTTCAGAGGGAGCCTCTTGCCGGCAGGTTCTATCCATGGGTCTCGGCGGGACATGTGTGGATGAGGAGGGGACAAGGGCTTCTGGGTCCCATCCCTCCTTAAACAAGCAGCTCCACCTTCACCTCTACAGAGGCCCTACAGCCTGGTAACCACATGCCTAGGCTAGGAACCAGGCTACCTGGGTTCAATTCTAGCCTTTTCACTGACACTGTGTGACCATGAGCAAGTTTCTTAACTCCTCTGTGCCTCATTTTCCTCATCTATAAAATTAGGATGTTAGTAGTAGTAACCTAACTCAAAGGATTGTTGGGAAAAGTAGTTGAATTAACACAGGTAAAGCATTGAATTAACGCAGGTAAAGTAATTGAATTAACACAGGTAAAGTGTCTGGCATACGGTAAACACTCAATAAATGTTAGCTATTAATATTATCTGGTTTATACAATGGAATTCTACATATGCTTGAAATAAGACCAAAAGATGTTTGAAAAAACCACTGGATTTCATGATCTCCAAGGTCCCTTCTGGCTCTAAAATTTAGTAATTTTAAGGTGATATCTTTTAACTGTCACTTTTGCATCTCCAAGCCTAGCACCTGCTGTTCTCTGCCAGATACACCATTTCCTACTGTCCGCCTAGTGAACACTGACTTCTCCTTCCAGCCTCAGATTAACAGCTGCCTCCTCCAGGAAGCATTCTCTCCCTGCTCCAGGCAGAATCGGTCCAGTCCCTCCTTCCCACAGCTTCCTGGCACACTTTAAAAATATCACCGAGTCCCTAATACCTATGGTGTCCCACGCATCTGTTTCCTTTTCGCCCTCCTGTAGGACCCACGGACTCCTGGAGAGCCTACTCATGTCTACAGCCCACGCCTGGCCTAGAACAGGCAATTGCCTAGAACAGGCAATGTACTCAGCAGTTTTTTGTTTTTTGTTTTTTTTCTTTGAGATGGAGTCTTGCTCTGTCACCCAGACTGGAGTTCAATGGCGTGATCTCAGCTCACTGCAACCTCCACCTCCCGGGTTCAAGCGATTCTCCTGCCTCAGCCTCCCAAGTAGCTGGGACTACAGCCATGCACCACCACACCTGGCTAATTTTTTTGTATTTTTAGTAGAGACGGGTTTTCACATGTTAGCCAGGATGGTCTCAATCTCCTGACCTCGTGATCCACCAGCCTTGGCCTCCCAAAGTGCTGGGATTACAGGCGTGAGCCACCACGCCAGGCCACTTTTCAGTTTTATAGTGAGGAAACTGAAGCACGGAGGTGTGAAACAAATGGCTGGAAACACTCACTGAGTCAGAGCTGGGAGGAGGAACCAGGCCTCTGGACCACTAGACAGGCTCTGAGGCTTCTCTCAAGGGAAAGGGGCAGGGCAGGGAGGGTGTCAATGTCTCAATTCCAGGGCAGGCTTTGGCACAGCCAGGTGGGGCAGGTGGGGGCATCTCTATTAGGGCTGAGAAGGACTCAGATGAGGGACCGGCCCCACCGCCAAACACAGAGGTGGTAGCATCACCGATGGGGTCTGGGAACGCCATCTCATATCTGGACTATTGCTGTAGCTTCTAACTAGCCTCCCCACTTGTCCCATGTCCCCGCCTCTACCCCTCCACCTGCCACATGGCAGCCACAATGACCTGGTGAAACTTGAGTCAAATCAGGTCCCTCCCTGCTCAAAACACTCACAGCCCATCTTATTCACCATTAAAGCCAAAGTCCTCTCAATGGCCTCCAAGGCCCCACATGCTTGAATCCAACCACAGCTTCTACATTTCTCCTCCCTGCTCATTCTGTTCCAGCCAGGCTGGTCCACTCAATAGACACCAAGCACAGTCCCATCTTGCACCGCTGCCCTTCCCTCTGCCTGCAATGCCCTCCCGCAGACAGCCATGCAGCTCATTCACAGCTTTCAGATGGCTGCTCAAGTGCCCCTCCACAAGGCCTACCCTGACCACCCTATCTAAAAGAACAGCCCACAGTGCCCCACACAGAATGCCTTCACCTTACAAATAATACATCTATTTCTTTATCTTTGTCTTCCCCACTGGACTAGAGGCTCCACAAAAGCAGGCAGTTTGCCTTTTGTTCTCTGATGCAGCCCCACATGTGAAATTGTACCCAGCATATCATGTGAGTTCAATAAATGCTAAGTTAATTAAACAGTTGTAAAGTCACAAAGAAATGAATTTCTAATGGTGGAATTTCAGGCAGCACATGCATTGTTGATGGACATGGCACAGTGTCAAGCACATCGTGGGTGCCTGAAACAGTGGAGTGAGGGGCCTTCTTGCTTTTGCAAGCGCCTTCATTGGCCTGCCTCCTCACTAGGAAAGCATGCTCTGTACGGCCACCATTCTGTTGTTGAATTGTTTGTTGGTTGGTTGATTTTCTTTCTGACTGTGCGTCTTGGGGGCACACCCTGCTTCCTCCACAGTGTAATGTTAGCGGAGATGCACATCATATACACCTTCCCTTTTGCCAATGGCCTCTCCTGACTTTAGGTCCCCACCCCCAATTGTTTCTGGCCCAGCCACACGGAAAATTTAATTTCCAATTAATTAGCCCTGAATTTGGTGCCCCTTGTCAAGTTACAGGACTGCTCCTCTCCCAAGAGAGGGGTGCTCCCCGCCCACAGGTGGCCAACACTTGACACTGCCTCTGCCGGGAGGGAGACAAAAGCCCCCAGCCCTGGTATTGTCTCCGCTGGAGTTCACAGGCAGGCGGGCACAAAGGCCAGATGAATTCTTCATGACCCTCTGAAAGCAGGGTTCTTCCCTATCTTTGGCCACAGGTGAGCCCTTGAATGGGGGAGAAGGACATCTTCTCAAGGAACAAGTGTCCCACCCAACACGGATCCCAGCCTCCTTCCCCAGCCTCCTGCCCTGGTGCCGCCACCCCTGCAGTCCGCAGAAATCAGAAGCCCGGGCCAGTTCAAGACAAGGGCGCCCGCACCGGCGCAACTCCCCTCCTTCCACGCCACAGCCCTGCTGCTGTGGCATGGCCCTGGCTCTCAGTGGGGCTGTCCCCTTCCCTGCTCCAGAAAGCGTCTCCAGGGCGAGATCTGCCCTGCTTGCCCTTGTTTTAATATAAGTGAAAGTCCTGGGGAGGAAGCTCTCCCCTGCCAGCGTCCACTCCATCCTCCAGGAGTCCCTCCCCGCGGGTCTCCGTCTTTCCTGCGGGTCCCGCTGTGCCGTGGCGCCCTCTGCTGGTTCATCCCATGCAGTGCGAGAGTGCTCACCTGGTCCTAGCGTCCTGAAAACCCATGTCCACTACCTTCAAGTCCCTTCCTCTCCCAAGAAGTCCCTAGAGGGAAGAGGAGGCAGTCCTCTGGCCAGGCCTCTTCTCCAGAGATAAGGAGAGGAGGGATGAAGAAAAAACGAGGCTGGGGGAGGGGCTGGGCTATGTATTTTGCTTTCTCTATAATCCACGGTATTGGATGCAGCAGCCAATTTAACTTCGCCATGGGATAATTTGTCATGGGGGCTGCAGAGGCTGGGGTGCGATGAGGATGAGTAGGTAAGGCAGGGCCAGAGAGAACCAGGGGCCATCCCAAATGCTTCCTAGCAAACCTCCTGGTGTCAGGGGGTGCGGCATACTCTGTGCACCAGGGGACCAAGGAAAGGAGTGTGGATATTGTCAAGAATTCCTCAGGGACAGAGCTAGGGTAGGACCAGAAAGGGAGGAAAGGACCCAACTCCAGCACAAAAGAGCCCTGCCAGGTGAAAGGGCACCTCAGCTCTCCCCCGAGAACAGCAGTATGTCTGTGCAGCCTTCCAGAGCCTGGGACCCAGGGGCTTCCCACAGACTTGTTGGTTCTGTGTGACTCATGGGTGGATGGCTAGATTGAATGACTAGATCCATGGATTCATGACTGAGCATCACTCAAATCTTCCATGCATCCTAGAATGTGACAGAACCAGAATATTCTGGCCTCATTTCTGTGTTCCTACTGTGTGCTTCCCTTAGAATCAGAAATCAGAGAACCTCGAGTTGATGGTCCTTAGAAGGCAACTCATTTTATATAGAAATTGGGCGACCTTATATTCTGGTTTTCCCAGACAGCTGTCCCAGTTTCTGCCTTTGACCCAGTGCAATTAATAATTACTTTCACTCACAAGATCATCCTGGTGTGGGCAATAAATATGGTCACCCCTCAGAAGAGGAAACTGAGGCTGGGATGCAGTCACTGCCCACAGCTAGCCTGTGGCCAATGCCCAAATCTCCTAACATACTCTGCTCTTCCTGCTAAGCTAAACCACTGCCAAACACCAAGGCCTGACGCTCAAGGCTGCAGGATCAGACCCCACCTGTCCACTGGGACCTCCCTCTCCAGGAAGCCCTCCCTGACTAGGACAGCCTGCAGAGACCCATCCATATCTGAACTCTACCATCAACACTTTCCATCCCAATCCGGTACACAACACCAAACTCCTTTCTCCACCTTTCTCCACCAAAACGTGGCTCCACCTACAACGTGCCAGAGGGGAGTGTGGAAGAGAATAGACAGGTAGCAGGGGCCGGAGAGCCAGGGTCTAGAATCAGTCTCTGCACATTTGTCCCCTGGGCACCTGAAACATCAGTGGCCTGAAGGCCCAACTAGAAGGTGGGGAGCCTCACATCTGAATGCGAGTGGAATTAAAATGTTGATTTGGCCATTTGCCTCCCATTGTCCTGGTCAGAAAGGCAGACCAGGGCTTCTCTACCAAGAGCCTGGTAGATTTTCTGATGGCCTATGACCTTGACTTGTTTCCATCCCACCTCTCTGGGCTGCGGACGCACTCTCTGGCCCCTCTGTTGTCTGGCCAGCCCACTTTTCTAACTGCAGTCCCTCCTGGGATGCAGCATTATGCACCAGTTGGGTAGTAGATTCTCTCTCCCCCCATATCCTCTCAGGAGGCATGAAATCCCCCTCCTCCACGGCCCCAGCCTTCCCATTTCTGAATGGACCACTCTCCCCCGTCAGAGCTATCAGAACCCTGCCTCTTGCCAGCCAAATGGCCAGTCACTGTCCACTCCCTGGAATGTAGCACCACCTAGTGGCAGCCTGCAGCCTGACAGTGCCGCAAGTGAAATAGCGCGGCGAGTCTTTGCTGATTATCAACCATACACAGGCGTTATGCCAGGCCTTCACAGGTGGGCAGAAAATCACAAAGACAAACAAGCAAAACCTTGAGATGTGCTCCCTGCACTGGAAAGCACTTGCCTTCCAGTGGGGAACTGAGCCTAACACAGTGAAACAGAAGCAGTATAGCTTGAGGCTTGTCGGTACGGACTTCCGAGTCAGACCATCTAGGGTTCAAATCCTAGCTCTGGCACTTACTAGCTGTGCTATTCCAGGTACATTATTTAACCTTTGTAAGCCCTGGATTTCTCTTTTGTAACATAGGATTAATAAAGATGCCTGTCTCAAAAGGATGTTGTAAAGAACTGAAGTATTAGAACATTCAGCAGAGTGCTTGGCAGAGAGTAAGTGACATTAAGATGGATGCTATTGCTGAAACGATAAAATGATTAATTCAGGCTTAGTCTTGTAAGAATTCAGGAAAAGGGTGGCCAGGCACAGTGGCTCACGCCTGTAATCCCAGTACTTTGGGAGGCCGAGAGGGGCGGATCGCGAGGTCAGGAGATAAATACCACCCTGGTCAACATGGTGAAACCCAATCTCTACTAAAAATACAAAAATTAGCTAGGCGTGGTGGCGGGTGTCTGTAATCCCAGCTACTTGGGAGGCTGAGGCAGG
The DNA here is from genome assembly GCF_002776525.5 of Piliocolobus tephrosceles. Taxonomy (NCBI): domain Eukaryota; kingdom Metazoa; phylum Chordata; class Mammalia; order Primates; family Cercopithecidae; genus Piliocolobus; species Piliocolobus tephrosceles. The sequence goes on along the minus strand of NC_045451.1, from coordinate 34,525,975 downwards.
AGAATCGCTTGAACCTGGGAGGCAGAGGCTGCAGTGAACCAAGATCGTGCCACTGCACTCCAGTCTGGTGACAGAGAGATACTCTGTCACAAAAAAAAAAAAAAGAATTCAGGAAAAGGTTAACCCAACTATGAGTTGGAATTATGACAGAGAGAGTAATGGAAGAGGTAAGAACTGAGTAGGGCTCTGCAGAAAATGTAGGCTCTGTGACCAGGACCAAGGCCTCATCTGTAAATGGAGATAACACAAAGTGCTTAAAGGTAGGGACCTCAGGTAATTCTCCAGGTAACATCTTTCAGTGATAAACATGCACTGAGCACCTACAATGTGTCAGGCTTTGGAGATTCAGAGATGAAAAGACACAGTTGCTGATCTCAACATCACAATCTGGCTCATATCACAGACAGAAGAGGTGGTGGGCTTCTGAGCCCCACCCCGATCCCTGCACCAAACCCAGAAGGTGAGGGTGAGGCAATCTGTGAGTACTGTGTCCTTGGCAGGCAGAACCTCCAGGATCTCAACCCCTGAAAAGGGCCAACTGTTCTGGGGAGATGAGATGGCAGATCATGATCAGGGTCACGGGCCCAATCACTCCTCTCAGGCTGCTCCTCTGCAAGGCCTTCTCCAGCCGTGCTCCTTCCCTTCCGGCTCTGGTCCACCATCAGGAGTGCCCGGAATATAAGGTTCATGAGAGCAGGGGTCCAGCCCATCTTGTTCACCGATGGGGCAAGTACAGCATTCAATGCCTGGGATATAATAATGTCCAAAAATGTTTGCTGAATGGATGAATGAATTAATTAAAGTTTAAAGAAAGTAATTCATCGTGGGACCCTTCTTCTTACTCCTAGTAACAGCACACAGGGGGCCTTTCAGAACTATCCTAGTCCTCAGAGTCTCCATCTAGAGACTAGAAAGTGAGGTACACTCAGGAACTGTACTTCATCATTAGTTCTGCCAACTGCATATTTTTAATATGTCCCACTAATTACTTAATCTGTGTTCTTTTTGTCTCCCAAGCTAGATGATAAGTTCCTTAATAGCAGGAACTTTCCTTTATTTGCTGAATTTACAGTTAATAGATTTGCCATCATGGATGTGGCATTCCTGGATTCCATGCTAAACTTATTTTTCAGATGCCTTCAGGCATGAAAATCTTGTGTCAGAAGAGAATAAAGTTGATTATTCTTTGAGTTAGAGTCCTTTCTGCTGATTTCCTGGCCTCTTCATAAACTCGTGGGCCAAGTTAAGACTGCAAAAGACCTGGAAATTTTAGACTGATAAGCAGAAACTAACAACATAAAGTGAAAGACTGAATTTATGTTCAATAAACTTTATGTTCAGAACGTCAACAGTACAGGTGCAATGTGGTAGAGAAGACATTACTTTTCATGCGGAAAAGATCAGCATGTTCTATTGTCCAATAAAATGAAGATACAAATGTAGAATTTCAGAAAAAAAAATAATATTTAAAATTTGAAAAATTATAAATTCAAGAACTGAGAGCTAAAATAACCCAAATTAGGAATTTAATGAATGTGTGTAACAACTGATTAGAAAAGGGTGAAAAAAATAATTACTAAAAGGTAACAATGGTCAAAAAATAGAATGAATTATGGAGAGACAAAGGAGATGAAAACACATATGCATATGAGAGAAATAAGGAATACAATAAGAAAGTCAAACATACATGCAATTCTAATCTCAGAGAAAAAACAATGAAATAGAAGCAATCTTTGAAGGGAAAATGGTTGAGACTTGTTCAAACTCAATACAAGAATTAAAACCACATAGTTAATTGGTTAAAAAAATATATAAACATAAATAAAATAAGCAGCAGCTAAAAGGAAAAGGGAAATTATCTTTGATCTTTTAAAAACCTCCTAACAAAAAAATTGGAAGCCAGAGACCATTGGAAGATATCTCTAAGTACTGAAAGAAAATAACTGCTGATCTGGAATTCTATACCCAGCAAAAATATTCTTCAAGAATGAAAGTGAAATAAACATATATTCAAACGTAGAAAAACTAGAGAAACTCATCAAAGCAGACCAACACTAAGGACAATACTAAAAAGTGTTCTTTAGGCAGAAAGAAAATTATTCCAGAGAGAAACTCAGAAAATTATTCCAGGTAGAAACTCAGGAATGAAGAGCAATGAAAAATAACATATATAAACAAACATAAACTATATAAAACAAAAATAATGATGTTTATACTTAACAAATAGAAATGAAATAGATAACAACATATGTCAGAAGGAGAATACATTAAGTGTTCAAAGGTTCTTATATAAAAATGCCAAGCCAGGTGCAGTGGCTCACACCTGTGATCCTAGTACTTTGGGAGGCCGAGGCAGGTGGATTACCTGAGGTCAGGAGTTTGAGACCAGCCTGGCCAACATGGTGAAACCCCAACTACTAAAAATACAAAAATCAGCCGGGCGTGGTAGCGGGCACCTGTAATCCCAGCTACTCGGGAGACTAAGACAGGAGAATCGCTTGAACACAGGAGGCGGAGGTTGCAGTGAGCCAAGATCATGCCACTGCACTCTAGCCTGAGCGACAGAGCAAAACTCCATCTCAAAAAAGGAAAAAAAGAATTTCAAGGGTTTGTAGAGGGTTTCTTTTTGATTATTCAGTATAGTACAAATAAATACATACATCTGAGGCAACTACCCACATTTTGGGGGGAAAGCATCTGAGAGGATTAAGATGAAGAGTGCCTGATTTTTTTTTTTTTTGAGACAGAGTCTCGCTCTGTCGCCCAGACTGGAGTGCAGTGGCGCAATCTCGGCTCACTGCAAGCTCTGTCTCCCAGGTTCAGGCCATTCTCCTACCTCAGCCTCCCAAGTAGCTGGGACTACAGGCGCCCGCCACCACGCCCGGCTAATTTTTTGTATTTTTAGTAGAGATGGGGTTTTCACCGTGTTAACCAGGATTCTCTCGATCTCCTGACCTCGTGATCCACCCGCCTCGGCCTCCCAAAGTGCTGGGATTACAGGTGTGAGCCACCGCGCCCGGCCTGGAAAATATACTTTATTGGACATTTGGGTAGAGCACTTAGAAGGACCTTGCCTCAGTAGTGGGGAATAATTAGCCCTAAACTAAAAAATGTTCTGGTCCTGCCTAATAAATCTTAAAAGCAAGACCCAAAGAATCAATCTGTTTCCAACTAGTTCACCTGCATCACAAAATAAAGAATATTTATAGACATGCAAACCATCCATCACATAAAATGTAAAATTCACATGTGTGGTATCCAATCAAAGATTACCAGGCATGCAAAGAAGCAGAAAAATGCAACCTCTAAAGATAAGAAAAACCAATAAATTAAAACTAACCCCAAAATGCCATAGATGTTAAGACTGGCAAACAAGGCCACTAAAACAGTTATTATAACTATATTACAGATGTTCAAACACTTTAATAGAGACATGGAAGATATTTTAAAAGAGCTAAATTGAAACTTCCAGAGATTAAAACAATATCTGGTTTTCCAGAAATTAATACAATGTCTGAGATGAAAAATGCACTGAATGGGACTAATGGCAGATTAGACTTTGCAAAAGAAAGGATGAGTAAACTTGAAAATATGGCAATAGTAACTATCTGAAATGAAACATACAGAAAAAAGAATCCAAAAGAAGTTGTAAGAAAATTAGTGAGATATGAGACAATTTCAAGCAATCTAATATTTATGACATTGGATTTCCAAAGTAGGGAGGAGGGCAGAAAAAAACTGTTGTAGACATAATGGCCAAACTTTTTCAAATTTAATGAAAACCACAAACATACAGAACAAGAATTTCAGAAAGCTACAGCACAAGAAATATAAATAAAATCATACCAAGGCACATCATAATAGTATTATTCAAAACTAACACCAAAGAAAATCTTAAAAACAGACAAGGTGGGGAAATGAACAAAGGAACAAATAAAGGATAACAGCTTGGCACAGTGGCTCATGCCTGTTATCCCAGCATTTGGGGAGGCTGAGGTGGGTGGATCAATTGAGTTCAGGAGTTCGAGACCAGCCTGGGCAACACAGTGAAACTCTGTCTCTATAAGAAATGCAAAGATTACCTGTGCATGATGGCACATGCCTATAGTTCCAGCTACTTGGGAGGCTGAGGTTGGAGGATAACCTGAGCCTAGGGACGTTGAGGCTGCAGTGAACTATGATTACACCACTGCACTCCAGCCTGGACAACAGAGTAAGACCCTCTCTCAAAAAAAAATAAAATAAATAGAAATAAATAAACAAATGAAGAATAACAGAAGATTTCTCATTGAAAATAATGGAAATGAGAAGATAGTACCCACAATACTTTAAAAATACTTTAAAAATTTGTTAACCTATAATTCTATACCCAGCAAAAATACCTCACAAAAAATTGACCTAATTGACATTTATAGAACATTCCACCCAACAACAACAGAATAAGCATTTTTTTCAAATGCTCATGACCATATTCCGGGCCATAAAACATGTATAATAAATTTCAAAGGATATAAGTTATAGGGTGTATGTTCTCTGACAATAGAATTTAGAAATCAATGACAGAAATATCTCTGAAATATCCACAAGAAGCCCATTTCTAAATAAATGTGATTCACATAAGAAATCTAAAAGGAAATTAGAAAGCATTTTGAACTGAATCAAAGTGAAAATAATATATATCAAAAGTTTTAATACACAGCTAATGCAGTACCTAGAAGGAAATTTATAATACTAACTGTGTATTTAAGAGAACACTCTCAAATAAATGACCTCGGCTTTCATATTAAGAAACTAGAAAAAGAAGATGAAAGTAAGCCCAGAGTGAGCAGAAGACAAAACAGAGATCAGAACAGAAACAGAAAAAAAAAAAAAACAGAGAAAGTTAATTAAACAGAAAGCAGGTATGAGAAAAACAATAAAATTAATAAACCTCTAGCTAAGCTGATCAAGAAAAAAAGAAGGAAAACATACATTAACATTATCAGAAATAAGAGAGGTGACATTACTATAGATTCTACAGATATTAAAAGGATAACAAAGAAATGTTATTAGCAACTTTATGCCAATAAATTTGACAACTTACATGAAATGTATAAATTCCTTGAAAGATATAATTCCCAAAGCTCACTCAAAAAGAAATAGCCTGAATATCTACTAAAGAATTAAATATGCTTAACTTTCCCTTCTCCCACAAAAAACAACCTCCAAACCCAGAGAGTTTCACTTGTGAATTCTACCAATAATTTTTATTTGAGAAAAAAATAGTATTAATTATAGCCAATTGAAAGTTAAAGAAAAAATGATACTTCCAAACTTCTTCTATGAAGTCATTTCCCTGATACCAAAACCAGACAAGAAAAAAAAATAAAACTACAGAGATAGGGAAACTACAAACTGATATCCTTCATAAACATACATGTAAAAATTCTAAACAAAAAATTGGCAAATCAAGCAATATATATTATAAAAGATAATACTTAATAACCAAGTGGGGTTTACATAAGGAAACCAAGGTTGGCTTAGCATTCAGTAATCAATGTAATTCACCAAACTGTAAAAGAAAAATCATTTAATCATCTCAATAGTCACAGGAAAAACATTTGACAAAACTCAACATGCATTACTACTTTAAAAAAAGAACCTCAGAAAACTAGGAAATTAATGAAACTTCTTCAATGAAAAGCATCTACAAAACCTTACTGCTGGAAGTCCTAGCCAGAGCAATCAGGCAAGAGAAAGAAATAAATGGCATCCAAACAGGAAAAGAAGTCAAACTATGTCTCTTCACTGGCAATATAATTCTATGCCTAGAAAACCCTGAAGACTCCACCAGAAGGCTCCTAGAACTGATAAACAACTTCAGTAAAGTTTCAGGATACAAAATCAATGTACAAAAATCAGTAGCATTTCTATATATCATTAATGTTCCAGCTGAGAGCCAAATCAAGAAGGTAACCCCATTTTCAATAGCTGCAAAAAAAAAAAACAAACAAACGAACAAACAAAAAATACCCTAGAAATACCTCAAACCAAGGACGTCAAAGATCTCTACAAAGAGAACTACAAAACACTGCTGAAAGAAATAACAGATGACACCAACAAATAAAAAAATTCTATGCTCATGGATTGGAAGAATTAATATTGTTAAAATGGCCATACTACATATAGCAATCTACAGATTCAACGTTATTCCTACCAAACTACCAACATCATTTTTCACATAATTAGAAAAAGCTATTTTAAAATTAATATGGAACTGAAAAAGCGCCCAAATAGCCAAAGTAATCCTAAGCAAAAAGAACAAAGCTGGAGGCATCACATTACCCAACTTCAAACTATACAATAAGGCTTCAATAACGAAAACAGCATGGTACTGGTGCAGAAACAGACATATAGACCAATGAAACAGAATAGAAATCCAGAAATAAAGCCACACACCTATAGACATCTGATCTTCAACAAAGTCAACAGCAATAAGCAATGAGAAAAGGGCTCCCTATTCAACAAATGGTGCTGGGATAGCTGGCTAGTCGTATGCAGAAGAACAAAACTGGATCCCTATCTTTCAGCATATACAAAAATTAACTCAAGATGGATTAAAGATTTAAAGGTAAAACCTCAAACTATAAGAATCCTAAAAGAAAACCTAGGAAACACATATACCATCAAAATATTATTCTAAAGAAAGGAGTATAAATATACTGTGATTTGGTCATAAAATAGAATATTGACCAGTGGTGAAAACAAGTGAACCACAGCTACACTTACCAGAATGGATCAAATCAGTCACAGAAGAATGTATACAATATGATGCCACCTAAATACATTTCAAAAACATTCAAAACTAAATAATATATTGTTTTTGATAGATACACATGTGATAAGTTATTTAATAAAAGGACACAGTAAACATAAAATTTAGGATGCTGGAGCCTCCAGAGGTGGCAGAGGGATTTGGAAGAGATAACATGGGAGTTTTCAAGGTTATTACAATGGAAATTTAGTAATTATTTTGAACTAAATAATAAAAACATACAATATATATAAAAACAATTGATTAAGCTTGATGCACAGTAGATGTATATTCATTTTATTTTTATCCTTTATATCTTTTATATGTGCACGTGTGTAATGTTTTTTAAAATGTATTTAAAATTCAGTAACTCTTTAAAATTTACTGAAAGCCTGATAGTATATCCTTTTTTTGACCCAGAGAAAAAGTACAATGAATGGAGCCATGAAAAGAAAGGCCTTTCCAAGAGCAAACACATTCAAAAGCTAGCAGAAGGCAAGAAATAACTAAGATCAGAGCAGAACTGAAGGAGATAGAGACACAAAAAACCCTCCAAAAAATCAATGAATCCAGGAGTTGGTTTTTTGAAAAGATCAACAAAATTGACAGACCGCTAGCAAGACTAATAAAGAAGAAAAGAGAGACGAATCAAATAGACGCAATTAAAAATGATAAAGGGGATATCACCACCGACCCCACAGAAATACAAACTACCATCAGAGAATACTATAAACACCTCTAGGCAAATCAACTAGAAAATCTAGAAGAAATGGATAATTTCCTGGACACTTACACTCTTCCAAGACTAAACCAGGAAGAAGTTGAATCCCTGAATAGACCAATAGCAGGCTCTGAAATTGAGGCAATAATTAATAGCCTACCAACCAAAAAAAGTCCAGGACCAGATGGATTCACAGCTGAATTCTACCAGAGGTACAAAGAGGAGCTGGTACCATTCCTTCTGAAACTATTCCAATCAATTGAAAAAGAGGGAATCCTCCCTAACTCATTTTATGAGGCCAACATCATCCTGATACCAAAGCCTGGCAGAGACACAACAAAAAAAGAAAATTTTAGACCAATATCCCTGATGAACATCGATGCAAAAATCCTCAATAAAATACTGGCAAACCGGATTCAGCAGCACACCCACATCAAAAAGCTTATCCACCATGATCAAGTGGGCTTCATCCCTGGGATGCAAGGCTGGTTCAACATTCGCAAATCAATAAACATAATCCAGCATATAAACAGAACCAAAGACAAGAACCACATGATTATCTCAATAGATACAGAAAAGGCTTTTGACAAAATTCAACAGCCCTTCATGCTAAAGACACTCAATAAATTCGGTATTGATGGAACGTACCTCAAAATAATAAGAGCTATTTATGACAAACCCACAGCCAATATCATACTGAATGGGCAAAAACTGGAAAAATTCCCTTTGAAAACTGGCACAAGACAGGGATGCCCTCTCTCAGCACTCCTATTCAACATAGTGTTGGAAGTTCTGGCTAGGGCAATCAGGCAAGAGAAAGAAATCAAGGGTATTCAGTTAGGAAAAGAAGAAGTCAAATTGTCCCTGTTTGCAGATGACATGATTGTGTATTTAGAAAACCCCATTGTCTCAGCCCAAAATCTCCTTAAGCTGATAAGCAACTTCAGCAAAGTCTCAGGATACAAAATTAATGTGCAAAAATCACAAGCATTCTTATACACCAGTAACAGACAAGCAGAGAGCCAAATCAGGAATGAACTTCCATTCACAATTGCTTCAGAGAGAATAAAATACCTAGGAATCCAACTTACAAGGGATGTAAAGGACCTCTTCAAGGAGAACTACAAACCACTGCTCAGTGAAATCAAAGAGGACACTAACAAATGGAAGAACATACCATGCTCATGGATAGGAAGAATCAATATCGTGAAAATGACCATACTGCCCAAAGTTATTTATAGGTTCAATGCCATCCCCATCAAGCTACCAATGAGTTTCTTCACAGAAGTGGAAAAAACGGCTTTAAAGTTCATATGGAACCAAAAAAGAGTCTGCATTGCCAAGACAATCCTAAGTCAAAAGAACAAAGCTGGAGGCATCACGCTACCTGACTTCAAACTATACTACAAGGCTACAGTAACCAAAACAGCATGGTACTGGTACCAAAACAGAGATATAGACCAATGGAACAGAACAGAGCCCTCAGAAATAATACCACACATCTACAGCCATCTGATCTTTGACAAATCTGAGAGAAACAAGAAATGGGGAAAGGACTCCCTATTTAATAAATGGTGCTGGGAAAATTGGCTAGCCATAAGTAGAAAGCTGAAACTGGATCCTTTCCTTACTCCTCATACGAAAATTAATTCAAGATGGATTAGAGACTTAAATGTTAGACCTAATACCATAAAAACCCTAGAAGAAAACCTAGGTGGTACCATTCAGGACATAGGCATGGGCAAGGACTTCATGTCTAAAACACCAAAAGCAACGGCAGCAAAAGCCAAAATTGACAAATGGGATCTCATTAAACTAAAGAGCTTCTGCACAGCAAAAGAAACTACCATCAGAGTGAACAGGCAACCTACAGAATGGGAGAAAATTTTTGCAATCTACTCATCTGACAAAGGGCTAATATCCAGAATCTACAAAGAACTCAAACAAATTTACAAGAAAAAAACAAACAACCCCATCAAAAAGTGGGCAAAGGATATGAACAGACATTTCTCAAAAGAAGACATTCATACAGCCAACAGACACATGAAAAAATGCTCATCATCACTGGCCATCAGAGAAATGCAAATCAAAACCACAATGAGATACCATCTCACACCAGTTAGAATGGCAATCATTCAAAAGTCAGGAAACAACGGGTGCTGGAGAGGATGTGGAGAAATAGGAACACTTTTACACTGTTGGTGGGATTGTAAACTAGTTCATCCATTGTGGAAAACAGTATGGCGATTCCTCAAGGATCTAGATCTAGATGTACCATATGACCCAGCCATCCCACTACTGGGTATATACCCAAAGGATTATAAATCATGCTGCTATAAAGACACATGCACACATATGTTTATTGCGGCACTATTCACAATAGCAAAGACTTGGAATCAACCCAAATGTCCATCTGTGACAGACTGGATTAAGAAAATGTGGCACATATACACCATGGAATATTATGCAGCCATAAAAAAGGATGAGTTTGCATCCTTTGTAGGGACATGGATGCAGCTGGAAACCATCATTCTTAGCAAACTATCACAAGAAGAGAAAACCAAACACCGCATGTTCTCACTCATAGGTGGGAACTGAACAATGACATCACTTGGACTCGGGAAGGGGAACATCACACATCAGGGCCTATCATGGCGGGGGAGGGGGGAGGGAATTGCATTGGGAGTTATACATAAATGACGAATTGATGGGTGCTGACGAGTTGATGGGTGCAGCACACCAACATGGCACAAGTATACATATGTAACAAACCTGCACGTTATGCACATGTACCCTAGAACTTAAAGTATAATAATAAAAATAATTAATTAAATTAATTAATTAACAAAAAAGAAAGGCCTTTCCTCCAGGATCACCATGAACTTCACACATACTCACAGCATCCTGCACAGACAGCTCAACCAAGACACAGAACTCACGACCACTGCAGCCAGGAGACCCACTCATGCTGGGACTCGAGGGAGGACCAAGGAATCCTTGCTCCTTTTTGTCTTTCTGGGGAACCTGGTAGCTATCTGTCCTCCTCTGAACATCTCAGAATTCTTGTCCAGGTTAGAAATTTCCCAACAATTGTGTCTCTGACCAGGATACTATGTGATAGGGTCTGTTTCTCATTCAACACATTTTTGTATGCACCTATCATGTGCCAGGCTGTGGGCTAACTGCTTGTGTTACCATAGTGAAATATGACAAACGGGGTCTTACCGTTAGATGCCCAGAGCCTAAGAGGGCTACCAACAAGCAAACGGGAAAATACAATGGAGAGTGTCAAATGCAATGAGCATGTGAGTTCCATGTACCAGGGAGGAAGACGGGGGAAGGTTCCCAAACTCAGAGTGACCATTAGGGATGCTCGCCACAGGAAGGGGCAACTAAGCTGGGAAGGCAAAGGGCTCTGTAATACCATTCTCCCAGCTTCAACCTGACTGACATTCAGTAACATGTCATGGACCTGTCACTCGATGATCAAGCCTTCCATGGCTTCTATTGTATATTCAGCCTCCAACACCCACTGGGATGCTGAGCCCCATTGCTTTACACTCTGCTGTGGGAATTGGGGCCTTTCTTTTTGTTATCCCAAAGCAGCTGCCTTCCAGCCTCAGGGAGGATGATACAGGGAGCACCCCTATTGAGGAGGTGGCCTCAGCTTCCTGCCCTGCTCTGCCCTAGGCCCAAGGCAGTTGGTCTCATCCTATGGGTCCACTGCACATGGAGGGTGGAAGGAACTGGAAAGCAGGACTTTCACCAATCTCCCTGGACTCCACCCACCAGAAGCATGCTGAGCTAAATGCAGGCTCTTAACCCCAGGCAGCCCAAGCTGGGGTGTCAAGGGAGGAGGCAGGGAGGCTGGGGAAGGTGGGAGTGTTTATCTGCCGTGGGACTTCCAGTGGAAAGACTGGATCCAAATCCGTCTAGCTGTGTAGTCTTAGGCAAAGCACATCACCTAGTTGGGCCTAACTGTCCTTATCTGTGAACTGGACTTAGACAGGACCTGCCTTTCCAGATGGAAGTAGGGTGAAGGAGTTGATTCAAGGGAAGCCTTCTGAGATGTACAAAGCTCTGCCTTTATTCTCAAGTCTGGCCAGGATTCCTTAGCTCTTCTACCCCCAGTTAAGGCAGAATTTCCTCCCCCCAACCTAAGGTCATTCTTGCCACACCCTCTACCCAGACCAGACCAGGGCTAACTTAGTTCCTGACTCTCAACTCCCACGCAGCCTCCTGAGGAGGCTCAAAAGCCAAGTGCAGAGTGAACGAGGAGGACGGATGTGACCTGCCAGGGTTTCCCTTCCAGATTTGGACCAGAACCATTCTCCATCTCTTGGCAGCGAGGGCAGTTGCACCCAGATTCCAAAAACTCCTTCCAGAGCCTTTTCTAGGGCTTGTCCAGACAGAAAGTCAGCCCAGGGGTTTTCCAATTGCCCAAAGGTGCTATGCACCCCACCACCAGCAGGTGGCGCCTAGGAATCGGCCACCGCCTGCGTCTCCACTCCGAGGCTCCTAACAAAACTCTTACCTCCTATGTGCAGAGGCTGAAGCAGGAAGGACTTCGACGAAGATCATCCAAGCCAGCCTCCTTAAAGTTTTGAAACTCACAGGCTCCTTTGAGAAACCGATGAAAACTACTGACCCTCTCCCTGGAAGAATGCCCCAGCACATCCGCTCACTATGGTCACACAGATTCAGAACACCCTTGGACCCCCTAGACACACCGCCCAAGGACGCCCTAGGACTCCTTGTAATCCCGCCCAGAAAGCCTGCGCCATCAACTATCCCTTCAAGGTCTAGAGAATAAATCAGGCCCAGCACCTCCGCTCCCTGCGGTCAGCCCACGCCTGTGTTTATCCCGGTGATACCAGTCAACAGCTTCAGCAAAGGAGGCAGAAAGAAAGCCAAGGTCATCTTGTTGGAAGACAGGGGTTTATAAAAGTTGTTGGGGATGGGTACTTCGCGACTTGGAGGATTATGAACTGACTGATTGTCTAGGAGCCTCAAGCCTGGAATTTAAAAAAAAAAAAAAAAAAATCATGCTGGGGGCAGTGGCTCACGCCTATAATCCCAGCACTTTGGTAGGCCAAGGCAGGAGGATCACTTGAGGTCAGGAGTTCGAGACCAGCCTGGCCAACCACATCTCTACTAAAAATACAAAAATTAGACTGGCATGGTGGCGTGTGCCTGTACTTCCAGCACCTCGGGAGGCTGAGGCAGGAGAATTGCTTGAACCCAGGAGGCAGAGGCTGCAGTGAGCCGAGATTGTACCACTGCACTCCAGCCTGGGCAACAGGGTGAGATCCTGTCTTTAAAAAAAAGAGAAAAAGAAAGAAAAGAAAGAAATCAATAACTAATGGTCTTTTTCTCAAAAGGAATCATGGCCCTACTACATCAGGGTGGGAGGGTGGCATGGTAGAGGGAGGCAGCAGGGGGAGGCAGGACTTAGGACGCAGGAGAGACTGCCCCCTTCTCTGTGTCCTGTGGGCTGCTCTGGAGGTCTCAGGGAACCCATGCACTTCATACAACAGGTCACAAGGCATTGATTTCTGGGGTGGCTGAATTACTCCTAACAAGACTGTAAACTAACAGTCCAGGAGAAGAAATAAAGGGCACAAATTAAATGCTGAGAGAGTCATGGACTGACAGAAGTGAAGGAGGACCAGCGGAAACAGGTCTTCAGTCACCTTGCCCACGTTCTCCCTGAACCTTCTATGTCAGGCAGCCTGGTCCAGGCCTGGGCTCGTCAGCTGTTGTGCCCTGAATGCTGCTGTGGGACAGGCTCTAGGGGGATTAGGGGTGTGCTGATGAAGATCCCATCCTTGTCCTTCAAGAGCTCCCAACTGAGCAGTCAAGCCAGACACTATGTAAATAACTGCCATGTGAGCCGCACTGAGGAAAGGAGCTATTCCAGCTGGAGTGGTCAGTGAAGTCATCACAGAGGGATGGGACATGAGGAAATGGGGTCCCCAAGGTTGGTAGGTGAGATGACATAAGCAGTGGCACAGAAGCCAGCAGGCATGAGCTGGAGGCAGCAACACAGAACGTGGGCCACTTCCACATCACCCTCACCCTAGAATATCCTCCTGCCATGAAACTTCAATTTCATTGCAATCCACATCTTCCATTCTACCCACTTCCCCCAGCCACCAATACTTCTCAGAAACGTAGAAGCCCTCTATTCTAGAACACCAGAGGAGAAGGGAGCACTCCCACGTTACACTCATTCCATAAATGCTTTATGTGCATTTCCCATGTGCCAGGCACTATTCAATGCACTGTCTGAGGCTCAAGAGACACAGCAGTGAAAAGGAAAACAATGCCTTGCCCTCATTTGTCCTGGCAAAGAGCTTCTTAGAGTTAGATCTCTGTTCCCAAACCCCTCCCAGGCTCCCACCCTTCTCATTTTTTTATCTTCCACTGTATCTCTGGAAATGGACCCAGAGACCCAAGAGTGGTTCTGCTAACACAGAAGGCGATGGGGCTGTCAGCCTCTCTAGGTCTCTAATCATTTGGTTAATGCCGCTGATAAAGGTAGGAACTAGGTCATGTTTTAAATATTGATCATAAATATTCCGAACTCCAAATACTAAAGCCACGAAGGTTCTTATTTTCACTGTAAGTAACAGAACCCCAACTCAAACTAGCTTCAGCACAAGTGAAAATTGTTTATAAGAAACTAAGTGCAGTCACTTTGGGAGGCCAAGGTGGGCGGATCACCTGAGGTCAGGAGTTCAAGACCATCCTGGCCAATGGTAAAAACCCGTCTCTATTAAAAATACAAACAATTAGCCAGGTGTGGTGGTGGGCGCCTGTAATCCCAGCTATTTGGGAGACAGGCAGGATAATCACTTCAACCCGGGAGGCGGTGGTTGCACAGTGAGCTGAGATCCCACCACAGCACTCCAGCCTGGGCAAGACAAAGCAATACTATGTGTCAAAATGAAAAACAAACAAACAAAAAACAAAAACAACCTAAGTGTAAGGATGAGCTGGGGCTCAGAAACAACTGGAACTGGGGTCCACTGTCCCTGCATCGTTCATGCTCTACACGGCTCCGTTCCTTCAGTCTTTCTCTGTCTTTAGATGCCTTCTCCAGGACATGTGGAAAAAAATGTGAATAAGGCGAACACCTCTCTTAGTCCCCACTCTGAAGTCCAGGAAAGAGACAGATGGGTCCAACATGGGTCAAGTTGCTCACCCCTGGGTCTATCAGTTGTCAACTGAGATAACGATGAGACAACAGTTCCTAACACAGCCTTATGGATGGAGTTGAGGAGAAGTAATTCTGTGCAGATGATGTTGAACATGGGTTCTTGGCAATCTAGTCCGACCTCTCCATTTTCAGAGGAAATGGAGGTACAAATAGGGATGACGCCTTGTCCAGTAAATTAATAACTAAACTCAAGGAATTCTGGAGTGCTTTGCAGGATCATCCATCAATCAGATTTCCAATGAATTGAGTGGATGCATGCTCAACTCACACTCATAAATAGCAAACCATTCGTATGATACACTTACATGGGATGACTTAACTTACACGAGGGTGACTTTCCTTTTCCCAAAGCCACAGCCTGATGCTGCCTCAACCTTGCACAGCCAGAGAATGAGGAGTTCTTGGTGAAGACATTCTCGGGATAAGCTAAGATTCCCATGAAACATCTAGGGATAAGCCAAGATTCCCATGAAACATCTAAATGGTTGCCATTTAAACTTCTCCTGACTGAACCTCTTTCTAAATTAATTGTACACAGCTCTGTCTTCTTTAAGAGCAGGCACTCAACAGAGTTAAGGCTTTTCTCAACATTTCAGGGTCGTTCATGTATTCCTTGGTTGTTCACTAGATGACAGGCACTGTTCTAGCACTAGGAATAACAACAGTGGCCAAGACAGACATGGTCACTGTCTTACAAGTGAGTGAGGAAAATCACTCTAATAAATATACCCATAATTCGTCATAGTTGGGACACAGGCAAGAAGGAATATAACATTATGACACTCTGGAGGTATATAAGAGGGGATCTGAAAGAGAGAAAAGGAGACAAGAAAGGTTTATTTGAGGAAGCGATGTTAGGTTAAGACTAGAGGAGGGTAGGAGGAAGTCAGTGGAGAAGATGGAAAGGAACAGAGCTTCAGGCAGAGAGAACAGCCATTGTGAAGGTGGGAGGTAGGCAAGAAGAGATGTGGCTAAGGGAAGCCAGTATGGCTGGAGCAGGGCCACGTGAACAGTGGCCATTGGTTTGGACTGATTGCACAGGTCCCCTCAAGGGTACTGCAGGGGTCAGGCACCGATGGGCAGATCTGCCTGTCAAACTCAAGACAGACACCAGCTACTCATAGAGTGCTCTGCAGTGTGGGTGCTTAGGGATGGCTCACCTGGGTTGAGTGCCATATTCTGTCAGGTTCCTGCTTTTCAGAGCTGCCACACAACTACAGGATGATAAATTTGGAAAGCTCCAAAGAAACCATCTAGAGCAGGAGTTATGATCCTGGTTGCACCATAGAATCATTTGGGACGCTCAGAAAAATACCTGTACTCAGACCCTACCCCAGATCAATTAAATATCCAGACAAGGGATTATGGTATGGGTGTTTTGTAAAGCTCCTAGGTGATTCTAATAAGTAGATAGGGTTGAGAACCACTATCCTAGTGCAATCCTCCTTTTTTCACAAATTAAAGAACAGAAGCCCCCTACACAATTATTAATTTTAGAAATGTGCCCATGTTCACATTATACACAATAGAGAGTGAAGAAGGAATAGAAGTCATAGAAACCTCATGTTTAAAATATGGTAATACTAAGGGGAACGTGGAGCCCACTCCCTCTTGCTTCATTCAAAAAAGCAGTGTTAAAAAGGCTGATTTATGAGTTTTATTATAGGAAGAAAACAGTGTTATGGACAGTCACATGCAAGAGAATAAAGTTGGACCCCCTTCCTTACACCACACACAAAAATTAACTCATAATGGATCAAAGACTTAAATGTAAGCTAAAATTTTTATTTTAATCCCAACTCTTTGAAGAATACATAGGAGTAAATTTTCATGACCTTGAGTTAAGCACAACCTTCCTAGATACCACATCAAAAGCCCAAACAACAAAAGAAAAATTGGTGAAATGCACTGCATTAAAATTAAAAGTTCTGTGATACAAACAATACCATCAAGAAAGTGAAAATACCCACAGAATAAGGGAAAATATTTGCAAATCATATTATCTGATAAGGAGCTTGTATCCAGAATATAAAAAGAACTCTTTCAACTCCATAATGAAAAGATAAATAACCTAATTTAAAAATGGGCAAATAATCTAAATAGCCATTTCTTCAAAGAAGATCTATAAATGGCCAGTGAGCACAGGGAAGGATGCCCAACATCATTAGCTATTAAGGAAATGGAAATCAAAACCACAGTGACATACCACTTCACACCCACTAGGGTGGTTATAATAAAAAAGACAGAGAATGTGGTGAGGTGTGGAGAAATTGGAACCTTTGTGTATGTTGGTAAGAGTGTAGCCACTTTTTAGAAAACTATCAGTTCCTCAAAATGTCAAACATGGAGTTACCATATGACCCAGCCATTCCATTCTTAAGTGTATACCCAAGTACATATGCCCACATAAAATTCTGTACACCAGTGGTCCCCAGCCTTTCTAGCACCAGGGACCAGTTTCATGGAAGACAATTTTTCCACAGATTGGGGGAGGGGGATGGTTTCAAGATGATTCAAGCACTTTACATTTATTGTATACTTTATTTCTATTATTATTACATTATAATATACAATGAAATAATTATACAACTCACCATGATGTAGAATTAGTGGGAGCCCTGAGCTTGTTTTCCTGCAACTAGACAGTCCTATCTGGGGTGATGGGAGACAGTGACAGATCATCAGGCATTAGATTCTTATAAGGAGCATGTAGCTTAGATCCTTCCCATGTGCAGTCCACAATAGGGTTCGTGTTCCTATGAGAGTCTAATGCCTCTGCTTATTTAACAGGAGGTGAAGCTCAGGAGGTAATGCAAGCAATGGGGAGCAGCTATCAATACACATGAAGTTTCACTCAATACCCACCACTCACCTCCTACTGGGCAGCCTGGTTCCTAACAGCCAATGGACAGCTATTCCTGCTATAGATGAATGTTGGGGACCCCTGCTGTACATTAACGTTCATATCAACAGTATTCATAAGAGCAAAAAAATAAACAACCCAAATGTTCATCAACTGATAAATGGATAAACAAAATGTAGCATATGCGTGCAATGGAATATCATTCGCCATAAAAAGGAAGTCTTGATATATACTACAACATAAATGAATCTTGAAAACATTATGCTAAGTGAAAGAAGCCAAAAGACCACATATAGAATGATTTCATTTATATGAAATGTCCAGAAAATGCAAATCTATAGAGACAGAAAGTAGATTAGCAGTTACCTAGGGCAGGGAGGGTGGAGGGAGATGGGGAGTGGTCACTACACTAGTGCCCACGCTAGTGGATACAGGGTTTTAGGATGATGAAAATGTTCTAAAATTAATCGTGCTGAAAATTGTACAACTCTTGTGGACACACTAAAAACCATTGAATTGTACAATCTAAATGAGTGAATTGTATGGTCTGTGAATTGTATCCCAATAAAGATGTTTTTAAAAAACAGTATTAGCCAGATGTGGTGGCAATCACCTATAATCACAGAGCTTTGAGAGGCCAAGATAGGAGGATCACTTGAGGCCAGGGTTTTGAAATCAACCTGGGCAACACTGTGAGATTTCATCTCTACAAAAACACTTTTTAAATTAGCTGGATGTGGTGGTGTGCTCCTGTAGTCCTAGCTATTCAGGAGGCTGAGGCAGGAGGATTACTTGAGTCCTAGAGGTCAAGACTGCAGTGAGCTATGATTGCACCACTGCACTCCAGCCTGGGTGACACAGCAAGACCCTGACTCTAGTAAAACAAAACAAAAACAGTGTTATCTCTTACTTCCTTATTCAGATGGAATTGGGCCATTGGTCTCTCATGTTTTATGGCTTCCATTCTTTTCCTTCTTTTCACATTTCAATCCTACTCATCTATCTGGATTTATGTTTCTTCTCTGCTCAGGCTCCCTCTCCTCCCTCTCCCTCTTTCTTCTCTCTCCCTCTCTCCCTCCCTCCTCAAGAAAAGAATTGCAGGATATTCTCAGAAGCATTGTCTTTGCAGATTTGCTCATGCAGAGAACTGATACGTCACCAAGCTAGTGGCTTTCCAGTGAGTCAATGAGCAACGACTGAGCTTCAGGGCTTCCTCCTGGACAAAACTGAGTTAGGCCAGGTGCAGTGGCCAAGGTGGGAGGATCACTTGAGCTCAAGAGTTCAAGGCCAGCCTGGACAACAGAGCAAGACCCCCTCTCTACAAAAAATCAAAAAAATAGCCAGGCATGGTGGCACACACCTGTGGTCCCAGCTATTTGGGAGGCTGAGGTGGGAGGATCACTTGAGCCCAGGAGGCTGCAGTGAGCATGACTGCACCACTGCACTCCCAACCTGAGTGACAGGAAGACCCTGTCTCAAAAAATAAAATTAAAAAATTAAAACTACAAATTACCCAAGTATATCGTGCACAACACTTAGATTTTGTCTTCAAAGAAAATAAAAGGGGCAAAGGCCTTATTCCTAAGGCATTTAGAGCCTATGGCCATATTGATTCCCTGGGAAGTGGAACGGTTTAGGAAGAAGACTTTTCTGAAACATTGTCTTACCTAAGTACCCTATCCCCTAAACAGGGTCAACTAAAGTTAAGGCAAATAATGGCAAGAAGAAGACACCCGATGGAAGCAGGGGGACTGCATTTCCCAAGTGCAGCAGATGCCATTTTCCAAAAACCGCCGCAGCAATGTTTCTGATCCCACATGGATTTCCTGATTATTGGACAATCCTCTTAAGAAAGGTAGAGTCTAATTCCCTTCCCCTTGAGTATCCTGCTCAGTCCCCTTGGGGATTTCTTCTAAGGAATAAAATCTAGTGGAAGTGATGCTGTAGTTTCTGATGTGAGGTTAGAAAAAGTGATACAGCTTCTATCTGGTTCTCTCTCTCTCTCTTTCTCTCTCTCTCTCTGTCTCTCACACTCTCTCTCTCTCCCTCCCTCCCCTTGGGACCCAGCCTCCTTGCTATGAGGAAGCCCAGGCCTCATGGAGAGGCCATGCACGTGTATTCCAACAAGTTCCCCAGCTAAAGTCTCATACCACAGCTGACATTAATTTCCAGGCATGTGACTGAGAGTGCGAGAGCGTTCATGTGACTTCAGTCCCCAGCCTCTATGCCCACCCCAGCTAACAACAAGTGAAACAGAGCCATGTTATCCCTGCCAGGCCCTTCCCCAGCTGTGGATTCCTGAGGAGTTAGTTACATGTTGCTGCATAACAAGTTACCCCATAACCAACTGGCTCGAGACATTTATTTTCTCATAGCCTCTTTACTAACCTAGTGTTTCAGGACTGTGGGCACGGCTCAGCTGGGTCCTCTGTGTCAGCGTCCTTCACAGGTGGTAATCGACGTTGGCTGGAGCTTTCATTGCCTCAAGGTGAGAAGGCGACGCTTCCAACCTCACTCAGGTGGTTGCTGGCAGGGTTCATTTCCTTGAGGCCTGCGGAATTATAGCTTTCAGCTCCTTGCCATGTGGGTCTCCCCAACATGATGGCTTACTTCACACAAGCCAAGAAGGTAGTAGAGTGAAAATGATAGCAACGCTAAAGTTTCAGTCTTTTATAACCTAATCACGGAAGCAACATCCCATCTCTGTTGCCATATTCTATTCATTGGAATCAAGTCACGACATCTATCTCATGCTCCAGAGGAAGGGATTATCCAAGGGTGAGAATCCCAGGAGCCATATCAGAAACTGCCTCTGCACTGAGAAAAATCAATGTTTTGCTTATTTTAATCCACGAGGTTTTGGGATGGTTTGTTATGCAGTATAAGATAATGGGAAAACAACAAAACGCAGAGAGGAAGAATTAGGTGAGAAAACTGTACTTGTTGAAATATTTACTTTATTCCAGGATCATTTCACAGATGGCAGAACTAAGGCTTAGAGAGGTGACTTGCCAAAGCTATTAGTGGTAGAATGAGGATGAAAACCAATCCTGTTAGACTTCATAGTCCATGACCTTCTCACATTTCCACTCTACTTCTGTCCTTTGAAGAAAAACAAAATCCCAAACCATTTCAATATTAAATGGTGTTTTACCAATGACCTTTTTTTAATCCTCAAATTTAACCAGCAGAGACTATTTCTGGGTACACTCCCCACCCACACCTCTTCAACTCCTAGTTACAAAGGACTTTCATCTTCATGCAAATTCTGTATTTTATGAAGCTGGCAAGACCAGTCCACCATGCTTAGCTACATTTTTTTCCATAAAAACAAGCTTTCTGGAATACTATCGCTTGCCATAGTGAGGACATAGATTCCAGGAAGTTGGTTTCAAATGCTAAAAAAAGAACATGAAGCAGACATCTGCTTGAGTAGAGAATGTAAAACCCAACTGCTCCTGCTGCTAGTGTCTCTAGGCCCCCAGCCCCGCCCCTGCAAGGGTGGTTCAGGCTAAACACATTAAAAACTTTCAAATTGATTCAAGGATACAGGATAGGAGGGAGGCTGACTTTTTACTGCAAATCTTTTTGTACAGATTTTCAAAACATATTATGTGCACGCTAATTATCTTTAAAATTCTGCTTAGAGCCGGTTGCAGTGGCTCATGCCTATAATCCCAACACTTTGGGAGGCTAAGGCAAGGCGGATCACCTGAGGTTGGGAGTTCAAGACTAGCCTGGCTAAAATGGTGAAACCCCGTTTCTACTAAAAATACAAAACAAACAATTAGCCAGGTATGGCGGCATGTGCCTGTAATCCCAGCTATTTGGGAGGCCGAGGCAGGAGAATCACTTGAACCCAGGGGGCAGAGGTTGCAGTGAGCTGAGATCACACCATTGCACTCCAGCCTAGGCAACAAGAGCAAAATTCCATCTCAAAAAAAAAAAAAAAAAAAGTTCTGCTTAGAGACTAATCTTGGTTGACAGATTTCTATCAAGGGAAACTGAGGCATTTTTCAAGATGGATTCGATAGTCCTAGTATCTTCTCTGGTGCTGATTCTGTGCTGCTCTAAGCATCCAAGATAAGCTTGAGCCTAGGCACCTGGCAGGGACAGAAAGGGCAGAGAAGTGGTCTTTGCAGGGGCACCCTGCCTGCTTGCTGGGGAGACAAGTAAGGTTATTCCAGAAGCAGCAGATTACTCAGAGCCAAACCTTAGATGCTCATGGACTGAGTGATATTCTAAAAGATGGACCAGAACAGAAGATGACCACACTCTTTTGCAGTCTATAGTGGTAATGGTGGTAATAATAATGTGAATTACTATTTATTAATTAGGGTGCTTACTTAGTCCATTAACATTTAATTTAATTGTTGATAGGATTGGAGCTAAGTCTATCTTTTCATTACCTATCATCTGTTTATCTCTTCTCAGTTTTTGTTCCCCGGTTCCTCCTTTCCTTCCATCTTTGGACTATTGTAGTATATTCTAGAATTACATTTTAATGCATCTATTGACTTCTTAGCTAGAACCATTTACATTATTTTTTGGAGGTTACACTAGGGATTACGGTGTGCATCCTTAATCTTTCACAGAGTTGATACCGTGCCCCTTCCCATAAAATCTGGATGCTTTACAACTGTACAGTTCCATTTATCCCTCACCCCACCCCACTCACAGGACTCCCTATGCTGTAACTGCCATTTATATTATATCCACATATTCTGTAGCCTGCAAGACACACTATGCTTTCTTTTTTAAATAGTCATACGTGTGTAGGTATGTATGTATTTGTGAGAGGGTCTCATTCTGTCACTCAGGCTGGAATACAGTGGCATGATCAAAGCTCACTGCAGCCTCAACCTCCCAGGCTCAGGTGATCCTCCCACCTCAGCCTCCTGAGTTGCTGGGTCCACAGGCATGTGCCACCACACCTGGCTAATATTTGTATTTTTTGTAGAGATGAGGTTTCACCATGTTGCCCAGGCTGGTCTCAAATTCCTGGGCTCAAGCAATCCACCTGCCTCAGCCTCCCAAAGTGCTGGGATTACAGGTGTGAGCCACCGTGCCTAGCCAAAAGAGTCATATCTATTTTAAGGAAATTGAAATTAAAAAATAATATTATGGCCAGGTACAGTGGCTCACGCCTGTAATCCCAGCACTTTGGGAGGTTGAGACAGGGAGATCACTTGAGGTCAGGAGTTTGAGAGCAGCCTGGCCAACATGGCAAAACCCCATCTCTACTAAAAATACAAAAATTTGCCGGCGTGGTGGTGCACACCTATAGTCCAAGCTACTCAGGAAGCTGAAGCAAGAGGATCACTTAAGCCTGGGAAGCAGAGGTTGCAGTGAGCCAAGAGTGTCCCACTGCACTCTAGCCTGGGCAACAGAAGAGAAACACTGTCTCAAATAATAATAATAATAATACTATATATTTACCCAGATATTTATCATTACTGATGTTCCTTATTCTTTCCTAGAGGTCCAAGTTTCTCTCTTACATAATTTCCTTTCAGCTTAAAGAATGTCCTTTGCTTTTCTTCCAGTGCAGGTCTGTTGGAAATGTGAAAAATAAATAAATAAATGTCTATTTGTTTTGTTTTGTTTTTAAGAATATGTTTGCTGGGTACAGAATTTTGAGTTGACGGGTTTTTTTTCTTCTTTCAGACCTTTAAAGATGGTGTTCCACTATTTTTTGGCCTCCATGGTTTCTTATGAGAAATCTGTGGATGTTAAAATTATCGTTCCCCAGAATACCATGTGTTGTTTTCTCTGGATGCTTCCAAATTTTATCTTTATCTTTGATTTTCTATGGTTTCACTCTAATGTATCTAGATGTGGTTTTCTTTGCACTTATCCTACTTGAGGTTTACCACATTTTTTGAATCTATACATTTATATCTTTCACCAGATTTGGAAAATTTTCAGCCACTATTTCTCTAAGTATTTTTTCTACCCCATTCTTTCTCTCCTCCTGCTCTGAGAATCTTAGTACACATATATGTGTCCTACAGCTCCTGGAAGTTTTGTTCATTTTTTTAACATTTTTTTCTCTTTCTTCTTCAGATTAGATAATTTTCATTGATGTACTTTTCCATTCACTGATTCTTTTTGGGGGTTGCGGGGTGGGGGACATCTCCATTCTGCTATTAGGTCCACACTGTTATGAACTCTAAAAAATTTTTTAGTTCAAATGTGCTATTTTTCAGCTCTAGAAAATTCATATGGCTCTCGTTTATATTTCCTGTTTCTCTGTTGAGTTTTCCTATCTTTTCAATCATATGAATACATTTTCCATTACCTCATTGAGCATGCATATAATAGTGGCTTCAAAGTTCTTATGTGATCATTCTAGCAGGGTAGCAGGGTATCTTACAAATGACCTCCATTGATTGTCTTTTCATTTAAGAAAAGTCATATTTTTTTGGTTCTTTGAATGTCAAAGTTATTTTGGATTACACCATAGACTGTGAATTTTATATCATGGAGATTCTAAACTCTATTATATTCTTCCAAAGAATGCTAATGTTATTGTTTCAGAAGACAGTTAACTTGATAGACTCAAATTTCAGTTGAATTGCCTTAAGTAGACAGCAATTCAAATCTCAGTTCAGTTCTATTAGTCTTTGCTACAAGCACATGTATGGTACAAGGGTTAAAAGTTCCCTCAATTTGGATATCTGAGTTCACGCACAGAACTTAGAGTTGCTCTTTTTGGCTCTCCTCTTTCTGGGATTATCCTTACATGTTCCAGCGGTTGTGGCTACCCCAGGCTCTGTCCTCTAACATTTCAGGCCAGAAAAGTGATAGATTTTCTATCAGAGTTTTAGTCACTCCATACAATGTCATAGCAAGCAGTTTTCAGCCTGAAGCCATTAGAACAGAAAATTCACCATGTGCCAGTCTGTTTTTCCAAGTCTCAACTCCCTTCCAAATTCTCCCTGATTTTTCTCACTCTGCAGAGGCTTCAAGTCATTGTTTTTTTGTATTTTTTCCAGAATTTATTGTTATTATTTGTAGGATTGCAAGTTTATCAGGAGCTCATTCCACCAGATTAGAAATGGAACCAGCTACTATTTTTTAAACCTCCTCCATGTACCCATTTATGCCTCTCTTTTCAAGTTTTTTTTCACTTTTAGATGTTTTCTTTTATACAAGTAAAGTATACTCAGATAAGAAAAAATCATATAGTACAGAGTAGAACAGAGAATAAAAATTAGTCTTTCAATCCTCCTCAGACACCTCTCCCAACTCCAGCTCCACTCCCCATCAGTAAGTATACGTATATTGAATTCTTCTACACTAAATAAATCATACTATAATAAATGTGATTTTTATTTTTATTAATTTCCAAATCATTACAAATAAAATGATTTTATTTCCTTTCATTGGCTATATAGCATTTTATTACATGTATGTGTCATAATATTTATGTGCCACAATGTATTTAATGTGATCCCTTCTAACTGACATTTTAGTATTTCTCCATTTTTCACTGTTACGAATCATGCTGCAGCAAACATTCTTGCACAGATATTTTTACACATTTGACAGAGTATATAAAATCCTAAAAACGACATTGCCTGCACAAAGAATAAGTATATTTTAAATTTAGATTTCAACTTTTAAAATAATGCTTTTGACCTAAAGCATTCTGACTTTCGAAAGCAGTGTTTTGCCTAAATGCTGTAAGGTACAAGACAAAGAGAACTACACAAACATTGTGTCTTCATTAGTACATTTGTTTCCTATAGGGATACTGTTAGATTCTGAAACTATTTTATATATATAGACTAGGGTTGAACAAATAAGTAAATATATTACAGAAATGAGAATCAAGTTTCTCACTACTGGACAAAGAAGTTACAAATAAGCAAAGGCAGAAAACTGTAATGAACCCTGTTGCATTGAATTAGTGTTAGAGATATCAGCACAAACTAATTTATGATTATCACAATAAAGATTAGATAGATAGATAGATAGATAGATAGATAGATAGATAGATAGATTCATATTTCTATCTCTGTCTACTGAAAGGACTTAGAAACAGTGACATCCCAATAGCAACATGCACACCTAATAGCAAGATTTTGGTTTCTAAATACCATTTCCCAGTAAAAGGAATCAGAGCTCCTTGGAGAAATGGTTGAACCAGAGTTGGAGTAAGAAAACTACAGATGAACTAAGAGTATCCTGTGGTACCAGAAAGAAAGAAAGTGTTCAAAAAAAATTATGGGGTCATGTCAAAGGACACAAGCCACTCTAAAAAGGCTCCCAATACCAAAGAATAAAATAAATAAATGATTGCATAAACAAATAAACTCCAACTAATAGCTGGGCATGCTGGCACATGCCTGTAGTCCCAGCTACTCAGGAAGCTGAGGTGGGAGGATCACTTGAACCCAGGAGGTTGAAGCTGCAGTGAGCTGTGATCATGCCACTACACTCCAGCCTGGGTGACAGAGTGAGACCCTGCCTGTAAAAAAATAATAATAATTCTAAGTAATAAATGTTGAACAAATGAGAAAAATAGAAGATCGCCATTAGAACATCACAATTACAATTACTATAAGCAGAGGCTGGCTCCACCTCTGAATGAATGCTAACATTAACAAGTAAAAGTTTAAGGAAAAAAATAGGATGTATATTCAAAATATCTTCCTGAAAATACTTATTAGTTACTGTAGTGAGACATGTTAACAAATTATTTGATACGTCTCCCTTGGAGGTAGACCTTAATTTCTCTCTCCTTGAGTGTGGGCTGGGACATAGTGACTCTCTTCTAACAGAGTGTTAAGGAGAGGAAAATACTTTGTCATGGATAAAGCTGATGGACACCACCCAAATCGAGTGATCAAAGTTAACATCACCATAGTAAGACTTAGTGACACCACACAACCCCTGATGCCATGCACTGAGAAGGACACATCACCTCTGTGGTCTTCCTCCCAAAATTCTATCACCTCACTCTAACCATCAGAAACCATCAGACAAATCCAAATTGAGGGACATTCTACAAAATATCAGAAAAGGACTTCTAAAAAGTATTGAGTTCACAAAAGAAAATTCTGGGGAACTAGGCTGGGCGCGGTGGCTCATGCCTGTAATCCCAGCACTTTGGAAGGCCGAGGCTGGAGGATCATGAGTTCAGGAGATCGAGACCATCCTGGCTAACATGGTGAAACCCTGTCTCTACTAAAAAAATACAAAAAATTAGCCGGGCCTGGTGGCGCCTGTAGTCCCAGCTACTCAGGAGGCTGAGGCAGGAGAATGGCATGAATCTGGGAGATGGAACTTGCAGTGAGCCGAAATCGGGCCACTGCACTACAGCCTGGGCGACAGAGCAAGACTCCGTCTCAAAAAAAAAAAAAAAAAAGAAAATTCTGGGGAACTGTCACAGTTTGGAGGTGATTAAAGTAAGCATAGAGATTAACGTAACATGGTAATCTGGATTGGATCCTGGAACAGAAAGGGACATATGTAGAAAAAGTGGGAAAATCTAAATGAAGTCTGTAGTTTTGTTAATAATATGGTCCCAATGTTAATACTCTCTTAGTTTTTATCATTGTACCATAGTGATGTAAAATGTTAGCATTAGGAGAAGCTGGATGAAGAGCACACCGAACCTCTCTAAAGTTTCTCAGCAACTCTTCTATACATTTAGATTATTTCAAAATAAAATATGTTTTAACACTTGATCTTAGCCAAAAGGCCGAGAAGCAATTTTTTTTTTTTTTTTTTTTTTTTTTTTCTTGAGAGAGTGTCTCGCGCTGTCACCCAGCCTGGAGTGCAATGGTATGATCCTGGCTCACTGCAACCTCCAACTCCTGGGTTTGAGCAATTCTTGTGCCTCAGCCTCCCAAATGGCTGGGACAGGCATGCACCACACCCAGCTAATTTTTTTTGCATTTTTAGTACAGATGGGGTTTCGCCATATTGGCCAGATGGTCTCCAACTCCTGGCCTCAAGTGATCTGCCCACCTTGGCCTCCCAAAGTTCTGGGATTACAGGCATGAGTCGCCACACCTGGCCAAATAAAAGGTGTTTTAAAATAGTTGCTCCAGTCTGTAGTCCCACCAAGAGTGGATAAGAATCTCCTCACATCCTCCCCAACACTGAGAATTTAGACTTTCAATATTTGCCAATTTGATGGCTAAAATGGGATCTGGCTATTTTGAGTCCTAATTCATTCATTGAGAGAGAACTTGAGCATCTTTTCATGTGCACTTCATCCATTTACATTGCTTTTTCTGTGAGATGCCTATTCAGTGTTATTCCTGTTTCTACAGCATCCCTACATAAGTACTATTATTCCCATGTTACAGCTAAGAAAACTGAGGCTCAGTATGGTTGAAAAACTAGCCTCAAACCTCCCCACTAATAAGTAAAGGAGTGAGCTTGAACCCAGATCTATCCAGCTCCAAAGTCCACACCCTGTCCAATACCTAGGGTAAGTTGGGACTTTGCCCTGTAGTATATTCCTCATCTTCCTGCTGTTTCCTGAGATAAAGAGTAATCAAATGACAGAGGCTTCTTCGTCTGATGCAGTTATTTTAATTTATGATGAGGAAAGAGGCTGAAAGGAGTGATTAGAGTTACCCAAAGTCACACAGGGGCAAGGAGAAGACTAGAACCCAAGTCTACTGGCTCCCAGCCCAGTGCTCTTTCCACCAAACCATGTGGCCTTCCATGGTGCAGGCCAGGGCGGTCATGTGTCTGTCTTTACGTGCTCAGTGGTGGAAATTCTTAGATGTAATATTCCTAACCTCCTAATAGGATTGAAGCAGGCACCCAATAGGATTGAAGTAAATCATAAAGATTGTTTTTATGCTGTTTTGCTGCAGTAAAAGATCTATTTTAGCTCAAGCATTGGATACAAAGTTCTAACAAAGGTCTTCAATAAACCTTGAATGTATGTGAATATGGATGTTACAGCCTCCCTCACTACCTGGTCACGTGACACCTTCCTTCTAAAGATTAGAATTCAAGGTCACCTGATTTGGAGAATTTCCATCTCCAATTTGCTGGCAGTTGCCATGACCATCCTTGGCGATTTTTGTTTGTAGCTCTGTGTTGAGAATGGCTTTTGTATATTTCTCTGGGTTGAATGTGGTGTACCTTCCCTTTACAATATGAAACTCCTCAAGCATCAAATCAGTTATTCTACTCCAAAAAGCTTAATATAAAGCTCTCAACATCAACATGTTGGTGTATCCAAGTCACATAAACCAAGAATAATAACAGCTGCCATTTATTGCACATTTACTACACACCAGATACTCCACTCAGTACTTTATGAGCAATTAGTCACTTAGTCCTCCCAAACACGTCATCAGCTCCATTTTACAGATGAGATGTCGAGCACAGAGAGGTATAGTAGTTTGCCCAAGGTTACACAGCTAGCAATTGGAGGAGCAAGGAATTGAACCCGGGGAGTCTAGCTTCAGAGCCCACACTCTTAACTACTATGCTTGGTCTATGGGAGCCCCATTACAAGAATATTTTGAATTATCAAAAATGAAAGTCATAAAATATTAGAGGAAGAATATTTAGCCAATTCTTTCTGAAACAGCACAACCTAAAGCCTTGCTTCCCAAACATTGTCATCCTCCAGCCACCTCTTTGATTTCGGCCATGGCTGACATAACCTGCACTCTTAGTCACTTAATATCTTTTAAATCGACTCAATTGTTTTTGCTCAAGTAAATTATTTAAAAAGGAAAATGACCTCATGTCACTATTGTAAATGGAAAAGTAACATCATTTACTTTAAGTAAATGGTAACCTAAAAATAAATACCATAGAAACAAAACAAAACAAAACAATGTCAATAAATTACACTTAGATCTACTGCCTACCAAAGGCTCAGAGCCTGAATAAGCTCTGTTCTCTCTTTACCAAGACAGGGGAGTTTTAACAAATTGTAGAGAGGTATTTGTGATAAACCAGCATCAAAAGGTAATCAGAAGAATTGCAAGAAAACTGGAAAAAGGAATAAAGGGTTCTCTGGAGCTTAGATTAGGGGGACAGAAACCCCAAAGAAACAGTGGCCTAAAGAAAATAGAAACTTACTTCTATCTCACACAGCAGACAAAAAGCAGGTGGACCAGGGCTGCTGAGACACCCCATAGTGTCATGATGAGGTGGCTTTTATCCTGGAGTTCCATCAGGTGTGATTCACAAGGTCATTCCAAGGCCCAAGATTGCTCCTCCAGCACCAGTCATCTCATCTGCTTTTCAGAGAGCAGCAAAAAGAAAAGGAGAAGAAAAAGGAACATCCTTTCTTTCTAAGAACACTTCCTCACTTTTGCTTACATCCCCATAGGCTAGAACTTAGTCACAGCCAGGGAGACTAGGAAATGTACCCTTTATGTTGGGTAGCCAAGTGCCTCACTTAAAAAAAACAAAACAAAACAAAAAACAAACCCAAAAAACAAAAAAACAGCAAACAAAATTTTATTACTAGAGAAGAAAGGGGAAGTGGGTGAACGATAGCAATCTCTGTGGTTTCATGATTCTCCACTGTGCCTGTGTGCCTCCAGGAGTCACCTTAGGGGGTCCATGTAAGTCCAGCCCAAGCCTGGACTTTGAATAGACACCTCCGCCTGCCTCTGAAGTCGGCCTTGAGCCCATGTCTCCTCTGCATAGTGTTTCTTCTGAGCTTGGGAAAACACTTCTCTCTTCCACCACGGTTGCTATTACAGGGTTTTGTTATTAGGCCCCTTAAGGGCTGTCCTGCCCTCTGAGTCCATCTCTGCAGCCTCCTTGAACTAGATGGGCTGTGGCATGGCTCTGCACTGCTGAGGAGGGTAGAGCACTGTGCAGGGAATCAGTGAGACCCAGCTTGGCTTTCCGGCTCTGCCCCTCACCAGCTGTGCTGACCATCGTCAACCCAAGCTCTGAGTCTCTTGTTCATTGAGCCTGACGCTGCAACGCCAGACACGCAGGTCCTGGCCACAAGCTGGAAGAATCTGTAGCCCCAGATCCAGTTCTAGCTGGAATAACTCTGTTCCAATGCTCAAGGAGCTTCACATCTTAAAGGAAGGTATGCCACATTCAATACAAAGACATACAAAAACCATGCTCAGCACGGAGGTACAGACAAAAATTGCCAAGGATGGTATTGGCAACTGCCTGCAAATCGGAGATGGAAACTCTCCTATATCAGGTGACCTTGAATTCTAATCTGAAGAGGCAGGATGTAACATGACCAGTGGAGGGAGGGAGTTACGGGGCACAGTCAATGACCAGCCATCCAGGTGGGGTTGCCATCCACCTGGATCACCGAGAGGAGAGGTGCCACCCCAGTGTGGGGCTAGGATTGTAGGCTGCAGAGCAGGAGGTAACCTGGGGCTCAAAACTCAGTGGTTCCACCTTTTCAAAACCAAAGACACGTTTTAGTATGCACCATCTCAGGAGACTTCTGTTTAAAGAGCTGCTTGCCAACTAAATTTTACTAATTAAGAATTCATGTATGTGTCCTGTATTTTTCACCTAAAAATATGTATCTCCCGGCCAGAGGCTCTCATGAGCAAAGCATTTGCGCTGACAGATGCTCAACCTTGGCTGTCCTGCTCAGGCTCATGTTGGAGAAAAACCCGGCACTTACGTGGGGTTTTTCACTGGCAAAAATAGCTGGTGAGCCAGCCCCACTCTTGGTGCCTCTTACCATCTTTGTTGGTCTTCAACCTCCTCCCAATTTGACAAGCACTCATCTTCCCAACTCCCCAATCTCCCATTTACTGGTAAGAAAACTGGGGCTCAGAAGGGAAAGTGGCTTGACCAAGGCCACACAGCTGTGGGTGGAGAGATGGAGGCAAGACTGTGTCACGAGTCTCCTGATGGGTAGCCTCTGTCCTGCCTCCTCCTACACACTCCCCACTGCTCAACTCCAGCCCTCCAACCCACAGTGTGGGAGCCAGCTTGGCACCATTGTGGGGAGGAAAAGAATAACTCACAAAGAAAGATGTTTAGAATCATCCACACCCATGGATATAAGGCAGAAAGGATGACAGGATCAGAAGGCCAAGGCCAAATGCCAAAATGCCATTGGTCCCATAAATTAGGCAACCAGACATGCCGGACTAGCTATATAATGAGCTGCCACACTGACTGTGTGTCTGAAGGCTGTGGTCTTTATGATGGGGCCCATCACTTGAATCTGGCGAGTTGTGTGATCTCCCACAGGTGATAAGTAAAGTATTACTTTCCCCAAATACCATCTCAATCAAGCTCAGGAATAGCCCACCCAGAAGCCATCGTGATGTATCACACTTCATAGAAGCATAAACTGCAATACGTTTTTATTTCCAGTCCCTATTGAAATCACTGACCCCCTCGCATAATTGTCCAAGGAGAGACCATCAGAGAAGCCAGGTGTTGGCTCAATTTCCTTAATAGCTGAGTGACCTTGAGCACACCACTGCTCTCAGGGTCCTCAGGTGAAAGGTGGTCACATAGTCCCTGTATTGGCTTGCTAAGAGCTGCTGTAACAAAATACCACAAACCGGGGGCTTAGGCAACAGAAATGTATTTTCTCACGGTTCTGGAGGCTGGAAGTTTAAGATCAAGGTGTTGGAAGAGTTGGTTCCTTCTGAGGGTAGTGAGGCAGAATCTGTTCCAGGCCTCCTTCCCAGCCTCTGGAGGTTTGCTGGTCATCTTTGGAGTTCCTTGGCTGATAGAGGCATCACCCCAATCTCTGCCTTCATCTTCACATGGCCTTTCTCTCTGTCTCTCTCTCTCTTTCTTTCTCTCTGTCTCTCCCTCTCTCTCTCTCTCTCTGTGTGTGTGTGTGTGTGTGTGTGTGTGTGTGTGTGTGTGTGTGTGTATGGGTCCAAATTCTTCCTTTTTTATAAGAACACCATTCATGGCTGGGTGCGGTGGCTCACGCCTGTAATCCCAGCACTTTGGGAGGCTGAAGCAAGTGGATCATGAGGTCAGGAGATTGAGACCATCCTGGCTAACATGATGAAACCCCGTCTCTACTAAAAAATACAAAAAAATTAGCCAGGCATGGTGGTGAGCACCTGTAGTCCCAGCTACTCGGGAGGCTGAGGCGGGAGAATGGCGTGAACCCGGGAGGTGGAGCTTGCAGTAAGCCGAGATCACGCGACTGCACTCCAGCCTGGGTGACAGAGCGAGACTCCGTCTCAAAAAAAAAAAAAAAAAAAAAAAAAAAAAAAGAACACCGTTCATATTGGCTTAGGGCTCACCGTAGTGATCTCATCTTAACCATATTCCATCTGCAATTACCCCATTTCCAAGTAAGATCCCATTCAGAGGTACTGAGGGTTAGGATTTCAACATATGAATTTTGGGAGGACACAATTTAACCCACAGCAATTCCCTGTATTCATCCCAGCACGGCCTGCATCATGAGTATCACAGAAGGCCATGCATGTGAACACTCTTGGGGAAGATAAGAGGACAGGATGAAAGGGCAGGTGTGAACTCCCCAGAATCTGGACCACTGAGACGTGGCTGTAACACCCCCAAGAGGCAGGAGCATGGAGGTATGAGAGGCTCACGACTCTTCTGGAGAGCTCTGAGGAGATCCCATGCAGCCAGATTATCTAGGTTTCCTTGAAACGCTTGATGTAAGATAAACCCCGGAAAGAGTTTTCACAGAGGCAGGGCCTCTGAGCTGCTTCGCACCAGTTGGAGGGGCTTGGGTTTCTTTCCTGTCCTATCTAAGGGTTTGCTGCAATCAACAGCAGATTTGCTTTCAATGACACTTGCTTGGTTATCTGGGTAGAGAAACCAGTCTGAGTAAATTATTTTAGCATCAATCCTGTTCATTTCAATTCCAATGTGGTTTGGGACGGGTGGACAGCAGGCTGCCATTTCCTACTGCCCGGTATCAATATGACCTGGTCACTCTGTGCCAAGTAGCCCAGTTCTGGATAGGATGAGGATCTCAAGCCCCCTGAGCTGCCCCTGCTCAACTTCCTGGACTCATGGGCCACCTTCTCCCCTGCCCATGCACCCTCCATTCTATGGCAGAGAGAGTCGGAGTAACTTGCCCAAGGACGAGCAGTCAAGTGGCAGAGCCAGCATCTAGACCCAGCCAATCTGGCTCCTAAACACCATGTTTTCTTACATCAGGCTGAAGCTGGGCCACTACCCAGACCAAAAGGCTCAGCTGTATGATGTGGTGTGAAGGGCAGGACTCTGGAAGAGAGGCTCAGCCTGGAGGAAGGGCAGAATTTTCCACCATTGTACTTCAGAGTTTTCCAACTCAGTGCCTTGAAGAAGGGGCACCAGTGCTGAGGAGAAAAGATTTCACCCTAGGACAGGAGAGCCATTTGGAATGGAAGAAATCCTTCATGCTCCCCAATGTTGAGGAGGCCCAAGTAGCCTTTTTCATTAATGGACTGGCTTTATTAGAAAACATATCAAACATACAGATAAACATCAAAGATAAACATCTACCCACAACCCGGCTTTATCAAATTGAACACTAAGCCACATTTGCTTCAGATTTTCACTTCTAAGAAACGGAACAACAGATCAAATTGATTCCTGCATATCGTTCCTGCCATCATTCCCCTTCTCCCCAGGGAAAATAAAGAAGAACCTCTTAGGAATTTGGTGTTTATCATTCCTGTGCAGATTTTTATAGTTTTAATACATATTTATGTATCCACACACATTTTATAGTACTAATTTGCATGTCTTAAAACATTATACAAATAGTCTCATACTAGACATTCCTTCTGCAACTTGTCTTTTCCACTCAACATGATGTCTTTGAGATGTATCTATGTTGATGCCTGTGACTGTAGTTCATTCATTTTAACTGCTATATGGATAGAGCACAAGTTTTACATTTATTTTCTGGTTGTTTCCAATTTTTTATGTCACAAATGATCCTGCAAGAATATTTTTGCACCAACAAGGCTCCTCGTACTCCTCTGCAACACAGACCTAGAAGTGTGATGCCCAGGTCATGGGGCAGGAACATCTTCAACTCTCTGGATATTGCCAAACTTCTCCCAAAAGTGGTTCTTCCAATGACACTCCCAGCTGGGTACATTTGATCTCAGCACATCCTTGTCTACACTTGGTATTATCAGACTTTTAAAAAATGTTTACTGGCCGGCGTGGTGGCTCATTCCTGTAATCCTAGCACTTTGGGAGGCTGAGGCGGGCAGATTGCCTGAGGTCAGGTGTTCAAGACCAGCCTGGCCAACATGGTGAAACCTTGTCTCTACTAAAAACACAAAAATTAGCCAGCCTTGGTGGTACGCACCTGTAATGCCAGCTACTCGGGAGGCTAAGGCAGGAGAATCACTGGAACCCGGGAGGTGGAGGTTGCAGTCAGCTGAGATCACACCACTGCACTCCAGGCTGGGCAACAGACCGAGATTCTGTCTGAAAAAAAAAAAAATTTTTTTTTTACCATGCTAATGGGTATGAAATGGTATGTTTCTGGGATTTTAATTTGCACTTTGCCTAACTAGCAGTAAGGCTGAGCACTTTTCCATGGCTTGATTTGAATGGCTTATGTCTTTAGGTATCTCCCTGCATGAGATCCAAGGGGAAGTGCAAAATAGCTGGAAGTGGAATCTTTGTCCCAGCCCTCCATAGCTCCTGAAACTCTCATAAGCCCTGGGTAAGAAATTCAGTGGCTTGAATAGCCTGGGGGAGTTGATCTTGTGGAGGCTGAAGAGACAGAGTTAACGAGGGAGACGGGGCCAGTTCCACCCCACCCATCCACCCACCCACCGACTGGAGTCCCACACAGCACCAAGGAAGCAGGTTCAGTGTCAGAAGTCCACCCAGAGTGGGTTGAGGAACAAAGCGGGGTGAAGGAGAGCAGAAGGGATGTGTAGGTGCCTTTTCTGACAAGCTCGACTGGGCAGGAGAGTAGAAGGACAAGGAGTTGAGGGAGGTTTTCTTTCGCCATGGGGGAGGCAGAGCATCTTGATCAAGGAGCGAGGGGGAGTCAAGACACGGGAGAGGGGGCAGCTGACCATGGGAGCAAGGCTCAGGGTGTCACAGCAGGAAGGGAGAAGGAAAGGCAGTGAGAGGAGGCCGGCTGGGAGGCCCGGCACGTGCTGCCATCTGATGGCTGTTGAGCACAGCGCTTGGTCCTCAGGTGTCCGTGAGGGGAAGGCACACAGGAGAGTTGAGGAAAATGAGGAAGGCTTGAAATAGTCATGGAGAGTGAGCGGGGAGCGGGGGAAGGGTTGTTCAAGAAACCCAATAAGACTGCCAGGCCCCGTCCCCAGGCACCACTTTTTGAATGCCTCTTTTAATCCCTTTTTCCAAACCCTGAAATCATGACTGTTCATTGATGGCGCAGGGAGGTCCCTCAGTGAGGATGCCTTGAAGTAAAGGATCATTGGAATCGGCTGGAAATCCCAGTGACAGTGAAGAGGGAAGACTCATCTCCCCCAGAGCCAGAGGCCACCTCTGAGCAAGAGACAGTGGGGACAGTGCCTCCGGAGTGAGGGGGGTATTTCTGAGTGTGGCAAAGGCTCTGTGGAAAACACTGTAATTCCAGAGTGGAGAAGTCAGAGAATAATATAGCCAATGGTGATGGGCTTGGCTTGCTCTTTCAGTGATTTTATTGTCTGTTTATTTTATAAACAAACATTTTATCATAGTCTATTTTTCCATAGACTATGTATTTATATAATATGGCAGAATGAAAAAAGGCAAGTGACATTTTTGTTAACTATTAGCACAAATCTCTTGCTTTTTCATGATTGCTTAAGAAAATTAATCTTGGCCTCAATATTTTTCATTACCTCCCCTTTATAGGGGAGGTATACATTAGGCATGTATCCCCTAATGGCTGTCTCTTCTCCAGGTCGGGATTGCCCAGAGACACACAGGATTACGATGTTAAAAATAAAAATAGCTGCAGCCTTGTATCTGCACAGTGCCCTGCACTTTCTAAGCCATGTCTCCAGCCTCAGCTAATGTGAGCTTCACAACAGGCTCCTGCTCCACGAGGTGGGCAAGACAGGGTGGTATTTTTAAATTTTTTTCTTTTTAACCCTCCTCTAACAGGTGAAGAAGCTAGGGGCTGGGGAGAAGTGATTTGCAAAGACTACCCAGCTAGGGAAAGGCAGTTTCAGCTGGAATTCATCATGGCTGGCTCCCAGGTCAGGGCTCAGAGAGTCAAGGGTTAGGATCCGAGGGCAGGAAGCTGGGGCATTGGGGGTCGGGCGGTGCAGGCAGGACCCCAGGGAGCGAGCTTGCTCCAGGACACACCAGCAGCTCCTTGGGCGCTCTCCTAGCATCAGGCATTGCTAAATGGCCACGACTGGGTAGGAGCAGAAAGCCTCCCCAACCTCCAGAGACACTGGCCCCTCTCAGAACGGAAAGCTGCGGAAAGCACCATGGCTGCCAGGAGAACCAGGGGCCCTTGAAGCTCGGGTCATCGCTTAGACGTGCTCCAGGCAAAGAGCCAAAGAAAAGAACAGTGGGACCCCCACCCCCCAGAAGCCAGTCCCCTGCCCCCCAGACTTGTTCTAGTGACTCATTCCTCCCCAGGGAGTGGTCTTTGGAGGAAATGGCCACAGAGTGCCTGGGAGAAGTTTTGCAGGGACAAACCTCAGGAAGGTCCCCGGTCTCCAGGAAGGAAAAACAGAGCAAGGATTAAAATCACAACGGTTGGCAACAGCAACAGTCTCCAGGGCACGTGGGTACCTGGTGAGGGACGTGCAGGAAGTACGATGAGGGGGAAGATGGTGTTTGCTTGGCTGGAATGCGGGAGCCCATTTTTCCTCTGGCCCGTGGCAGGGACAAGGCCCAGGGGGGCCTGCCTGCAACCCAAGAACAAGATCACGCAACCAACTGGCCGGAGTGACGAACCCGTCACATCCCTACCTGTGAGTACCCATGGATAAGATAACTCAGATTTTGCTTGCCCCAGGCTACAATTTTTAAGGACTTATATTTTAGACTTCTCACTCAAAGAAAAGACTGAGGCCTGGTTCTCTTCTGTATTAAATCCCATCTTTGCAGAAAGTCACACATAAGGGAATGACACAAATGGAAACAATAGAGACATTCACTCATACACTCTCATTGCCAGGGGCCACCAAACCTCATCCCAAACCCTCAAAGGTTTCATCCAAACACACATTTTGGGCCACATGGGATGGTTCATGCCTGTAATCCCTGCATTCTGGGATGCTGAGGCAGGAGGATCGCTGGAGGCCAGGAGTTTCAGACTAGCCTGGGCAACATAGCAAGCCTCATCTCTAAAAAAAAATTTTTTTTTTTTAATTAGCTGGGCATGGAGATGTGTGCCTTGTAGTCCCAGGTGCTCGGGAGACTGAGGAGGGAGGATCACTTGAGCCCAGGAGATTAAGGCTGCAGTAGGCTGTGATCGCACTGCTGCACTCCAGCCTGGGTAACAAAGCAAGAGTCTGTGTCTAAAAATAACAAAGTAAAATTAAAATAGGCCAGGCAAGGTGGCTCACATCTATAGTCCCAGCACATTGGGAGGCCAAAGGGAGTGGATTGCTTGAGTCCAGGAGTTCAAGACCAGCCTGGACAACATGGCAAAACTCTGTCTCTACAAAACATACAAAAATTAGCTGGGCATGCTGGCATGCACTTGTGGTCCCAGCTACTCAGCAGACTGAGGTGGGAGGATCCTTTGAGTCCAGGAGGCAGAGACTGCAGTGAGCTGAGATCGTGCCATTTGCACTCCAGTCCGGGCAACAGAGTAAGACTCTGTCTCAAAAAAAAAAGGCTGGGCACGGTGGCTCATGGTGACTTATACTTGTAATGCCAGCACTTTGGGAGGCCGAGGGGAGATTAAGACCATCCTGGCTAACATGGTGAAATCCCGTTTCTACTAAAAATATAAAAAATTAGCAGGGCATGGTGGCGGGTGCCTGTAGTCCCAGCTACTCGGGAAGCTGAGGCAGGAGAATGGCATGAACCCGGGAGGAGGAGCTTGCAGTAAGCTGAGATCGCGCCACTGCCCTCCAGCCTGGGCAACAGAGTGAGACTCCGTCCCCCTGCCCCCCAAAAAAAGAAAGAAAAAATCAAAATAAACACACATTTTACTCTCTCAGCACTGGCACAGTTAGGAAAGAAAAATGAACACTGGTAGTGTGGAGTCCCGGAGAAGCCACCCCCGTGGCCTGCTTCTGGCTGGAGAAGAGAGTCACAAGTTGGGGTCACAGAGCACTGTGGCCGGAATATAAGGCTCTGTCCTGCTTTACTGGAGCAAGATAACATTAGTGGACACCTGACGACAGGTAGTTGCACAAGACCAGAAATGCATTCGTCTCTCCCTTTGTCCCTACATTTGTTCATTTTGCCATTCTACAGGCACATGCCAATTGCCCACGGGAGCCCGACACTGTGCTGGCCACAGAGAGTTGCCAGTCACTGCTGCAGGCTCCAAAGGACCCTCTTTTGCCCAATCCCCCCTGCAGGTATGTGTCGGACATACCTACATGCTGAGCACCATGCCAGGATGAGGAATCCAGAGACAAGGGACGCATGGCTCCATCATCAAGGAGATGCCTGTAGTGGGCTAACAATCTCCATCCTTCCAGAATAGGTTGAGTTTTTGGAAATAGTACAGGTTTTCTTGACATTCATTTATTCATTCATTCATTCATTCATTCATTCATTCATTCTGTATTTCTTGAGAACCAGCGCTGCTGTAAGCATGGGAATACAAAGTGGACACAACAGACATGGCCCCTGCCCTGAGGTAGCTTAAACGCTGGTGGTGGGGAGACAGATGATACAACACAAGCTCACCACAGTCAGCTTATTTGCTCCAAGTAAGCAAATAGAGAAAA
Source organism: Piliocolobus tephrosceles (assembly GCF_002776525.5). Classification (NCBI taxonomy): domain Eukaryota; kingdom Metazoa; phylum Chordata; class Mammalia; order Primates; family Cercopithecidae; genus Piliocolobus; species Piliocolobus tephrosceles. Next base: position 34,486,591 of record NC_045451.1, on the reverse strand, counting down.
AGGAAGGAAGGAAGGAAGGAAGGAAGGAAGGAAGGAAGGAAGGAAGGAAGGAAGGAAGGAAGGAAGGAAGGAGGGAGGGAGGGAGGGAAAGAGAGTGAAGAAAGGAAGGAAGATACTGTGAGTCACCAACCCTGAGCAATCTGAAAAGAGCCTCCCTGGGCTGAGAAAACAGGAACAAGCAGTTTAGGCAAAAGGAACCTGCAAAGTCAAGGAGGCTGGAAGAAACCACAGTGCAAAGTGCTAAGAGTTTGGAGCAGAGAGGCAGGAGGTGAGGCCAGAGAGGTGGGTGGGGACATCTTCTGAAGGGGCTTGAGGCCAGCAAAGGTGTCCTTGGGCTTTAGGAATGATCTAGAGCAGTAAAGCCGAGGACCGGGAAGAAGGCATGCTGGAACAGAGAGAGATGGAGACTGAACAGAGGCTTGCTGGCAACGGCCTACTTGATCTAGCAGCTTTCAGACAGTGCCAGCAGAGTGGGGAGGTAAGAGTCCCCAAGCAGAGGGTGCAGCCGGGGTAGTGTCTGGGGGGCTTCGTGGAGGAGGTAGGTGAGCCTCATGCAGGCCATACCAGAAGGAAAGCAAGCTTGGTGTTCAGGTGGGCCCTTGGTGCATCTCAATCAGCAGGACAGTGGGAAAAGGGAGAGAGCGCGTAAGGTCCCAGAGGCAAGCTCTCTGAAGCTGGGCGCCTGCTCCTCCCATCTCTGCATTCCAGATAAACATGCTCTTCCACCCCCACCATGGACTTATGCTAATAATCCAGCCAGGAAATTCCTGCTTAGACAGGACCCCACCTTCCAGGGCTTTACAACCAGACCTTCCTCTCATTACCTATCCCCCACCCTGGCTCCCACACCTCCTGAATTGGCCTTGAGTGGTCTCCGCCCATCCCTACTCCTGCCATGCCTGTTGCCATCTCAAGGCCAGGAGGCGTCCCAGACACAACTCAGCCCCCACCTCTCCTTAGCCTTGGAGGAACACTGGGGTTTGCTCTCTCCGGGCTCAGCACAGCCTGGGGGTGAAGAAGGTGCAGGGGCTGGGTTTATCCCCATCTTTTTGTAGCCCTCTGGGCTGTTCTGCCCTATCCATCCCTCCTTTTCTACCCCCACAAAGGAGAGGGCAAAATTCACCCCAGGGCAGGGGTCTCTCCCTCAGGACTCCTGCCAAGAAGTAGACACCTGGAGAAAGGGCACAACCTGTCCAGAAATGAGGAAGTCCGTGGAAGCCACCCCACCCCACTTAGAGGGCCAGGGAAGACACATTATTCTTATATAGCGCTGCTCCTTACAGCTCTAAAGTCACTTTTTGGTGCAAAAACATAAAAATGTATTATGTATGACTTGGTATCACATTTGATATATTTAGATAGTTTTTCAGAAAAGCAAACCAGTAACACCTCACTGAGAGAGAAGAAATTCCCTTTCCCCCAAATTCCCAAGTTATTTTCACAGCCTTCCCAGCCCTCCTTTGGAGAGAGGAGAGGCAGAGACCCCCCTGCTCCCCAGGAGCTGGGCTCTGGGGAGAGGCTGTGCAGCAGCTCTTCTGGTGCAGACACGCCCGGCCCTCCGTGGGATGTCAAATTGATTAACTTCATCATGGTCGTGAGCTCCCTTATGTTTTTCTTTGAAATGTCTCAGCTCTAAACGATCGTGACCCAAGGCAATTTACAGTTACTTTCATTTTTTTTAATGAAGTCTGATTTAATAGTCGGAATGGTTAATGGCCTCGTCTGTCACACATAATAAAACAGAGCCTAATTGTATTTTAAAAAGGCCCTTTTGGTATGAACAGAAGCAACAACTTGATTGAATTGTGAGAGAGGGCTTTGGTGTGTGCTAAGATGTCTTCCCAAGGGCGCCAGACACTCTCTTCCTGGGTCGCCATCTCCCCCTCCCGCCCACTCCCCACATGGTTCCTTTTACTAAAGGGATTTCATAACTCTCCCAAGCAGTCATGACCCATGGCTGTCTGCAGCCTCCTTGCAAAACCCCATCGAGGGCTCCCAGGACTTCACACACCCTCCCATAATTATAGCCCTCCAGGCCCTCCCACAGAAGCAAATGGCCTGACACCCATTTTATACTTGGGAAAATGGAGGCTGGCTGGCTGGACTTGCTGAGAGCCCCAGGGCAGGGAGTCAGTGCCTCAGTGGACCCTGTTGCCAGCTGGCACTCCCCACCCGGCCAGATGGCCTGCATGCCCTCCTCCACTGTGGCAGAATGAGGCCCATGAGCCAGACCAGGCATCATGCAAACTATCCTCTCAGAATCACTGTGGTCAAACCCTGAATCCAAAACCCATGGAGAAACTGAGGCTGAGAGAAGTAATTTCAGAGCCCAAAGCTTCCTCCACGGGACCTGAGTTTCAATTTTGGGTCACTGAGTGAATAACAAACTTATCTTCCATAAAACACAAAAACAGGTTCCTCCCAATGCCCCCCGCCCCTGCCGCAGGAGCACCTGGGAAACCCCACAGAAGTCTGGCAGGGACTCCCCATCTTCCACCCTCACCTGGCCTGACCACTGGAGTGTTCCAGCAGTCCCTGAGCAAGCCCAGCCTGGAGCTGCGGGTGAGGTTTACCAGTTAGCCAAGGCCTGAGGGTCTGCTGCAGTGCAGGTTAACACCACACTGAATGACAGTGGCTCTCCCTGGGAGTGAGGGGCAGTGAAAAGAGCATGGGACTTGGCGTCATAAGGCCACAGGCTGGTTAGCCACCAACCAGCCATGTGACCTTGGGTGGGTGCTCCCCTCTCAGAGGGCCAGCTTCCCATCTGTAAACCTGTCCTGGCCTTTCCCCCCATTGGGCCTTTTTGAGGGTCACTGAATATAAACACTGCAGAAATCAAAACATCGCACCATGACATTTCCAGCACCCTCAGCTGTGTGGTCACCTCACACATGCCCTGACTTCAGGAGTCTTGCTGAGGACGAGCGAGGGGCCAGGTGGGCTCACAGAGCCAGACTGAAGCAAGGCTAGACTCTGTGGGAGAAGCACCCAGATCAAGGGGATGGCTCAGCCCTGCCAAGGCCTGTACCCTGCAATCTTGGGAAATGAGGCCTGTCTGGACCTCCCACTCTTCATCATAAAGCCTCTTTTAAGTGCTGATGCCCAAAGAGGGGGAGTAAGGAGTATATGGGCTCCTGTCCAGTGTCTATGGCCGGAGGGGCAGGCGGCTGGGAGGGGCATCCAGGCAGGACTGCTGAGGTTCTCCTGCACTTGGCTGGGCAACAGTCCTGAAGGCCAGGGCCAGAGCTGGCAGACAGTCTCTAGGGGCAGGGCCCACAGCTGTGCAGTTCTGTCTGGCTGCTCTAGTAAGGGGAAGGGGGGTCATGAGGATGGAAGCCTTCTAGCCTCTGGGCAGGAAGGTACAGGGAATTAATGGGTTCCAGTCACACAGACCAGGTTCCAGCTTGCCCAGCTTCCAAAATAGGTGATTTGGACCTTATCCCCATCATGAATGGGTAGGCAGCAATTAGGACTTGGAGGATGTGAGCAGACCACACAGGACCATCCTTACCCAAACATCAGAAACTCTTACTGGCCCAGAAACAACCTCTCTCTCTCTCTCTCTCTCTCTCTCTCTCTCTCTCTCTCTCTCTCTGTGTGTGTGTGTGTGTGTGTGTGTGTGTGT